>NC_081160.1:18283692-18883692 GCF_012432095.1 Onychostoma macrolepis
ATTCTGATTGTTTATACGATGATTGTTCACTATACTAATACAAGTGTTATATGTCGCACAGTGATTAATTAGATTAACTAACCTAAATGAACATGATTACTAAACTCTTAGGTGAGTGAAATACATCCTATGACACACTAAATATTGTCGCTCAAGCATGATGCACAATTGAGTGTTTCTGTGAATGCCAATGTGCCCGGATGCCCCACTGAGTAGGTAATCTAACCACAGAGATATTGGGATTATGGTCAGTGTGATTAAAATGGGATTTGGAGTCTGTTGCTTGTGGATTAGATAACTCATCCACACTTTTACAGACTGTCTTGTCTGGTGCTACAATTGGAGCAATATGATTCTATAGTACTGTTACATACAAAGAGTGGAAAATGTAATGCAAAATCTGTCTTCAGTCAACAAACACCCAGTTTCTAAATTATTTGGGCTTTTCAAAAATATTCAGCTTTCTCTATAAACACACAATCTGCTGTTCTTTCAAGAAACAAAGACAATTCTACGAGTGTATGTACTGATGTTTTAAACTAAAGCAGCAAACTGGATTTAACCCAGACAGAGATGGATGCGGATGGTTCATATACACAAGAAGACAAATGCAAGAGTCTCTAGTTCGAGAAGCCAAAACCTCACAGGTTCTCAGCTGGCAGCTTCATTGACAAGTACATGCCAAGCAGCAGTTGAAACCTTTTGTGCTGAGTTTCAAAGAAAAAGCCACATCTGGAACTGGTGAATAAGAAGAAGAGATTCAAAGGGGCAAAAGAACATTTTTAACTATAAACTATTAGAAAAGACCGTCAGAGATGGATAGTCTGTTAGAAGAGCCCTACAAACCAATAACACAGATGTGCTAACAAAAGCATCAGATGACCTTAAGATGAGCTGATTGAATGCATAAAATGCATGCTTTTGTTCCTATATTTCACAAGGTCGAGAACCATTGTTCTATTTAGAAATGTAAATACTGATTGTTTTGCTCAGAGTAAGCGATTCTCTAAAGTTTTAATGAAAATTTGTTGTCACTAGTGGTAATAAGTGACTTTTTTGTGCATGTTCCGCATGAATGTTGTGGTTGTTGAATTTAGAAACAAACAGTGACAGTCCTTGAAACAGATGAGAGGAGGCAGTCATGTGACAGAGGTGTGTCTGGAGTGGTGTTCAGAGTTACTCGGTTGTGACAGACAAATCTTTTTGTGAGCGGTTATCGTTTTAGAAATGTCTTCAAATTAGTTTGAATTCCCCAGTGAAACTATCAAAGAGAATGTGTATTGTGTCTGTCCTTCAGATTCTGTCATTCTCATATGATCTTCTCACATGTGTATTCTCTGAAGCTTTGATGATTGTTCATTTACTATTCTCAGAAACTTTGATTGGAAAAAGACCTCAGGAGAGCAAGTTGAATTCATCATAGTTTATTGACAAAAACAAAGGGTGTTTTTATTATTTTTATTTTTTGCTGTTTTCCGACTGTGACGTGTTTGAATGCCCTGTTGACATTACTGACCCAAGAGACCTTTTTGTTATAAACAGATCATCCAGAGCAGTGGTTCTCAAACCTGTCCTGGAGTACCCCAACCCTGCACATTTTGTATGTCTCCCTCATCTATCACACCTGATTCAACTCATCAGCTCATTAGTGGAGACTGCAAGACCTGAAGTGGGTGTGTCAGATATAGGGAGACATAGAAAATGTGCAGTGCTGGGGGTACTTCATGGAGACGTTTGAGAACCACTGATCCAGAGGCCAGTCCTTCTTCTGTAGCCAGCTTCTCACATAGAATGACTACTGCCACCTTGTGACGTAGAGCCATAACACATGATATGTGAATGATAACACAAAAAAGGAGTTATCTTAACAAAATGCTCAAAACAGTAGAATCACACTGTATGGAAAAACCTGAGCATCATTTGTTTGATAATTCCTTTTGTCTTTGGGAAATTTGAAACCTTCAGTGCCTCTAAACTGAGTAAAAAAAAAAAAAGGATGATGCAAAGATAAATCAAAGATTAGTTTTTAGCGAACATATCCTTTTAAATAAATAAGTACACACTTTAACTGAGAAGTGAATCTTTGTATATGTGTACAATGTATATTCCATTTTGGTGTTTTTCTTGAAAAATGCTTTTATTCAGCAAAGACACAAATTGATCAAAAGCGACAGTAAAGACATCTTTTCATCTTGTACTGTTACAAAAGTTTTTGTTTTTTAAATGTTTTGAACTTCATATTCATATTCATTCTTTCTATTATATTCTATTTATTAAAAAAAAATCGAGAACTGTTTAATATTTTACAGTATTGCTGTTTTACTTTATTATTGATTAAATAAAAGCAGCATTAGTGAGCACAACATAAAAACGTTTTAAAAATCTTACTGACCCTAAACTATATATATATATATATTATTTTATGTATTATATGAATATTCTATTTAATATATTTGGCCGGTGAACAATGTTGTACACTGGTATTGTAGATAGTAGAATAATCGCATAATCCTGGGGTGACCAAAGCTAGGAAAATTTCCTCTTTTCATTCCTTGAATTTTTGGGATTGTGTTGACATTTGTGTTACACTTCCTGTAAGCGTTCTGTTGAAGGAAGATAAGAATCCACAGCCCTCTTGCAATAGACAAACTGTCAGTAATAATTAATGATTTTCCCAGGATGCAGCTGGAATGGTTTTTTTTCTTCTGTTGGTTTAAATACAGACTTTGGTTGCAGAATTGTTCCAAAAGCCTGCTTAAAATAGGACATTAACATTTTTCCTCCCTCTTTTAGTAATTACGTACTTTTTCAGCTATAAAACTGCATCTAAAGGACTAACTATTTCAGCTACAGAATATAGTTTAAATGTTAAAGTGATGCATTGGGTAATTGGCCCTTCTAAGACAATTGCCATGCCAAAATTTATGGCAGCACTGTGTACCCTATGCTTCTGCCTAATAGTGTAAAATAGGTGTGTGGCTATAGTGACAAGAGCTGTGTCACTCTGAGCTTCAGAATCCAATTATAACTGGTAAATCTCTCCTATGGCATTAACTGAGAGAGGATGACTTGAAGTTGATCACCGCAGCAGGGGTGAAGTCAAGTCATCTGCATATGATTTATAGAACTGCTCAGTGATCCAATAAAACTACTTTCTTGTTTTCTTAATTTCACACTGTAACTTTTGAATTAGCACCACCTAAATGCCAAAGTGGTTTTTAATTTGCAATTTCACATGGTGCTAATCCTTGATCCACCCTTTTCTAAAATGATTTGTGGAACGGTCCATTGCCAAGGTGAGTTGACACCCGTGGGTTACACACATTTCATTAGCATTAGAGGAAGAAGAGCTGCTGTTTTCAAAAGTACTGTAGGAGAAAATATAATTAAAGACAGATAACCACAGTAATGGGAGTTGCGCATCATGACTGAATCAAACCAGATGCTGTAGTGGGCTCAGACGTTTTGTACAGGTGTTATTGAGGTATGTAAAATTTTGAAATGTGAAAATGTTGGCAAACTTTTCCAGTTTTGTAGTGTCTGGATTTCATGACTTAGAAGTACAATATTTTCCTATTTTATTGCACCAGTCAAAAGCGAAACAAATACTTGAGAAACCTGATTGTTTTTTTTTTTTTCAGTGCTTTTATTTGGAAAAAAAAAAAAGACCTGATGCCTTTTGTGGACATGAGGTCTTATATTAACAGCAGGTGGCTTGGCTTTACAGGAAGCAGCATCAAACAATCATTCGGACAAGCTCCTACAGTGCTATGGTGATGAGATCCCTCTGAAGCTGTGTTCCTTTATTTTAGTTGCTATGACACCTGTTACATCAGCAGCCTGTGAAAGTGAAAGGTACATGGGAAAGGTGGTGCTGTGGGATTTGTCTGCCTGAAACTGGCTCATTCAGAAGGGGAAACCAGAAATGTTTTTAACACTGTTAGTGTTAGTTTTGGTCCTAATCTCAACACAAAGTAGCTACAACTGTCTATTTCAAATGTGTGGCATTGTAAAATTGCTTATTATGATTCACTTATTCATTGTGATTCTTTCTCAAACTATTTTGGGTTAGTTGATCCATTCATGAAATTCATAATCTCATAAGTATTCTTGTTTGATAATTATTTAATAATTCATAAGTAATTTTATGATGCATAATGAAATGAAAATTGACATGGATGCCACTTTTTCAGACCTTTTAAGTCTGATGATTGAAGTGTAAGAATAGCAGGGCTAATCAAAATATAAACTAGATTCAAAAATTGATTGTAAATTGATTTTTTAAATACACAGCAAAAATTTTATGTAAATTCTTAAGTGTTTATTAATTAATTGCACATGTACCAACAGTGAGAATCAGGTAGTTCTCATGTCATATGAACTAGCTGTGATATTTGTCTTTATGATGATCAGGTCTGTAATGAAGTCAAAATTAATTTGGTTTTTTTATGCTCAAGAGGAGCACTTTTTTATTGCAAAGGAATTGGAACATACAAACTCTACATGTAACTATTGCCAAATTAAATTGGGTAGTAATTACAAAAGAGTAATTAATACGAGATCAGAAGTAAGAGTAAAAAGAAGAAATGTTACTAAGAGACAAAAAAAAAAAAAAAAAGAAAGAGTTTGTGATGTCTTTTGTGTGTTTTCTGAAAGAAACCAGGTAAAGTTCTCATTCATTCTTCCAAAATTAGGTCGAATTGTGTATTGAACTGTGCATGCTGTTAATTTAATCTCAGTAATATATCAGATCACTGGAGGCGAATCCCTGTTCTCAGTCTAGGTCTGTGATCAGATGTTGATCTACAGGTCATATTAAGTCTTTTGGAATGTAAAACTTTGCACAGAGGGGTTCAGCCTCCTGTGCTTACCGTTTCCAAGAAATTTTGGCATGGAGCAATGAATTTAGAGTCCTTTGGTCACCTTCTAAGTCTGATTACTGTGCACTTTTCTTGCTTCTTACACTGTTAGCTGAGGTTAGACCAAGGGCATCCTTAATCACATAAACAAGCAGGAAACCCGGAGTAAGCAAGCCACCGATATTTTTTTATTTATTTATTTTGTTGAGGTCTAATAGTAACGCATAATATGTGTACGTTTAAGAAATGCTTTATGCTGATACATCTTAGTGCTGTACACCCAAACAAAAGAGACGCAGCTGTGAACCCGGCAGGGGACTAGGCGGCTATTGGTTCTTTGGCTGGTATGACATGCAGCTCAGGAATGTGCCTGTCATTACAGGTACCTCACGGTTGGCCTCTCCTAGCCCCGTATTAGTGGTTTGATTGAGATGCGTTCTGAAGAAGGCCTTTGTGCAGACACTCCACGGCCAGATAAATAACCGACTCCAATGTACCCACAACTCTAGCGGTGTCCCCTTGTGTCCAATATTACATTGAACAAAGTGTGGTTTCCATTAGATGGATCAGATAAGATCTTGTTGGACATATCTCCTTAAACACTTGTTCTTGTCTCCTTGGAAAAATTCAGCTTAGAATGGCTTTTCTCTCTAAAATAAGAGCTTTACGAATCTTTACAAATTTACAAATGTTTTTGCCTGCTTTACCTTTTTGAGGCAGTGAGAAAAATGCAATGTTTATGGGAGCGTTAATGCCTAGGAATGGCCTCCTGTCTGGAATGCACGGATGAGAAGTCGTCTCACAATAGATCATTGTGAAAGATTTCGTAAAAGCCCGCCCATCAGGCATAGGCCAAAACAATTCTTCTGTAATCTTCTTGCCTGTCACCAGACCACTTGTTTTGAGGCCAAGAAAAGTTTTAATCAAGCTTGAAACTTTGTAGGTCAAGCTCCGATCACAGTCAAGCTTCACTCTTTAGAGATCTGTTTTACAAAGCTAACAGGTTGATTATTTGAGATCTCTAGCCTTGTTTTAACCAGATGGCTTTTGTCAGACCTGGAGTGATCTACTGGTCACATGATCCGTTTCGGGGGTTGGGAGGGTTAGGGTTTGAGGTCAGCGGTAATGGTGACGTCTCTTGCCATTGGTGAGTGGGGCGCCTCAATAGTAAAACTCTAGTGTTGTGTAGTGCAGAGCCACTACTGAATATTCATTGTTGGATTGATCAGTTTATGGCAATAAATCCTTCTATGTTTTGAAATAAATCCACTTTTCTTTTAAAATGTAGTTAAATTATTATCTCTTTCTTTGGTTTCACTCCACTTGACAAACCAGTGCACTTAAGACTCGGCAAAAATCAACCTGTTGCCATAGTAATAGAAGAAACAGAGGACCGCTACACAAGAGGGGTTCAGCGAGAACATTTGGCCCTCTCGACTGCCCATTAGCATACCATCCCTGAGCCAATAGGGAGACAGAAGCTGCTAGATTGCTTCAAGGAGACTGGCTATGACAACAGCCCCCTCCTCGTTCCCTCCCCCCTTCCTTCCCGGGGTAAAATCACCATAATCCCTGTAGAGATCTGCCCTGACTGCAACAGTCACACAGGCACTGGAAGTAGATATGAGAGTGTATGTGCTAATTCTCGTATGATCAGATCTCTACATGGGGTTTGTCAAAGCTACCTTTTTCTGTAGTCTTTCATATGGAAGAAGTGGATGGTTGAAAAGACTCACACTGCGGTCTGGGACCGGCCATCTATGGAGGGCCCTTTGTCCTGGTCTGTCTTTGATGTGAATGTGGAATGCGCTGCCTGGGGAGTCCACTGGAGCAAACCCGGCTCTCAGTACCATTTCATCCATCAAAGCGTCTCAGGTCTGCTCGTTTAGGGACCTGTTTGGCAAACTTACTTGCTTGAGGGATTGTTTGGTGAGTTTAGAAGTTTACGTTTTGCTGTCTTTTTTTACGTCTGCCATCTTTCTCACACCTGTTGTAGTTCCTTTGCTTTTATCTTGGCATCTGTTTAGTCTTGTCTTATTTTACTGTTTGTGAAATCTAAGCTTTGGTGCAGCTTGTCCCTCAGATGACTTTGTAAACGAGTAGATGGTATGTTAAAACTTGACCTCATGAAACCTGTTGCGTTTATCTTAGCAAACCAAAATCAACCTTTGATGGTTTTCAAACACTGCATCAGATCCTAATCATATATTAGTAAACAATAGCATTTTCCCTTTCAAAAGCTTGCTGATCTTTCACGAAGGTGTCTTTTGAACACTTTTTTTCTTGTTGGTTCGTCCTGTGAATAAGATTTGGATGTTAACTCTTTAACCAAGCTGAATGTTTTGCATCAGGCTTTGGATTGGTTGTTGTCTTTTCAGAAGTGATTTGTTTGTTTTTGAACATGCCTTGTTCTGAAAACATCGGTGGGGGACTTTCCCCTCCGAACCCCCCTCCTTGGCCTCCATTCCGCCTGGGCGCCACTGATTCGGACCACTGGCATATCTGCGCTAGACCAGCTGTAGCCCTGACAATACGTCTAATAAAGAGAATGTCATTAGCATCTGAATAGCCAGCGCCATGTGTGGCGAGCACATACACACTTGAAACTTTTACACAGGAAAAGAGAGCAGCATTGAGCAAAAGCAGAGGGTGTCTTTTCGGCCACTCTGTTTATAATTTGCCGTTTAATCTGTTCCGCCATCTTTTAAACCTGTGACAGGGATGTACATGGACATCTTGTTTTAGTCAACATCAGCTTAGGTAGCCAAAGCTGGTTTAAGCAAATGTTTTGGGGTCAAGGATATTTGGGTTAGCATAGTAGTTTTTATTTTCCTAGTATTTAGAAGAATGTCTCTTACTGTTTACTGGCTAGAGGGTGACTGGCACTTGACCTCATGTTCTAATGGAGCAGCACTGCATGTCTTTGATTGACTGTTGTTCTAACCCCTCCGGTCTCTTGGAGAGTTGCGCAAGCTTGGGTTTTAGACTGTTGGAAATTCAAGGAGATGGATTTCTGTTTTTACAATCCTATCACTAAACCAAACGACTGAATTTCAGAAACGACAGGAATGTTTTGACTCTCAAAACTTAAAGGTCACAGGTCAGGTGTGGGTGGACTCTTTAGTTTGGGGAGATGTTGGGCAGCATGCTGAGGAATGTTACATTCAGCCAATGTTGCATGCAGCCATCAAACATTGCATGCACAGATCCTGGAAAGAGGTTGTAATATTTAATGAGTAACTTGTTATCTTTTTCTCAGTTTTACTTTATTTTATTTTATGGCATACATTGTCACATGGAATGGTAGTGTTAAACCTTAACCACTAGATGTCTCCCTATGTCCACTATTCACACTATGCGATTGTTTGTAAGTTGCAGATCTCTGGTCAGTATGTTACAGTATGTACGTGCACGGTGAGAGGAAGACTAAAGTCTTTTTTTTTTTTTTTTTTTTTGTAGATTTTGTCCTTTTTAAACCCTCTCTCAGTGCTGGTGCTGGTGTTTTTTGAATGGCCTTATGGCTAAAGTTTTTGCATGCATGTGCTTCTCAACTCTGCAACAATTGGGCATAGGCATTAAAAACACAGGTTTCATTTATGTGGAATGTCTGTGTTGTCACAGTGTATTTTTCATACAGCATAACGCCTTAAGTATAACATTTTGTGGTTGTTTTGTCTGAATTGGTTATGTTTTTTTACACAAGGCTATATTTGCGTTTGTGTTCTTGCGTATAATGCTTGACTAATTACAGACAGTGTTGTGGCCCATGCTAGTACGTCTGTATTTTCCCATCACAGAGATGGATTTTCATGTCTCCATTTGGAATTCAGCACTAGAGTCCCTGTCAAACTTTACTGAACTCAGAGATTCCGACTATATGTGTCCCTCCCCCTTTTAACCCCCTTCAGGAAGATGAAAATGGTGGATATTGTAGCACAGAAAATGCCATCAGAGAGCGACGTGCATATGGCCCGGAGCTTTCTCACGAAGATTTTACGAAGTTCCATGAGGTATGGTATCAATGTATCCACAAGAAACCCCACTTCCTTTCCTGTACCACCCAGTCTAGTCATAATGATCTACAATCATATTCTCTCCATGGCCTTGTGATATCATCCATCAGAAGTTCAAATTTCCATCCAATAGTTTTCCACCTTGCATATGCTCCACATTTCTTATTCAGGGTTCCCACGATCATGAATAACCTGGAAATATTAGGGAATTTATAATTGTTTTAAAATTTCCAGGCCTTATTTTTCAAATCCAAAATAAATGGCAAAAATAATAGAAATTTCTCTAAAATATTTATTTTTTAGAAATTACTCTTTATGAGTGCAATCTGGAAAATTCTTATCCAGTTTGGAAATTTATTGGAAGCTGTGGGAACCCTGTTCATTAGTTCTTGCAGAATTTATTTAAGTATGGATTTCATGAGCATCGGTTCCAAATTTTGTTGTTTTTGTTAGTCTAAGATTTTGCAAAAATTTGGCAGTGTCTATAGAAAAAATCTATGCACTGACTGAATTATTTATAATGTCATTAGGACAATGTATTCGACTTCTTATAAGAGGCTCTGTTTAGTTGTTGTGGCAGTTTCAGTAACAATTATATATTTATGTCTTTCACTTCATGCATCCCAGAAAGAACCGATTTAAAGGGTATGTTGCTGTGGTGTGAGTGTTGAGAGGACATGTGGTTTACGGATATTTAATGGTGTTTGTAGGTGTTTGTTAGGCTTTGTGGTTGACAGCTGAAAAACTTTGTGTTGATAGTGAATGACTGCAACATCGGCATGCTCACAGGCTACTTCTGTCTCTTGGCATGATCATTACACAACTTCCATAATCATCTATCACGTTTTGACACTTTACTGTCCTTCAGAATAGTTGTAGTGCTGCTTGGTGATTGGTGTTTGCCATTCGTTTTGCAGCTGTTCACAAAGCAACATTTTATTGCCTTGTTTTCTAATCTTTCCTCCTCCTGCTCTACATCTTTCTCTATCCTTCTCTCTTTCCCGTTTGCTGCCCACAGAAGAAATGAACCCATGAGCAGACCTCACTCCTGGCATGCCACCAAGTTCAACGAGAGCCACTCAGAAGCCAAAAACCAGTCCACACCCTCACCAGTCTGGCAAGCAAGATATGATGCAAGGTAATTGGAGAGACGGAAAATAATTTGTTTCTGTTTATATTGCTTCTTTCAGTGAAGATTTCAGAATGAAGATATTTTTCTTTTACGAATATACATTGAATGGCAGAAACTTTTGATTACTGCAGTTGCATTTATATACAGCCTAAACACTCTTTACATGTGTTTGTTTTTCATAGTTCATTCTCTTCTGAACTCTCAACTGGCTGGGAGCAAACAAATCTACGGAGAGTATCCAACCAGTTCAGCTCTTTGGGGAGTATGGACAGCCTAGAGCATAGCTCACATCCCTATCCACCTGGTCGTCTTTCCCCAAGCAAGTCCAACAATAACAGCATTGAACATTTGGGCAGTGGTAAGCGAGACTCTGCTTACAGCTCCTTTTCAACAAGCTCAGGAACCCCAGATTACACACTGTCCAAAAGTAACGCTGCATCCACTGAGAACATGCTGTACAAAATTAATCAGTGGGACTCAAGTGGCAGGCACAGCAATGGCAGACATAGCCAAAGCCTAAGCGAAGGGGTACGACAAGATGAGAGGCTTGGATACTTGCAGCATCTCTCAAGTTCAGGTAGCCATGAGATCCCAAAAGCCGAAGAACAACCAGGCACTCGGCATTCAAGCTCCGGAAGAGTTAGTATTGGACCTGTCTGGCATGTCCCAGATATGAAGAAAAACATGGTATCCTCCACCCCACCTCCTACTCCACCGACACGCAGTGATAGTTTTGCTGCTACCAAGGTTCATGAGAAGGGGCTGATCACAGGCACCTCTGAGGGTCTTGGTGTTCACGCCCAGTTAAAGCCTCAGGTAAAAGCATTGCAAAAGGCCGGAGAAACCCATGAAAGCACACAAAGGTCTCACCAAGTCAACGAGACTGCTCTTGAGGGTCGACGCGATTATAACCTGCCATCCAAAAATGATTCCTCAAATCCCTACATTTCATCCGATGCCCATCATCAGTATCCACCCCGTATGTCATCAGACAAGACATATTCCCTATCAACAACAGACGTCAGAGATAGACACCAATCCTATGCCCATGTTCCATACCATCCACGGCAGTACAGTGACGAGGGCACTTTCCACGCTCAAACTAGGACAATACCAGCACTGAAACCTCCATTCAGTGGCTACTTCAGCAGTATGCAGGAGCTGCCCACAAACAACCACATGCAACTCAGTAGCCAGAATCAAACTAGAAGGCCAGCTGCATCAATGTCCTGTCATGTTGGAGTTACCTCTCATCATATCGCTCAGGGAATGACCCAAGCTTCTTTAGTGAGAGTTGATGACTCTAAAGCTTCTTCAGTCTCAGAAATGTCACACAGTGGACGGGACAGGATGTCCATAGGTTCTCAAGGAGGAGCAAAAGACCGCTATTTCCCACCTCAGTCACAGTACCATGATCCAGAGCATAAAGACAACAATACCCCTTCAAACAAAGTGACAACCACCATCGCATTTTCTCTGCACCAAGTAATCCCTTGAATGTACCTGATTTAACAAAATCTTCTGAATTGAGGGGGAGCCAAAAGCAACACCAAGTGTCTAGCTCAGATGAACATTCTGGTAGTTATCCCTCAAGTAAGCAACCCGAGCACAGGAGAAGTGCTGGTCATCTTCATCTTAAAGAGTACTCACAACAACCCTTTCCAACTAAAAGCGAGTCAAAGATTTGTCCCCAGAAAACACCTATGCTGTATTCTCTGGCCCAAGAGCACAATGACTTGGAGGACTGTCAAGATGAGATCAACAGCGGAAGTGCACAACAGGAAGCCCTTGACAGTCAGAGTGGCAAACAGGCACGACGAAGTGACCGATTTGCCACCACCTTGCGCAATGAGATCCAGATGAGGAGGGCCCAGCTTCAAAAGAGTCGAAGCGCAGCCACTTTAGAAAGTCCAGTTGAAGCTGTAGAAGAGCCTGCAGTCTGGAAAACCACTGGGACTTCTTCTCCCTCCTCGGATGGCTGCTTTTCCAGCTCTTATAAAGACCATCTGAAAGAAGCCCAAGCCAGAGTCCTCCAGGCTACATCCTTTAGGAGGAAAGACCTAGAGCCAGTCTTGTTTGAGCATCCAGGTACTGAGGGTCCCACTCGGAAAGACACACCTCCGCTTCCAGCTGTATCCGAGGTCCCACCTACCAAACTCACCTCAGGGAGTAATCAGGTACTTCGCATTGGTAGCCGCAAGCGGTTTTCTGCAGAAAAGAAAGTTCGATCTTTTTCTGAGCCAGATAAAATTCATGAAGTAGGAGCTAATGAGCGCTCCAGTGTGCCGGATAATGCTGCACCCTTAGAAAATCGGCACAGATTATTTGAGGCAGTGGGGAAACCAGCTTTCCCTAAGCCTATGCCAAAGCAAAACCTGCAGATATCTGAAGACACCAGACTGTCCAAGTCTGGAAGCATGCACTATTCTTCAAAGAGTGACAAAGCAGGGCGGAGTAACAGTGAAAGCTCAACCCCCACTGAACACAACCTTAATGAAGGTCAGGATGGCTCTCACTCAGTGAACCAACAAGCCATGCTAGAACAACAGCGACTTGGCACCTTTGCGGAGTATGAGGCCAAATGGAACATCCAAAGGAAAACGGTCGAACCAAGGGTATCTGGACGATACCACTCCGCTGATAACATCCTTGATACAGGAAATGAGAGACAGAGTAAGCCAACCTGTGTGCATGAAAGATCTAGATCCTCCCCTTCTGCTGATTTCTACGGACAGGTTGGTTATTTCATATTTAACGAAGTCTCTCAATTTTCAGTGATTTAATTCTGCTGTTATATCTGTTCAAATTGTATAAACTGTTTTCTAAAAACATACTGTCAGAGTTTGTTTTTATTTAGAAAGCATCATAAATCAAAAGTGACTTGAGTCTCACATATAGCCCCAGTGAATAGCGATATAAATGACGGAACTTAGTCAAACATTAAACTAAAAGTCACACCCTCAGACCAGGAAAGTTGTGAGTAAGATCACACAATCATGTCAACCGACTAAGACCGTAATTACAAAAGACGATAGTCTTAAAATAGCCAAAGTTAACAGCAGTTGAGATATATTAATACCTGAATGAGAAGGTTAAGTTGTATGTGTATTATATTCCTCCCAGAAACTTCCAGTTCAAGAAAAGCAGTCGGCTGACTATTCCAAGCCTGAGAAATATCTCTGTGAACAGGAGAAGAATAATACAAGGTGAATGCTGTTTTGTTATTTTTCCATTACCTTGCAAGTTGTGTTAAAGAGTAAAAAGATGATACATAATTTTAATGTGCTCATTAAATATCACTTTTCACTTTTAACATAGTTCTTTGTCATGATTATCATGATACTTCTGGGCTTGTTTGAAACTAAGCCAAACAACTCTTCCCTTTGTAATGGAAATGATACCAATGCCAACAGTCCTCGCTGAGACTGTGTCAGTGTGTCGGTGAAACTATTCCTGTGCTAATGGCTCTGATCTTGACCTTGTTGCATACAGAAATCCACAGTTGGGCCATCAGTCAGCCCCCGTTGGGTCAAAGACAAACAGTAGACTCTTTATGGTCCTTGCAGCTTTGGGATTTAGCCCAGCTGTGACAGCACTGCTATCCTCACTGACTGGGCTTTGTTACGACGAGATTGGTTTGAGGTGTAGGCATGTGAGTATGACAGAGGAAGTGCCCAATAAGTCCATTCATAATAAGGCCAAAGAGTAAAATAGCAGCCTAAATTAAATTTTTGCTCTTCCTACTTCTTTAAAGGGCTTTTTAAAGATATTTTGCCTCATTTCAGTATTTTAAAGTTGTAAAACTTTGCGAAGATGAGATTTAATTCAAGTTTTACTCTACATAATTATGTAATCTAGTAGGCATTGCATTTTATCCTGAAAGAAGTATGAATGGTAGCCCTGTACTCTGCTAAGGAGAAATTTCAATGCTTAATCCAATTCATAATGTCGAACATTCTGAATTTTAAAACCATCTGGATGAAGAATAGAAGGTTTGTATGTATATTGTGTGCTTGAATAATGTATCTAACTGGCACAGAAAGGAAGTAGCATTAACTGTGTGAAGCTACAATTACAATTCTACTATTGGAAAACTTACAGCCTGATAGTGTGGTTTGCGGTGCATGAAATGACTTCCAGTTACCTTAGCTAGTTTTAAAATCACGTCTTTTCATGTCTAGCCTGTGAAACATGTTAAATTGATTCTCACTTACTTTATCTATCACTTCTCCCACTATAATCTAGAAAACACAGAATGAAAGAAACTGTCCTTTGAAGATGCAGTTTAAAGAGATAGTTCACCCAAAAATAAAACTTTGATGTTAATCTGCTTACCCCAAGGGCATCCAAGATGTAGGTGACTTTGTTTCTTCAGTTGAAAACAAACGAAGATTTTTAACTCAAACCGTTGCAGTCTGTCAGTCATATAATGGCAGTCAATGGGACTCATGGCTTTAAAAACATACACAGACAAAACCTAAATTAAACCCTGCGGCTCATGACGATACATTGAGGTCTAAAGACACGAAACGATCAGTCTGTGCATGAAACTGAACAGTATATCGTTTTTTACCTCTGACCCACCGTACTGTCCAGCTGTCCTGAGCGCAGTCACAACAGCCGGCGCTTGTTCTTCTTGCTTTATGGCGGATCTCAGACTTATAAGTGCATTACCGCCACCTATCTCTCAAATGGACCATTGACACTCTATCTACAATCTCAAATTAGGAGTGTCAATGGTCCATTTGAGAGAATGCATTTATAAGTCTGCGATCCGCCGTAAAGCAAGAAGAAGAAGCCGAGTCACGTGCCGGCTGTTGTGACGGCGCTTAGGACAGTTGGAAAGTGCGGCGGATCAGAGGTAAAAAATGATATAAATGCTGTTCAGTTTCTTGCACAGACCGATCGTTTCGTGTCTTTAGACCTCAATGTATCGTCACGAGCCGCAGGGTGTAATTTGGTTTTGTCTATGTTTTTTTTCTCTCAAAGCCGTGAGTCCCATTGACTGCCATTATAGGACTGGCAGACTGCAACGGCTTGAGTTAAACATTTTGTTTGTGTTCTACTGAAGAAACAAAGTCACCTTGGATGCCCTTGGGGTAAGCAGATAAACATCAAATTTTCATTTTTGGGTGAACTATCCCTTTAAGGATAAGGGATAGATGGCTGGATGTTATTCCTTTTACATGTAGACTTTTTAGGTGGGGCTCCAGTAGTGTGATTCAGGTCAAATTGGGATATGTACTCTCAATGTTTGAGATGCTAATTAAAGTTTCAGTTTACATTTCCATTAATTTGACTCTTTCTATCAAAGCAATAGCAACAAGATCATTTTCTAATGTCACAAATAGCTTCCAGTTGTGTGTGTGTGTAACAGATGACCTACCTGACCTATCTTTATATTAAACCTTCTTTTATTTATATAACCGTAACTTTTCAGGCATGTCATCCTTTGGCTTCTCTGGGTCATTCTCTTAGAATCCTATGTGTAGATGTAAGGAGTGGCAAACTTGAATAAGCATGTTACCGCCAAACATCCATCATCCAAAGCCTTGTAAATTGCCCCCTATGAAAGGTTTTGTCTTGATTCTTGCTTGTAATTAAGGTGCTGTGGAGAGAAAACTATGAATTATACCATAGACCTGCATCTTCACTTCATAGCGCTATGAGTTTTCTTAGAAATCTTTGTTTAAATGTCAAAGTTTTCCTGTCTACCACCCAATCATTTTATTTGCGTGCAAACACGCACAACTCAATTATAAAAAATCTTGCTGAAAGTCCTTGCTGAAAAGTCCTAGCTGAAAGTATTCTTCATGTCAGTAAGTGATATTGACAGGACTTCTAATGTTAGAAAACTTTTTTGCAACTGTTGACTTTTATAAGTACAGCTAGTGTGGACTAAATCCAGCTGGAAACATTTCAATTGAGCTACAAGCATTATAGCCCCACCCAGGTTGAGATTACATATGTTCAGGGATCCAGGAAGCACCTGTTGCTGAGATGAGATCTCCCAATTATCAGAGGTGAGCGCTGCTTCTCATACAGTCAAGTTTAATTTTTAATGCAAAGATTGCCATTTAGTTGTTTTATAGCAGCTTTATATGGACAGCATCTTGAGTACATGGATTATGGACTTTTCAGTTTGCAGTCTTTCTGATAAAGTTTGAGTCATCCTGAGTATGTAAGATCAATTTCAAGAGGTGTTTTCTTAGTTTTTAGTTATCAGGTAATTATACTTTTCTTGGCTTCTTTCAATTTTTACTTAATATGTGACCTTGGACGACAAAACCAGTCTTAAGTGTCAATTTTTCGAAATTGAGATTTATACATAATCTGAAAGCTGAATAAATAAGCTTTCCATTGATGTATGGGTTGTCAGGATTGGACAATATTTGGGCGAGATACAACTATTTGAAAATCTGGAATCTGAGGGTGCAAAAAAATCAAAATATTGAGAAAATCGCCTTTAAAGTTGTCCAAATGAAGTTCTTAGCAATGCATATTACTAATCAAAAATTAAGTTTTGATACATTTACAGTAAGAAATTTACAAAATACCTTCATGGAACATGATCTTTACTTAATATCCTAATGATTTTTGGCATAAAAGAAAATCGATAATCTTGACCCATACAATGTATTTTTGGCTATTGCTACAAATATACCCCAGCGACTTAGACTGGTTTTGTGGTCCAGGGTCACATATGTGAATGCAGGTCAGTGTTTGCATGTAAAATGCTTAGTAAACAATGAAACAGTTGCTTATCCACATGGAGAGATGTTTGGTATGTTTCTAGGACTGGTAGATGTTTTGTCATATGAACTTTATCAAACAAGGGAAGTAAGCAAGAGACGATGTTTGATTATAGGTCGGGTGTTGTGGACAAAAGCTTACATAGTATTACAGCAGAGACGTTCTGCATGCCAGATCATGTTGAGATCAAATGCATGTGTTAGACACTATAGTATCAGAAAGAACCTGCATGCTGCTTGAATGTTACCCATGCATGCATGCAATACTAATGACATCTGCAATGAAAGCATGTTTCAGATAACATTGAGTAAGACTCTTAAAGTTAATACTTTATATTTCTGCACTTGCATATTTCTACATATTTCCTTCATTCTTTTTTCTGCACTTTGCCTTTTGTCTTCCTTTTGTACACTACCCTTCAAACGTTTTAGGTCTGTAAGATATTTTTACTTTTCAAGATTAATATTTTAAATCAGCAAGGATGCATTAGCTATATTGATCAAAAGTGAGAGACTTTTACATTGTAAAAAATAAATAAATATTCTAAAAAGTGCTGTTCTTTGTTATTTATATTCATATATTCATGAATCCCAAAAAAATGGTTTCCACACAAATATTAAGCAGCACAACTGTTTTCAACATTGATAATAAGAAATGTTTCTTAAGCACTAAATCAGCATATTATAGTGATTTCTGAATCAAGAGACACTGAAGACTGGAATAATGGCTGCTGAAAATTCAGCTTTGCCATCACAGGAATAAATAACAGTTTAAAATATAATAATATAATAAAATAAAAAACTGTAATTTTAAGTTATAATTTTATTTTTATTTTTTTACAAAATTACTGTATTTTGATTAAATTAAATAAAGCCTATGTGAGCATAAGACACTTCAAAACTTTTAAAAGATCTTACAGACCACAAACTTTTCAACTGTAGTATAACCACTAACCATTCTACAACTATTCACTACTTATTTGCTTTTCTTTACTCTTCTTTAATCTCTTTATGTCTCTTTCTTTGGAGCACAGCCACTGGTTCTATACACCCAGGAGGTAATTCAGTATACCGTGTCTTTCTGTGCAGTTTGGTAGATTTTTTAAATTGGTATAATTCCTTTGCACATATTGACTGTGGGAGGTATCACCAAAATTATTATAAATTGTACAGTAGAATCTCTATCAGTTGACACATCTCTAAATATATACCATCCATCCCTGATAGACGTCTTTAATAGGTGGCTTGCAAAGACTGTAAAGAAATACATTTATATTTAATATCTTACTTTAAGTTACTTTCATAGGTTGTTGTAATTTTAGAGAGTTTTCTATCCCAAGCAATTTTATATAAAATATTCAAACAAGAGCTGCCTTATCCCTCTCTGCCCACCATAAATCTAAGTAGACAAGGAGGAGAGTAAAAACATAAATGAAAACAATCAAGATTAAGAAGGGAAAAGTGTTCTCGTTGCCAGTTGCTGCAGGGGAAAGATCATTCATTCTCCACAGCATGACAGGCTTGTGGGAACAGAAATATGCTGGGTATGACAGCCAGCCTGGGAGTTACCATGGAGAGATGGTGAAATGTGGGAGAAATGTCTGCCTGCCTATCGATTTACGCTGAACACAGTGAGGCTTTGTGCGTCAAAAAGGACAAATACATTCGGAGTCTGGGCCTTTGATAAATCTTCTTTGGTTGCGTGCATTGGTGGATTGAGAATTTTACTTCAAAGCATTTCTCCTTTGTTTTCTTAGGTTAAATGAGAAGGGATACAGTGAACTTGTATGCAAGGAGAAACCAGAAGCACCTCCTTTGGCTTTGACTGAAGACCTGGAGAAAAAGTCTTTAGATCCTCCATCCAGTCATCATAAAACTGCACAGCATTTCTCTGACCATAGCACTCAAAGTGAACCATCAGCCTTCTCCAAAAACAAGAGCTCTGTTCTCTTGCCCCATCTGGAGAAGTACAAATGCCCTGAGGGCACACCTCCTCCTCTTAGCAAATTTCAGGAGGTCCAGCCTGGATCACGAGGAGGAGTCTTGGCCTCACTTTCTCCTGTCAACAATCAAAGCTCCGCCCCTCTTTCAGTCCCTGTTCCCTGGAAGGGTTCAGAGCAGCACAGCAAAGGGCCAACCAGGGAGGAGGAGCTACAACAAGAGCTCGTGCCTCCTCCCTTTCCACCTCCTCCCCCTCCAGCTGTCCTGCCCACCCAGCAAACCGCTGGCCCGACCCAGCCCACCATGGAGGGGCAGCGTTCGCCCTCGCCCCAGTTTGCTCCCCAGAGGCTGACTGACAAGCCCCCTGTCTCCGTCTCCATACAGGATGAAGCTCCTGGAAGGTAAGACTTTGTGTGTTTAGAGTTAAATTCCGCCGTTCGGGAATTCTTTCAGGTCTGTGCTGGAATTCAGGGAGATTTCCACTGGCAAACCACAGCTGGGCTCCTCTCAGCTGCAATCTTAAAACCATCACTGGAAACTCTCCCTACAGCTCAGTAATTTAATGACAGTGCTTCTCTGACTGTCTCTTTATTGTATTCATGCACATACAAGGGGCTTATTCATATGTGTCCTTACTGCAGATTGCCCATGTGTGCTGCAGTTCTTCAGATCAGTCATAAGAGGGATACCCCCCAGGCTCGACTAAAGACTGTTGAAGAATATCATTTCTGATGCTTTGTTTTTGCTGGAATATGGGAACTTTTTAGTAGTCTTACAGCCTAGAGAAGCCCAAGGTTTTGAACCGGACATTTGAGTTACAGTGACATTGTTGCATGATTCTTAACTATATGCATGGATTTGGTCACAGGAACTGACATTTCTTGTTTTCCTGTATGCAAAGCCTGCTAGCCTGAAGTAAAAGATTACATTTCATGTTTTTCTACACAGATTATACCCATGAAAATAGTTTTTCCTGTCCTTGTTGTGTTTATGCGTTTGCCTAGTTACCTAGTTTTTCTTATGTTGCATTTCTTTCATTCACCATAACACGTTTCTGTTTTCATCATTGTTGCTTACCAGGATGGATAGTGTTAAAGATGAGAACACGTCAGTGAAGAAAGTTCCCATTAAGATTGTCCACTCCGAGAGTGACACCGAAAAAGAAAGTCGGCAATATCTCGACCTGCCCATCGAGACCACTGTCAGCTCTCAAGGACCTGGAGTAACTCCTCTTCAGAGTTTGGGAAACCCGGATCAGTCATACTCTCTTTTCTGTACTTACACCAGGCAAAAGGACCAGGGGTCTGATCCGAGAGAAGCAGATATGGGCCCTCTGAAAGACCAGGGTCCACAAACCAATGTGAACCCAGTATCTTTTGCGTTACATGGCCTGCAGACGGCCCCTTCATCGGATCAAAGCAGCAACGGAGTGTCTCCACATCCCTCACAGTCAGAAGATGACGAAAAAAGAAAGGAGCTTGCTAGAGACATAATGGACAAGGACAAGTCCCTAGCGGACATTTTAGACCAGAGTAAGATGAAGACCACCATGGATCTGATGGAGGGGATTTTTCCTCAAGGAGAGCAGCTACTGGAAGAGGCCCAACAGCGCAGAAAAGCTGCACCTAAACAGCTCTCTCCTCGCAACTCTGTGGAGAAGTCAGTATTTCTGTATTCCTATTTCCTCAGTTTGAAAAAATTTGTATTTCTTTATTTATTCTAGGAATTTACCCTTAAAGGGGTAGTTCACCCAAAAATGAAAATTGTCATTAATTACTCACCCTCATGTTGTTCCAAACCTGTAAGACCTTCGTTCATCTTCAGAACACAAATTACGATATTTTTGATGAATTCCATGATATTTCTGACCCTCCATAGACTGCAAGGATCCTACCATGATTAAGGTCCAGAAACTTAGTAAGGACATCGTTAAAATAATCCATGTGACATCAGTGGTTCAACTGTAATTTTACGAGAATACTCTTTGTGCGCAAAGAAATAAAAAACAACGACTTTATTCAACAACCACTGATGTCACATGGCTGGCCTTTAATCATGGTAGGATCCTTGCTGTCTATGAGAGGGTCAGAGAGCTCTCGGAATTCATCAAAAATATCTTAATTTGTGTTCTGAAGGAGGTCTTACGGGTTTGGAACCACATGAGGGCGAGTAATTAATGACAGAATTCTCATATTTGGGTGAACTATCCCTTTAATTACAAACCTATTCTGAAGAAAGACAGATCGAACTTGTATGTTTGATGTTCCGTTTATGATTTTTTTAAATCAGTAGGTCAGGGTTGCTGTTGAGCCCTACCCATGTGGTTTTAATTAAAAAAATAAATAAAAATTCTGAGAAAGGTATTTAGTGAATATTTAAATTGTAGCCTGTCCAATTCTACTTCCTCATTCAAGTTATGATTCATAAGCATGGTTTATTTTTCTTGCAGATCTGGGGCACTAACTCATCTAGCAATCTGGCAGACTTTGTGTAAATCTGAAGTCACTAAAACCAAATAGCAAAAATAATTATTCTTTAACGCTATCATATCTGCCATTGTTTGGGGTAACAGATAATCCCACATCACTGTTTGTTTTTGTCACATGTAATTCTGTAGTGTTTGGGTCCATTGTTTATGTTATGATCAATTTATGTTTCTCATAAAAGTCATCTGTGGGTTTTCAGGAAAGAGGAGGACAGCCTGTTGGCAGCCACTACTTTAGTGACTAATTCAACCTACTACAGTACATCTGCACCCAAAGCAGAGCTGCTGATTAAGATGAAGGACATGCAGGAACAGAGTGTGGAACACAACTCCGAGGAGGAGCTAGAGGAGGACAATGAAACTGATCTTGCCAGCAAGAAGGTACTAACATGCTGTAGCAAAACATCTGTAATACAATCAGATACTTCTTACCAGTCCATTGTATCAAGTGACTTTGTCCTTGTTTTTCTTTCTCATTGCAGCATGAGTTGATAGACAGTCTCAGCAAGAAGTTGCAGGTGCTGAGGGAAGCTCAGGAGAGTCTACAGGAGGACGTGCAAGACAACAACGCTCTTGGGGAGGATGTGGAGGCCATCGTCCAGGGTGTCTGCAAGCCTAATGAACTCGAAAAGTTCCGTATGTTCGTTGGTGATCTTGATAAAGTGGTCAACCTTCTGCTGTCTCTGTCTGGACGCTTGGCCAGAGTAGAGAATGCCCTCAACAGCCTGGAGGAAGACGCTTCACTGGAGGAGAGGGTGAGAATGAAAACGAGGGATTTGGGAAAGCAGGATTGATGTTGTGGAGGAATGACGTCCAGAATTAATGGTTTCAAAAAGCATAAGATAATAGGCTGAAAAAGAACACCGAATATTATGAAGGCTGGAAAAGGGCATTAACATAAAAGTAGCATGTTATGCAAGAGATATAGCCTACTGCTGACACATCTCACATCACTTCCAGATCCTGTTTTTTTTTTTTTTTTTTTTTTCCTATCCTTTACTGTTTCCTTACAATCTTAATCCGTAGAGCCTTAAATTGGTACTGTGGAAAATGGTAATAACTGAGTACCATGGTATAAATTACATTACTATTCTAGTATCATAGCTTTTATATAGATTTAAATGGGCTACCAGATAATTAAATTGCACTTATTTGTATATAGATTCATGTTTTTGTGTGTGTGTGTAGAGAGAGAGTAAATTAAGAATATAAATGGTTAATAATCATTATTAATAATGATTTAAACTAACTTTTTGTCTTTATTTATATATAGGTTTGTGAAGTTTTTGCAATGTTTTTGAAAGAAGTATTTTATGCTCAGAAAGGCTGCATTTATTTGATCAAAAATACAGTAAAAACATTAATATTGTGAAATAATATTACAGTGTAAAAGAACTGTTTTCTATTTTAATATATTTTAAAATGTCATTTATTCCTTTGATTGCAATGCAGAATTTGTAGCAGACAATACTCCAGTCTTCAGTGTCACATGATTCTTCAGAAATGAAATAAGATTTTACTGGTTTTACAAAAATCTTAATTCCACACACATACATACATACATACATATAATATAATATAATATAATATAATATAATATAATATAATATAATATTTATTTATTTATTTATTTATTCAAAATTCATGGCCAGAAACTTTTACAAGGTGCTTTTGCATTTAAAGATAAAAGAATGATTTTGATTGAATTATTCTTTTATTGAAAATATTGATCATCTTTCTGCAGCGTACACTGACAGACAAACGCAAACTGCTATCCGTCAACATGAGGATGCCAAGGAGCTGAAGGAGAATCTTGACAGGAGAGAACGGGTCGTCTACGACATCCTGGCGAGCTACCTGTCAGAGGAGAATATGGCTGACTATGAGCACTTTGTGAAGATGAAGTCTGCCCTTATTATTGAGCAGCGCAAGCTCGAGGACAAGATCAAACTGGGGGAGGAGCAGCTCAAGTGTCTGATGGACAGTCTCCCAATGGACCAGAGGACAACCAACTGAGGACTTAAAAAACAGTTTATGCAGTGATCCAGAGCAACTCGCTTGACGTCACCCTAAATAACAGGGTTCCAAAGCAGTACTTAATGTGGTACATTTACTGCCAATGGAATTGCATTCTGGTCATATATTGAGTGCTTCTTGTCTGCCCCAGCAGACAGCATTTTGGCAAGACTCATGAAGACTGTGAAAGTGCTGGGCACTTTTAGATCATGATTTGACCAAATCACCTGTCAGCTGATCTTATACTTTCATGACGTTTCAATGTTACACGACCCATAGAATTATATGGTGAAATAATAATAATTTTTAAAGACGCTTTTAATATTTTTCCCCACATCTGTTTCAATAGATCATGCCCTTTCTGCACCAATGTGCTCTCAAAACTTGACACTCTGTATGCATGTACATGCCATGGTCACTCACTGTGCTGTATCTTTTTAACCACTAGAGGGCAATGAAAGACGCCTGAACGCCAATACAAACACACACTCAAATCCCGGTGGCATAAAGCTTTGCACATGTAAGCTATTTCTATTTACACCAGGAGGTTGTAATTAACTTCCGAAAATGACTTTTTGATGGTGCATTATTTCAAATGACATGTGTCACTATCCTGGTCATGTTAAAAATAATTCAGTGATATTTTTAGTAATTTATTTTAGCCTTTTGAATCTTTGTATATAACTAGAATAGGCTAGAATTGTACCCTTTCACTTCATTTTAGCCAAGCAAACTACCACTTTAGTCTGCACGCTTTTTATAGATGAATGTATGATATATATATATATATATATCACCATACAATGCATTGTAACATCAGAATTAGGATTGACTAAGTATTCTGAAAGATTTGCCTAAACGATACAATATTATTTCACTAAGGTCTCAGTGCTTGTCTATAAAATACCAGCTGCCTTTTACTCCATGTCATGTGTATGTGTCATTTATAATTTCATCTGTAAGATATTTGTTACTCTGGACCACAAAAACAGTCATTTTTGGAGTCAAGCTTTCCATCGATGTATGGTTTGTTGGGACAGGAAAATATTTGGCCGAGATGCAACTATTTGAAAATCTGAGGGTGCAAAAAAAAAAAAAAAGGTTCTTAGCAATGCATATTACTAACTAAAAATTAATGGCAGGAAATTTACAAGATATCTTCATGGAACATGATATTTACATAATATCCTAATGATTTTTGACATAAAAGAAAAATTGATCATTTTGACCCATACAATGTATTGTTGGCTATTGCTAGAAATATACCCCAGCCACGTAAGACTGGTTTTGTGGTCCAGGGTCACATTTGTGTTTTCATGTTTTATGTGGTCCGAATAGACTCAAAATGCATATACTCAGAGGGAAAAAATGCATCATATTCCAGTCTAAAATCTCCTGTACATTTACACAACAACACATGTAATATAGTAAGCAGTAACAATTTTGCAGATATATAATGAAAAGCCAAAAGCCATGAGTGTATTAACTTTGGTTCCTCCTAATTATTATATTTCAGTGTCAAACAAATCTTTTTCATAAAAGATACATTGCGTAGAAAAGACAGCATGTAATACATGATCATCATGTTGAACTTAGCTGATATATAACTGGCTCAGATTCCACAAATATGTGTGTTGTTGTGTTTTTTTAGCTGCTTTACCAGTGACATTATTATTTTGAATGCTTTCTTTCGAGCCACAGCTCAGGATGGTCACTATTGCTTTATAACATGGATGCAGTGTGACACAAATTCATTGTTTCCGATACAATTGTAGAAATAGCACATGTATTTTTCAATCAAGATTTATTCTACAAACAAAAGTGTCTGATAATCTGTGAGGTAAAATAGCCTACTTTTAATATTTCCGTTCCTCTCATGTAAGTGTACATCATTTTAAATAAATAAATATAATTATACATTTTTTAGCTGCTAAACTTTAATTTCATTGAGTTGGACATTTTCATAATCCAGATTAAAGGAATGACGTTTTAGTGTTATATTGGCATGTTCCTACAACATTATGTGTATAAGCAAAGCAATTTAAACTTTTATTACTTGATTCAATCCTTCTATTTCTTGATTCTCTAAGCAATCATTGTTTTGTTTTGTTTTTATCTGAATGGCTCTGATCACCTAACATTTAACTTCAGATAGCCTTAGCCTAAAGTCTTATTGCCTTGGCCAATCAGGAAAGAGACTTTGACATGTAAAACTCACCCGATAACAAAATAATGGCGGAACTAACTTAATTTTATGGCATGCAGTGTATTTTAACATAAATAATTGCAATCGTATTATTTTAAAATCTGAAAACAGTAATAGAAAAATGAATCTCCATTTTGATGTGCACTCTAAAAACGCACGCGCAGCTGGAGCAGCGTGAAAAAATAGCCATGATGAAAAAAATATTATGCTATTGTTGTCAAGTTTTATTGAGAATTTGGCCGAACCAATACACAAGTTTATGATAACAGTAGGCCTATGCAATAGTTACTTTTCATTGTTTTGCATTGATCCTACCCCCGCCCTCTCTTATCCATTTATTGGAAATGCTACATTAATCATTAACCACAGATGTGTTTGACTATACTTGTCAGTTCGCAAAGTTGCCATTTCCACTAGTTTCGTTTGAGCGGCACAGGTACGGAATTCTGTATTTTAGATGAAGTGATTTACAGTTTAGAAGATCTTCCGGAGCTCAAAACATTTCACAGGTAAGCACGAGTTTGTGTTTTATTTATTGACATTTCGAAGGATGTATATAGCCTACTTTATCAATCGGCTTTACGCAAATGATAACTATAAAGTTACAATTGTGGATAACAAGAGCATGGGAAACTGTTGGAAATAGCAAAAAGGTCATATTAGGTCATAGAACAACTGAATTTGCTCAATACATTTTACAACAATAAATAGCCTATGACATATTTTGGCTATATAATAGCCTATATTAGGCAGTAATATGGGGGAGTTGTTTAGCCTACTGGGGGGTGGGGGTTGGCAAAGTGTTAAGGAAATCAATTCTCCAAAGCTCTATTAATTTGTTGCCATCTCTGATTCCTGTGCGTGAAAAGATTATTGTAAATGACCTTTCAGCTTATCCTGGAACATTCCGCAACCCCAGGTGTGCAGGGAGCCAGGCAGGAAATATTAGTGCTCTCTCTCTCTCTCTCTCTCTCTCTCTCTATTTTCTTGTCCTCTTCTTCCTCCTCTGCTCGGTCTCAAATGCGTAGCCTTATGCTTGACCTTCAACGCAGTGTCCTTTTTCCTCCCTCTGGAAACAATGCTCGTCACCACAATTTTTGAAACACTACATGTGAAAAGCATTTTCTTCAGTCTGAAATGATTGCTTGACCTTGACCTTTTGTGTCCAAAGGAAGCACTTTGTATATTCCAACCATTTACTTGTTTTGTGAATTGTCAAGAAGGCTGTGGCACTGTGGGACGCAGGTTTCAGTCTGGCTTGCGTCATGTCCCTGTCCCATTCCCCTCACTTTCTTCCTGTATTTTCCTGTCTTCTCTTTACTGTCATATTGTTAAAGGTACAAAAGCCCATAAAATAAAATAAAAAGTCCAAAGGGGGTGTTGGTGGTCCATGGAAAATTTCCATATAAAGTTTAACATGAATTTTATACTGTATGTCTACTTTGTGATGACTGGTCGGAAATTATGAACTGTCCATTTTTTATTGACAGCCCTGGAAAAATAATCATATCCTTTTCTACAGCTTTCAATAGAAAAATGCCTTTGTTACTTTTCTTCAAATCAATTAAATATTTTCCAAATAATATTTTACTCTTTTTTGGCATTTATTTCAGTTTCTTTTACTTTAGTACAATTACAATATAAAAGTCAATTGTTTACTTTTATTATAATTTTGTATTATTTTGAATTGAATGATTTTAATTCATTCATTTACCACATGTTGTCTACATAATATCATGCTTACTATTTTTCCAACACAGTATAAATGCATTTTTACATGAAAATATGCTCTATCATTTAAAGGTTTGGTCGGTAAGATTTTTTTAAGCATTTTTTAAAGAATTCTTTTATCTTACCAAGGCTGCATTTTTTTTAATTTATTTATTTTTTTTATCAGAAATACAGTAAAACAGTAATAAAGCTAAATTTTTTCACCAGTGTCACATAATTCTTTTCTAATTTCTAATATGCTGATTTGTTGCTAGTGAAACATTTCTTGTCACATCGACAACAGTTTTCTTTTTTTTTTTTTTCATATAACCTATCATATATGAATAGTAAGTCCAAAAGAACAGCATTTTAAATATATATATATATATTGTAACAGTGTAAAAGTATTCACTTTTTTTATCAAACTAATGCTTAAAAAAAATTTTTTTTACTGATCACAAGCTGTTGAATGGTAGTTGCCATTGTATTTTAGGAATGGGGGCCCCTAGTGTATTGAATTGAATTTTTTTTATGCAATTGACAAATGTTTCTTAGTTCTCCCTATCGCTTTTTAGGTTAAAATATATATTTTTTATTTTCTCTAATCTAACAGAAGCGGTATGGCTGCGATGTAGCCATGCTCCTGAAGGACAGTGTGCTGGCCTGAGGAGGAAATATTCATCACCACCTGGTGTCGGGACTCAGCAGTTTTAGCAATGGCTTACCTTCCCCAGTCAGTCCATTGGCAGTTTGCGGGTCTAGTGCTTGGGTTTATAGGATGGATAACGACAGCCTCTGTTTCTGGGGTGAACGACTGGAGGATATGGTACGTGGACAATGAGACCGTCATCACCGGAGGATTCGCCTGGGTGGGAGTGTGGCGGGTCTGTTTCAACAGCCACATTTTGGATTCGGCTGAGATCTGCAAAAGCATCAGCCTTACAGATTCATTCACTCCACCAGAAATAGCAGCCGCCCAGGTACTTTGCATGGTTGCTGTTGGCGTGGGGGTGGTCGCAATCCTAGTGGCGGGACATGCGTTGAGAAATGCCATCTTTGGGGCTAACAACAGGCAGGTCAGATGGAACTTTGTGATGGCGGGTTCCTTGTTCTGGCTAACTGCAGCGTGTTCGCTGGTCCCCGTCTTTTGGAATATGAATTCTGTGCTGGCGAATCTCACTATAGACTTCCCGCCTGACTTCTACTTGCCTTCTGCTCCAGTGAAACAGGAAGTGGGTCCAGGGATTGGGATTGGGATCAGTTCAGGTTGCCTGCTCATTGTAAGTGGACTACTCTTAACGTGCTACAGGTATCCCAAAACCAAAATGCCTAAGAGTGGAGAAACAGAACATTTTGACAACAATCCAAGGGATGAAGGCTTTCTTGGTGTAATTAATGAGAGTATGGATGAGGGTATGATCAATCCAGTTTATGAATCAGAGAAGCTTTAATAATAAAGTGCCTCACTCTATGGAAGGACGTTGAAGGCTCTAAACACAGTTTCTTAAAAACTTTTATTTCTGAGGACCCCAAACCAAACCATTTAAATGAATGTAATGTAATTACATAATCACTAAAGTGACTGAATGATGAACAGAAATAAAAGCAAGCACTTTGAACTTTGAGGCCATTTTATTGGTATCAAATTGTTAATATGTCTACAACACTGGACTTTACAAGTTGTCGTCTTATTGTTACATAATGTGCAGGGCACACAATGCTGTAAGAGTATACTCACCTAAATGTCTGTAATGTATGCATTTCCCACAGTTTAAAAGTGGGGTCAGTAAGATTTTTTAATGTATTTCAAAAAGTCACGCACGCTCAACAAAGCTGCATTTATTTGATGAAAAATATGATCAAAAAAAATTGGGCTTAGGTGTTTAATTTATTCCTGTGATGGTAAAGCTGAATTTTCAGCAGCCATTACTCCAGTTTTCAGTGTCACGTGATCCTTAAAAGAGTTCCTATTTTTGTGGAAACCGTAATACTTTTTTAGGATCCTTTAATAAAACAGAACGTTTTTCTTAAAAAAAAAAAAAAATCTTACTGACCCCAAACTTTTAATAGTGTGTGTGTGTGTGTGTATTTGTATAAAGAAAATGTATGTAAAAATGTACATTTATTACTCTAATTTATATAATTATTATTTGAAAGTAAAAGTGATCTTTGGCTCTCGTTTGATTAAAAATTGAGTAGTGCTGTTGTTTTTAAGACTCAACTTATACGTTCATCTGCCACTAAAAGCTGTTAACGCAAAATATCTTGAATTTGAGGTAAGATATGATTTAGCTGACTAAGAGTGGATCTTTGAGCGGGGACAAGGTGATTTCAGAGGAAATAACCCCTGCCATGAGTGGAATGAACTTTACTGTTGTTTCACAGCTTGATACTTGCCCTTATTACTGTGTTTTTCAACACCCCCCATGGGCTTTGAGTTTGTTACTTGCCAACATTTAATCTTGTTAAAATTGAACATTAATTTTGACAAATCCCGCTGGATATTACATGATTTTCTTCTATTATAAAACCACATAATCCCTCTGATAACTCGACAAAGGGAAACAATTTCTTGCCAATTAAAGAGGCTTTTGTTTTCTGTGTTGGTTCACTAGTCCATTGAGGTCGCTTTAGGAGTTTTGATGATTTATCCATCTAAAACACCCAAAAATGTAGACGCAGAAGAGGTGTTAAGGTTCATAAGAATTGTGGCTGGAGAATTTGTCTGCCAGGATGGACTCCCATGGCCACTGGCGATTCGACATGTATTGTTCTGAGAAAGAGGTGAAAGAAACATCCTGACAGAGAAGAGCCAAGACCCCATGCTGAGACGAACGCATTGTCTTAGAGAGGGCAGCTATAGCACAAACACATTTCTGCTCTCATGTGACCGAGAGTGGGGCGTGATGTTGGTGGAATTAAACAAGCTTTTATGGATCTCAGTATGAAACCTCCTTTACAACAGTCTGTTAGTATACTGGCAGACAACACAAATGGCCTGTGCCTCAAAAGGATGCAAGAGTGATATCAAAACAATAGTGTTTCTTTACTGAAAACCTTTGTGCAGCATATGAGACGTGTGACATTAACACTTCTCATATTATCATACATACTGTGATAAGAAAGTAAAGACAAAGGTGAAGGGCAATGAACAATATCAGAGTTCATTGAACAGTGTTATTCGCATATCAGAGTTCAGCATAATCATGACAGATAAAACAATAAACTTGAAGGAGTGTTTTTTTTTTATTTTTTGAAGATTTAAAATGTTCATCAGTGCTTTTTTTACTCTTAAAAATAAAGGTGCTTAAAAGGTTCTTCACAGCGATGCCATAGAAGAACCATTTTTGGTTCCACAAAGAACCATTCAGTCAAAGGTTTTTTAAAGAACCGTCGCTTTCTAACCTTTTTATAATCTGCAGAACTTTTCTCCACGAAGAACCAGAAAGGTTCTTCAAATGTTAAAGGTTCTTTATGGAACCATTTAGACAAAAAGGCTCTTCTATGGCATCGTGAAGCACCTTTATTTTTAAGAGTGTTTGTTGTAGAATTAAAATAATTCCATTAATTATTCTATTTTTAGAAAGAACAGTTCATCGTTTACTTTCTCTAATTGCTCCAAATTGTATAAATCACTTTTTTCATGGACAATCTATGAGAACCAAAGGCAGCATATTGTCCCTTTGGTTTTTAATGTCCTTAATTAAAGTTTAACTCCATTATGGATTATAAAGTGATTACAAATGAGATTAGATCAAAAGCAAAGATTACGAATATCTCTGTACAGTCATTTAGCTTGTGGGCATCAATTGTGTCTGTCTTAACCCTTTCTACAGCCATCTTTACCAATGAATAGAACATATTTGGAGTGATAATGATTATAAACAACAAATTGAGCCATTTCCAATTTGCACCATTCCGGTGCTTTGTTGTGTTTGTTTGTTGATGGATGGATGGATGGATGGATGAATGGATGGATGGATGGATGGATGGATAGATAGATAGATAGATAGATAGATAGATAGATAGATAGATAGATAGATAGATAGATAGATAGATAGATAGATAGATAGATAGATTGATTGATTGATTGATCGATTGATCGATAAAATCAATTGCATTAAAAAATTATTGCATTCAGTTGCATTTAAAATTATTATTATTATTGCTTAAATATGCTTATAGGCTATGACAATTATGAAAAATTATGCACTCATGTTCATTTAAATTATTATTATTTTATAATTGTAATAATTCAAAGTGTTAAAGGTGCTAGACTGTCATGCAGTTTTGGTGAATTGTGGGTGTGTACTGCAGGGTGTGTTGTGTGATAATTTGCTGGGTGTGCATGTGATCACACTGGGTGTGTTGTGTGATCAGCACTGCTGGTGCAGAGTGTTGTTGTTGTTTTATTGGCGTCGGATTTTCACCTGTGAGAAACCATTGGTATTTTTAGACTATCTAGTTATTTCTTTTAAGTATCTCCACTGGCCTTGAGCTTCAGCTTGTATCTCTACACAGAGGTCATCTTACCCTCTGGTGTTCTGCCCTTTTGCATAGCAAAGCAACTAAGTAAAGGGTATAAACTCAAATGAGTAACAGCAATAATTAAGGACTTGATGGTATAATTTTACTTGAGGACATTCATTACAAGTCTGTATACTAAACCTGCTGCACAGATTTGTATTTTTTTCCCAGGAGTGTTCATACACATAAATGCTTGCACAAAGCAGTTTATCCAAGCTTATATATATATATATATATATACATATATACAGTATGTATATACAGTATATATATATATATATATATATATATATATATATATATATATATATATAATTTTATTTTTTCACAGCAATATATTTACTGATCGCTGCAGTTCTGATTATAATGCCACTGTATGGCCAAAACAGTAGTCAGGTACCTTTTCTAGTTTGATAAAGTGATTTTAAACAGTTTTAAATGTTTTGTAACATTTCAAAGATTGTCAGTTCCATTATTCTGTCTCAAGATGCACACATGTAACGTTTTCTTCTATGGCATTTTTATAAAAGCTGCTTAAATATCTTAATTTAACTAAGGCCTAGTCCTGGTTTAAGCTAAGCCCCGTCTGTGAAACCGGGCCGTAGTGTGTTTAAATTGCAATTTGCCATCTCTTTAATATGCTGCAACTGCACGTTCTTGGAACATAATTCCAAGCCTGGGATGACGCTACAAGCTGTTTCCTAAAATAAATTATTTATTTATTTGTTTGTTTGCTAATTGAAAAAGGGGGAAATTATGTTAATAGGGTTGACAACTTCACAAGAAATACATAAGTCAACTACAATCAAATATAAAGAGAACACATTATTTTGAAGAAATGGATGAAAAATAAATAAATAAAATAAAGAGGATTAATGTGGATTTTTATTTTTTATTTTTTTGCTGGTGTTTTGTGGCTACTTTTTGCTGAAAGGATCAACAATCAATAATAATGCAGCAAGCATATTTATATTTGTTTTGCTTATTGTTCTCAAAAGAACAAAATATTAAAAGGAGAATTGTGAAATTACATAATTTACAAATATATAAAAAAACACAGTGTTTGTGAATGGTGTTTATCCTGCATGTTTAAAATTTAGTTTCACGTGTTCGTTTATCAGCTTCTTTCACTCTTGCTTGTTTACAGTGAGCTGCATTAGGACATTGTTCCTAATGAGTCGAAGACACACCATTTCCCCTTTCTGGGAGCCCAGGGTACGTTCACTCCCAACCAGAAGCTGGAAATGAGCGTTAATAGCTAAACATCTAAGTCTAAACATACCGCCCATTTTCATTTTCACTATCAATATCCATCGCAGGAAGTTCTGGGCACAATCTATGTGGCGCCTTCAAGTCTGAGAACGTTTTGTCCATATATCATATTTTCATCACGCTTAAAGAAATGTACAAGTGGAAGTGTATGTTTTCTGTGTATGAGCTACCTTTTTTCCATCTTAATGAATGTTTTCTCAAAGACAGGGTCATCTTCATGTAGAGATGTGATTATTTGGTTAAGCTCAATGTGGGATGGGACTGTACCTGTTGCAGTTTTCTGGAGGAAAGGAGCCCCCTGTCTGCTCCTAACTTGGTCAAATCAGAGTAATGATGGAGAGAAGGAGGCGGAACTGTTTGGCATTCCTCAGAGGGCACGCTGGTCGTTAGAGCCTTCATTAAACACAGCTTAGTCTCCATTCTGATAGGGAGACCATCAGAGACAATTACACTCAAGCAGGCATTTATATTGCCATTAGCTCACCTGACTGAACACACTAGAACACCAAATCTGATTTTCTTCCATTCATCCCTTTTGTACTCTTGTTTGAAAAGTATTTCAGGAAAATAAAATACAATAAAATCAAATTCAATAAAACTGAATTTTTATTGATTTTTATTCAATTTAATTAAAAAAAAATATTATGTTGAAAACAGCTGAGTAGTTTTTTTCAGGTTTCTTTGATGAATAGAAAGTTCAGAAGAACAATATTTATCTGAAATGGAAATCTTTTGTGACATTATAAATGTCTTTATCATCGACTTAAAGCATCATTGCTAAATAAAAGTATTAATTGCTGACTCCAAGCTTTTGAATGGTCTAGTGTATAATGTTACAAAAGCTTTTTATTTCAGATGCTGATCTTTTGGATCGTTCTATTCATCAGAGAATCCTGAAAAAACGTACTCTACTGTTTTAAATATTGATGATAATAATAACAATAGCAATAACAAATGTTTCTTGAACAGCAAATCAGCATATTAGAAAGATTTCTGAAGGATCATGTGACACTGAAGACTGGAGTGATGATGCTGAAAATTTAGCTTTGAAATCACAGAAATAAATTACAGTTTAAAATATATTCAAATAGAAAGCATTTATTTTAAATAGTAAAAATATTTGACAATATTACTGCTTTTGCTGTATTTTGGATCAAATAAATGCAGGCTTGGTAAGCAGAAGAAAATTCTTTAAAAACATTAAAACTCTTACTGTTCAAAAACTTTTGACTAGTAGCTGTATTATTATTATAGACTTAAAATAAAACAATAAAGCCTGACAACTGTAACACTAGTAATAATAAACTATCTCAAATAAGAACACATTTCAAAGTAATCATTGCTTAAAAGTAAAAAAATATAATATACCACTGAATGTTTTTCACTGTAAATGTTACAATTTCTCCATATATTGCATAATAAAAATATGTGTAAATAAGCATCTTTTATTTCTTACCAAATTAGACAGTATTCTGGATTAGTACCAGCTGATTTCCAGGTGCTGTTTACAAACAAAGATCTCCAAACAATGGCTGTTTCTCAAACGGAAGGCTGCATCCTAGTAAGGAGGCTTCAGTTTTACAGTCCTGCTTAGAATTCAAACGCTAATATGAGACACTTGTTATAATTATAATTTGGAGAATGCTTTATATTAAAACTCTTTATATTAATTAACTGACTTTCTATTAATGCAGTACATGTAATGACAACCATCTGTGGTCTTCCAGTGGTTAACACTATGCATAGTTTAGCATTATGTGATACATTTACAACAAAACAAAACATAATGTCTTCCTCTCTAAAATCATTTGTGGCCTGATGACTTTTCCAGCCGAGATATGCAGACTTGCCAGGATACATCCTTCCTATTGAGAAGTACTTTTGAAGGTGGCATTGAGTACTAGATGTACAGTGTACAAATGCACACTAAATAAAGAAGACCAAAATCTTACCTTTTACGCTTTTCTATGCTAGTTATATGTATATATAATATGTATATTAAAGCAAGAAAAAAATTACTGTTGTCTTTTTTTCCAATCACTACATGTCTATTAAAGCAACTGAAAACTTATTGGCAACTTTTCAACATTAATACATTACTGATAATACAAATAATCAAATAGACTACTCCGATATTAAAGCATAAATGTATCATAATAATGCTTTACCTGTTTCAAGAGTTTGATTGCTGGATACACTGACTGTAAGTATAAACAGTTTCCAGAAGATATTACCCAAAAGTTGTTTTTTCCTGCTCCATCAACATTAATAGGCATTACACAACAAAAGTACTTCAAACATACTCGGTGCGTTTTCTCGAACCATCGATAGTTCTGATCTCCTGCCTTTGACGGTGATACACCAGATGTGGTTCACTGTCTCTTGAGTCAGAGCAAGAGGCGAATAACAGCACGGATGCCACAATGTCAAGAAGTCCAGCAGCCCAGCCGATGAACAGCGCGTCCCCAAACTCTGAACGTGGCACCACGTGAGGTACGGTCTCATCAAAGTACTTAATTACAATATCATGAGCGACGTAGGAGACGGGGAAAAGCACAAACAATCCAGCGATGCATAAAAACACACCAGCTGCTATCTTCAAACCTCGCTTGGTCCTCCGTCCCTCCTCACTCTTACAGCAGTTGATCTGACTCATGGCAGGGATGGCGAGGAGAAGTCCGAGAAGACATGTGGCATCTGAAACGCACATCAGAACACGGGCCAGCATAAACTTGGGTTCGAGGCCTAGGATAGTATCGTAGGGGCGACACTCCGTGCCAGCAACCTCCTGGATCACGCAAGCCTCCCAAAGCCCTTGTTCGTAGCTCTCCATGCCCATTAGTTCAGTAGAAAGGGACAACCATTGAGGCATGATAGTGGCCGCCAACGAACAAAACCAGCCGCCCATCCCGATCAGCATCCCAAGCAGTTCCAGAAACACCGTGCATGGGTTTGTCATGGTTACCTCTCACTACCTAGTCCCTCTCGGGGTCCGACGGCCCTCAGGTTTGGCTGGCACCTCAAGAACCTCCTCTCGATGAGAAGGAATGAGAGAGGAATGGAGGAGAGAGCGAGAAGAACAGAGGTAGCACCTTGGATCCAGATACTGTAGAGTTCTGCTTGCAGGTTCTTCACAGTCCGTCGGTCTTCAGTAAGAGGCACTCATCATCTGAGCATAAGAGGTAGAGGAAATGTGCACATGGGGAGAGAGGGCACTCAAACTTTAGGCCCTGCCCTCTAGGATCCTTTTTAGAGAGAGAAAGAGAACAAAAGAGAGAGAGAGAAAGATTCTTTTTATTCAGACCCTGGTCTCAGGAGGAAACCAAAGGCCACACGGGATGCCATTAAATTGTAGACAGGATGCCATTAAATTCTGATTGTTGTCATTTTCAAGGGACAAACTGATGGTTTTACTACGTCATTAGAATTTGTTTGTATCTTTTCATTTGGTTTCCCTGCTATCAGCAACAGCACTTGCCGTAGGGGTTGCCATGGGGAAAGAGAAAGGAACATTTTTAATGTTTATTGAGTTTTTTTCAAGGAACGAACGGGTGAGAGATAAGCTCTGCTAAGTGCCGGGCAGTCTATTCTTTGGCGCAAAGGAGAGCACGCCAAATATGCAACGTGTACCTAACTGGGGATCTTTGATGCCTGCCGACTATAACTCCTCCATTGTTATTTTTTTAATTGGAGAAATACAAATTTGCAGTGAGGGCTATATAGCTCTTATTTTATTTTATTTTATTTTATTTTATTTTATTTTATTTTATTTTATTATTTTATTTTATTTTATTTTATTTTATTTTATTTTATTTTATTTTATTTTATTTTATTATTTTATTTTATTTTATTTTAATTATTTAGCATGGTTTCTTTTTTAACTGGTTTTCATTCCAAATTATACTATAAACAAAATGCTGAAGTTAAAAATAAACATGAATTTGAGAATTTGACATGTTCCACAAGTATAGAAAATTTCATGATTAATTTCATTTACCCAGCATGGTTTGAGAGCATGAATTGATTCAATCTGACCATCTGTTCATATCAATGTCACAGCTTTACTTATTTGATTTCTTAGAAATATTGCAGAATCTTAAACATTTCCGTTTACATCAATTTATTTACAATTATGCATTTGGCAGACACGGTTATCCAAAGCAACTTCCACTGCATTCAGGGTAAATGTTTTGCCAGTATGTATGTTTTCAGGAAATTTAACCCACAACCTTACATTGTTATTGTCATGCTCCACCAGTTGAGCTACAAAAACATTAAAAATGTTTTTACTGCTATTTTCAAGATTTAAATTAGATTTTGAAAGCCAGATATTCAGTGTAGCTTCAGATGCTACCTGTGAAATAATTCTCCAACCTTTCTGAGTGGAAAGTTGAGCAAGAAGCACCTTTTTTTTTTCAGTTTCAAAGGTCTTACAACATCACTTGCAAAATCATTTTCATCTCACAAATATATCAGTGCAATTAGCATTGTGCAAGAAAACATTCTTTGATACTCATGTCAGTACTATCTTGCTATGCATAAAAATGTATCAAATTACAAATAGGAAAATAGTGTTACCTGAAGTGTGAGGCTGTCTCATTTGGTTTGAGATCTGGCTTCTGCAGATGTGAAATTGTGTTGAGACAGAATTACAGAATGCCACATGTATTGCAGTAGGAGGTTAAAGAAGAAATCTGTGACGCGATGCAGTGGCTCGCCACAAACACATAATTGGCTCTCAACAAACACATAATTAACATACACACACTTTTCAGACTTTGTCTGAAAATTATGTTGATTACAGTTAGTTATCAACATTTGCAGTCAGATATGTGATTTTGTGATTTTATTTAATTAAATGTAATTTTTTTAAAAGCTTTCCTAGCCAAAGAATAGTTCTCATTCCACACCTATGATCTTTCTATTTAGTTGAAGGCAAAAGTCCATAATCACAATTCATTTATGGAAAAGGGTATACTAGCATATCAGCATTCTTCTAAACTTCTCCTTTTGCATTTCATAGAAACAAATTGATACTTGAAACGAAATGAGGGTGCAATAATTATGACTGAATTGTCATTTTTAGGTGAACTATTCCTTAAAATGTCTGCTTGAACTTGATAATGGATGTTGAGCTTATGAAAACTATAAGAGAGCTGTAAAGTTACACTGTAACCGATTTTTGTAATTTGAACAGTATTTTACTGTATTATGTACAGTAAGATAGCCTACTGTAAAATGTATATACAGTAAAAGGACAAAAGAGACACGTTGCACTGTTAACTGGACAAAAAGGTTAGTAGGCCTATATTATTTCTGTTTTATGCAAAACTGAGATATTTTAAGACGTTTTAACTTATTAACAGCAAACTAACATTATTCATCGTGTCGTTTTTCATGGCGGGAGTTGGGGCCTTTTTTTCTGACTGACAGCCGGATTAACGCCGCAATAACGGTGATAACGTCGACTGGTGAGTAAATTAAGGTCACTTATATTAGTCAAAATAAACCTTATTAAACCGAAAAACATGTTTGTATTATTTGCTGCCCTTTGATGCAAGTTAGTTAATCTGGCGAGTCGGTAACGTTACTTAACCTTAACAACGAACTAACGTGAAATAATGTTACTGAGGTAAAGTGCGTAGGCAATACCACTGTTTCAATTCAGTGTATATTTTAAACAGTATTTTCAAGTACTTCTTTTGTTTGTTCTTTTCAAATTTCTAGTCTAGATTTCCTCGACAACGTCGGAGGTGTATTTTGGAGCCTCTTCTTGTGAATGCCATAGTTTCGATGATAACATCAACTGGTAAGTTAATAATGTCAGTTAGCCGAAGTTAACGAACACAAAGAAGCATAATATCTTTTGTACACTGCCTCTTTATCGCAAGTGTAATTCTCTTCAAATGCTATTTAAGTTAGAAACGTGTGTAGCCTACCAATGTTGTATGTAACTTTAGAGACGGTCCCTATTCAATGAGAGACGTAAAATAAAACCGCGAGCTAACATGAAATACTGAGGAAAACTGAGTTAAGAAATACCACTGTAAAGTAACGTTACATCTTTTGTATTTTATTTTCAAGTTTGTGATCATGTGGTAATGTCGTCTGCATCAGAGGAGTATTGGAGTCTTTTCCTGTGATTGCCGTCGTAACAACAGGTGAGCTTTCATCTAATGTTACTAAAGTAGCCAGATTAGCCACGGGCTGCTGTTCTCCACTAATTTACTTTTTAAAGAGAGGAACGGGCTAGCAATATATTAATATAGTAAGTTTTGCTTATAAATATAAAAAATGTGGTAACACTTTACAATAATGTTCATTAGTTAACATTAACGTTAGTTTAAAACATTAATGAACAATACTTCTACAGCATTTATTAAGCTTAGTTAATGTTAATTTCAGCATTTACCAATGCATTATTAAAATCACAAGTTGTGTTTGTTAACATTAGTTAATGCACTGTGAACTAACATGGAATAAACAACTGTATTGTCATTAACTAACATTAACAAAGATTAATAAATAGTGTAATAAATGCATTGTTCATTGTTTGTTCATGTTAGTTAATACATTAATGTTAACAAATGACACCTTATTGTAAAGTGTTACCAAAAATGTTTATTTTATTTAAAATGTTTGTATTACTGTATGGTAGTTTTTTTCTGATCATAAACTATAGTAACACTAAAAGGGTGTTGTGACTCTGTCTGTTACAGGAGATTTCTCCAAGCAAAAACAGGATTCTGAATATGAGGCAGAATCATCGTACAGCCAGCTGTCCGTTTTACAGAAATGCAGAATTAGGTAACCCAAAATACATTTTGTTCTACATTGCATTTACATTCATGCATTTGCCAGATGCTTTTAGCCAAAGCAAGTTATATTGTATTTAATGTAGGGGAGCACGGGACACAACCTAACACTGACTTTCTTAGCATGTGTAAATCCACGTAGGGTTCAGAGTTAAATTTTTTTATACACTTTAATTTCACACTTGTCTAGTACAAATATGTTGCGTTGTTTCATAATTACAGGTGTATATGTTTTTTGTTATTTATCTCAAAAGAATGGAAGTGACAACATGCCCCGTAGGTGGGGTACATTGTAACATGTGAGGGGCACGTTGTAACATAACCATATGACAGCTTAAAATATTATTGTATCTAATGAAAAAATATACAAGACAAACTAAAATATTTTGTCAATAAAATCATTAACTTTTTCAAATAAAATAATAGCGTTTTTTAAGAATTAAAAATAATCTAATTTTGGAGTTTGACAATGAACACATTGCAACCATGCTTGGGATGGCCCTGATCGCAACACACAGCTACATAAACAGTGTAGTTCAAAACAGAGTGCGCAAATGAAGAAACACATTCATAAATTCAGAAATGATACACTCCCCTCCCTCCACACACAGCTGTCATAGGACACAGGACACGAGACACATAAATGAGCCAAAATGCTTTACATTTCTTGAAATAACAATTTCTGAACATTAAACATCGATTCTCAGTCTTTATTCACCTGCTTCTTGTGGCTTCTCATTGAAACTCATAAAAGTAAATGGTGTAAATTGAATAGCATAATTTAATAATAGCGGGGCACATTGTAACACAGTGTTATAACGTTCCCCATCTGTGCAACTGGAATTTAAAACTGGTTAGTGTCTTCTGCTAGTTAGTGAAGCATTATAAAACTATCTAAACTGATAACAGATTGGAGATTAAAATAATAGCAGATTTGTCTAATTTTAAATGAGTACTAAAAACTGAGATGACAATTTACTTCAGCCAGAAATGTACTTCTGCTTTGGTAGAATAAATATTCAGCGACATCTTCAAAAGATTTTTTGAATTTTGGTGCACTTTATTCTCTATATAGTGTTGGCAGTAGTAAATACTGTAAATTTGGTTATGCTAGCATGTGTGGAAATATTTAAACCATGTGTGTTACAACTTACCCCATGTTAGTTTGTGCCCTGCCGCTGCGCTCCCCTACACATTTTATTAAGTTATTCATTCCCTGGGAATCAAACAGGGGCGGCGCTAGGGGTGTGTGCGCATCAAGATTTAGATTTTCTAGGACACATACACACATTTAGAAATGAGTAGATTATATGAACAGATAGCATTTAACATGGTCTGTGGCAGACTTTACTAAGTGTCAGGGCAACAAAATTCAATAAACAAGAAGTTAATATTAAGTGATTTAAATCGTGAAGAAAATATTGTCTTTTTGCAAAAACGTTTCTAAACACAGCCATGTTGTGCGTCTCTGCACACAACAGTGTTTCATTACTGAAAGAATTTACCTTTTTTGAATGCCTTGAATCAGTGATTCACTGATCCATTCATAAAAACAGTTCCCTTTCAGAATTGGGATCTCGCCAGAGAGACCAATCCACTTCGAGTGTAACTAAACGAGCCAATGGACATTGGCATGCAATCATTGCATCCAGCTGCCGCTGATCACAGCGTGAGTATAAGAGGCAGCGGGTGCACCGCATTAATTCATCCTTTCGCTTCGGAGCCGAGCGGCGGTGAATCACTGCTGCTCTCCTATCCTGCGAGTGAGAAGAGCGAGCGAGTGTGGGCGTTACAGCGCAGCAGCGGTGGTTGCGGTCTCACGGGAGAAGAGGTCGATTCCCGTGAAGACGGTCACACTAGGAGTGTGTGGTGGCCAGCTCCCCTGCGTGCTTCAGCACTAAATAAAGTGCAAATTTCTCTAAAAGAGCAACACGGGTGATCGCGTCTTTTTAAAGATGTCTTATCACCCGTGCGTGTGGTCGTTTCCTGGCGCCTCAGGACGGTCACGATCACTGCCTCACGTGTCTGGGCATTCAGCACGCTGAGGAAGCTTTCGTGGATGGTTCATGTTCTTCTTGTGGGGACATGACCATCTCGGAGTTGCATAATAGACTCCACTATGTCAAACATGGCAGAGTCCCTCTGCCTCTGCCGCGATCCAGCGTTCGTTCCCGGGGCGGCGCTGTATCCGGTGGAGTCAGAGGTGATCTGAGGGTGACAGTGAGGGCTTACTCACCCCTCAAGCACTCCGCAGCCGGTGGAGCTGCCGAAGGAGCGTGCTGGGCCCTCTGCTGGACAGAGTGCACCACGCGTTTCCTTCGGTGCCCCCTCTGACGACCAGATGTCGATCGCTGCATCGGAGGGCGAGTCCTCTCTCTCCGGGGATGACGACCCGGCTGCGTTGCCCCCTTCGGGTGTGGTAGCGTTGTCCGAGCCAGACCCAGAGATGACGACTATGCTTTCCCGGGCCGCCTAGAATGTCGGGCTCCCGATCCTTCGAGGCTGGACGAGTGGTTTCAGCGCCCCCCTCCGGTGCCATTCTTCCCGGAAGTGCATGAGGAGCTCACAAGATCGTGGAGGGCACCTTTCACTGCCCAAAACAAATCTTGTGGCTCCTCCCCCCTCACCACCCTCGATGGTGGAGCCGCTTTGGGCACGCTGGCATCCCTCTGTGGAGCGGTCTGTGGCCATGCAACTATGTCCAACAGCCGCTACCACTCTGCGGGGTGACCCGTGTCTCCCCTCGCGGGCCTGTAAGTATTCGTCAGGCCTAACTGGCAGTGCTTATAGAGCCTGTGGGGAGGCGGCTTCTGCCCTTCATGCCATGGCGTTACTGCAGGTCCACCAGGCCAAAGCCCTGAAAGACCTGCACGAGGGTGGTCACGCCCTGGCGGTTCTACATGACCTGGCGGTTCTACATGCTGCGACGGACCTCGCGCTTCGAGTGACGAAGGTGACCGCACAGTCTCTGGGTCCCCGCTTCAAGTCGTCACACACCAGGCTGTCACAAGCCTCAAGCTGGGTTCCTGTGTTTCCTCCCTCACGAGGAGGAATCAGGTGAGTGTTACACTGCACACCCAGACCCCGCCCCCCGCCATCACATGCCAAGCCGTCACAGGCTCCGGGCCGGGTCCCTGTGTTCCACCTCGCTGCCCCACCGCGGGTATGTCGGTGGCCTCGTTGGTCCCGCTGGCACGGTCTCTCGGAGCCTGGCTAGCGCTCCCCAGTCCGTCTCGGTGGCTCCTGCGGACCATCAGACTCGGCTACGCGATTCAGTTTGCCCTGCGTCCCCCCAGGTTCGGGGGCATCCGGTTCACTTCAGTCAAGGCCGTCGATGCCCCTGTCTTGCGTGCGGAAATTGCAGTCCTGCTGGCGAAGGACGCGATAGAGCCGGTCCCTCCAGCCGATATGAGGTCGGGGTTTTACAGCCCTTACTTCATTGTGCCCAAGAAAAGCGGTGGGTTACGACCGATCTTGGATCTGTGAGTTTTGAACCGTGCACTTCACAAGATGCCGTTCAAGATGTTGACGCAGAAACGCATTTTTGGGTGCGTCCGTCCCCTAGATTGGTTTGCAGCGATCGACCTGAAGGACGTGTACTTTCATGTCTCGATTCTCCCGCGACACAGGCCATTCCTGCGATTTGCGTTCGAGGGTCGGGCATATCAGTACAAGGTCCTGCCCTTCGGGCTGTCCCTTTCACCTCGCGTCTTCACCAAAGTCACTTGTTCACCTGAGAGAACGGGGTGTGCGCATCCTCAACTACCTCGACGACTGGCTCATACTTGCACAGTCTCGAGAGCAGTTGTGCGCACACAGGGACCTGGTCCTCAGGCACCTCAGCCAGTTGGGTCTTCGGGTCAACTGGGAAAAGAGCAAACTCGTGCCAACACAGAGTATCTCTTTTCTTGGCATGGAGTTGGATTCGGTCAACCAGACAGCACGCCTCACCCAGGAACGTGCTCAGTCGGTGCTGAACTGCCTCAAGACTTTATCAGGCAGGACGGCGGTCCCACTGAAACTCTTTCAGAGGCTCCTGGGGCATATGGCTTCAGCTGCGGCGATAGTTCCGCTCGGTCTGCTCCATATGAGACCGCTTCAGCACTGGCTCCATGGCCGAGTCCCGAGGTGGGCGTGGAAACGCGGTACTCACCGGGTTCAGATTACACCGACCTGCCGCAAAACCTTCAGCCCGTGGACAGATCCCTCGTTCCTTCGGGCAGGAGTGCCCCTGTAGCAGGTATCCAGGCATGCTGTGGTATTCACGGATGCCTCGGCCACCGGCTGGGGAGCCACGTACAACGGGCATGCAGTGTCAGGGGTGTGGACGGGTCCCCAACTGCGTTGGCATATCAATTGCCTCGAGTTGCTGGCAGTACGCCTTGCCTTGAGCCGCCTCAGAGGGCGCCTTCGGGGCAAGGACGTTCTGGTCCGTACGGACAATACTGTGACCGTTGCGTATATCAACCGGCAAGGCGGTTTACGCTCCCGTCGCATGTCGCAACTCGCCCGCCACCTCCTCCTCTGGAGTCAGAAGCATCTGAGGTCCCTTCGTGCCATCCACATCCCAGGAGTGTTCAATCAGGCGGCTGACAAACTGTCTCGAGCGGCACTTCCTGGGGAGTGGAGACTCCATCCCGAGGCGGTCCAGCTGATTTGGAGTCGGTTCGGAGTTGCTCAGGTAGACCTGTTTGCGTCTCCAGAAACCACCCACTGCCAGTGGTTTTATTCCCTGTCCGAGGCAACGCTCGGCACGGATGCACTGGCACACAGCTGGCCCCTGGGCCTGCGCAAATATGCGTTCCCCCCAGTGAGCCTGCTAGCACAGACACTGTGCAAGATCAGGGAGGACGAGGAGCAGGTCTTGTTAGTGGCTCCATATTGGCCCAACAGGACCTGGTTCCCGGAACTCATGCTCCTCGCGACAGCCCCTCCCTGGCCGATTCCTCTGAGGAAGGATCTGCTTTCTCAGAGACGGGGCACCCTCTGGCACCCGCATCCAGACTTGTGGAAACTCCATGTGTGGTCCCTGGACGGGACGCGGAGGTTCTAGGTGATCTGCCCCAGGAGGTAGCTCTCACTATCGCTTCAGCACGAGCACCGTCCACAAGACGGGCCTATGCGCCGAAGTGGAACCTGTTCGTCGAATGGTGTTCCTCTCACCGTGAGGACCCCCGGAGATGTTCGATCAGAGCCGTGCTTTCCTTTTTGCAACATGGGTTGGAGCGTAGGCTGTCCCCCTCCACCCTTAAGGTTTATGTTGCTGCTATTTCCACTCACCACGACCCCGTAGAGGGGAGGTCGGTGGGGAAGCACGATCTGGTTGTCAGGTTTCTTAGGGGGGCCAGGAGGTTAAACCCGCCTAGGCCTCCCTCCCTACCCTCTTGGGATTTGGCATTGGTGCTAAGAGCCCTACAACTGCCCCTTCGAGCCTTTGCAGTCAGTTGAGTTGAAGTTTCTCTCTATGAAAACCCTACTCCTGACTGCGTTGGCCTCGATCAAGAGGGTGGGGGACCTGCAGGCATTTTCGGTCGACGAATCGTGCCTTGAGTTTTGGCCGGCTGACTCCAGTGCAACACTGAGGCCCCGGCCCGGCTATGTGCCCAAGGTTCCTACCACCCCCTTCAGGGACCAGGTAGTGAACCTGCAAGCGCTGCCCCTGGAGGAGGCAGACCCAGCCCTAGCTTTTCTCTGTCCTGTACGCGCACTGCGACAGTACGTGGATAGAACTCAGAGCTTCAGGACCTCAGAACAGCTCTTTGTCTGTTATGGAGGACAGCAGAAGGGGAAGGCTGTCTCCAAGCAGAGGATGGCCCACTGGATAGTGGATGCCATCACCTTGGCCTATGAAGCACAAGGTGTGCCCTGCCTGCTCAGGTTGCATGCTCACTCCACTAGGGGTGTCGCATCGTCCTGGGCGCTGGCTCATGGTGCCTCGCTAGCAGACATCTGTAGAGCTGCGGGTTGGGCGACTCCTAACACGTTCGCTAGGTTTTATAGCCTACGTGTCGTACCGGTTTCCTCCTGTGTTCTCACCTCAAACGGGTAGTGGCACTGAGAGGCCTGGCTCAGAGTCGGCTTGCGGCGTTCTTTCGCCTAATTCTCCAGAGAATTCCTTAACCAGGCAAACCCTGTCGAGTCCTCCAGCACTCCGGCGTCCGGACGTGGCGGAGCGTCCGGCGCCAGGCCTTTCAGCCAATGAATTCTTGAAATCTGATGTGAGGCTAGTGCCCATATGAGAGACCCTGCCGGGATCCCATATGTGTATTCCACGGTATGCTTATTAGAGCCGTGTTTCCCCTGGCAGACCACGTTCTGCCATCTCTAATGATGCAGCCTGTGCCATCTCAGAGACTTCCATGTGCAATAGGGCCCTACGGGGTTACTTCACATGTCTAAATGCCACTTAACCCCCTCTGGGAGGAGGTGACTCCGCAGTGTGCCTCTTCCAAACGGAAGGGCACGCTTCCCAGTGTTATCCAAGTCCTACTGTCTGGGTTGCCCAAGGAACAACAGTAGTTGACCTTCTCTGTGTATAGCCCGGTCCTACCGTCTGCCTTATAGGAAGGATTAGGAGGCCTACACAGGGCACTGGAAGGGGCAGCTCCTGTGGCGTTTTGGTAGGGATCCCAATTCGTCGGTCATCCGACGTGACTCGGAGTGACCGACTGAAAGGGAACGTCTCGGTTATGTATGTAACCCTCGTTCCCTGAAGAAGGGAACGGAGACGTCACGTCCCGTCGCCACAGTCGCTGTACCACCGCTGAGCGGCCGGGTCACCGGCTCGGCTCCTCAGCGAAAGTATGAATTAATGCGGTGCACCCGCTGTCTCTTATACTCACGCTGTGATCAGCGGCAGCTGGATGCAATGATCGCATGCCAATGTCCATTGGCTCGTTTAGTTACACTCGAAGTGGATTGGTCTCTCTGGCGAGATCCCAATTCGTCGGTCATCCGACGTGACGTCTCATACGTAACCGAGACGTTTCTTCCTTCCTGAAAGAATCAGCAGTTTTTAATGAATAGATTGAATAAATGACTCAATGGCTCAGTCATTAAGACAGTGGCTTGCTGCCACCTACTGGTAATTTTAGTCTCATTTTTAAAAGTATTCTATTTTTTTTTCTATCATCACATATTTTTGTGTTTATATTTAAAACATGAATTTCATAATATTATTTATGCAATTTGTAAGTGCAAATTATAATTAATTACACTTGTCACTTTAAAAAACAAATTAAGCCACTTAGCCAATGTAACTTTTCAGCATAGCCTGTTTTATTTGACTTGTATCCCGTGTATTCTGATACATAAATGAATGTCTCTGGGCTAAGCCCGGATATCCACTCACCCTAGAACCGCCCTTGGAATCAAACCCATTAATTCAGCATTCTAGCACTTTGCTAGCACTTTGCTCATTCTCTGATTGAGAATGCATTGTAAAAAATGGAGCTTTAATAATTTGAATGTGATGGATTATCAACTAATTATGTACCTTCCTTTGTAGGTGTGTTCAGATGTAGTATATAAGGTTTTATTAACATCAAAGTTTGACAGTTGAGGCAAATTCTGTAAACACTGCTTTGAAAAATAATGTTTTGTTTTTTTGGTTTTTTTGTGCTTGCAGGTTCATTCAGATCTTTGTGGCACCAAATGCATTGAAAGTCACAGGTCAGCTGGAATTCTGGAAAGAGGGTGCAAAGAAAAAGGATCTGCCTGAATCCCATCCTGCTGTTTCTCATCTGAGAGCTTGTCAACTTTGACTGTCAAAATTACTGAAATTTAACACAACACCACAAACTCATTTTTACTGTATCATTTGATTTTAATTAACACTACCAGTCAAAAGTTTTTGAACTTTTAATGTTTTTAAAGAAGCCTCTTCTGCTCACCAAGCCTGGATTTATTTGATCCAAAGTACAGCAAAAACAGTACAATTTTGAAATATTTTTACTATTTAAAATAAATGTTTTCTATTTGAATATATTTTAAAATGCAATTTATTCCTGTCATCAAAGCTGAATTTTTAACATCATTACTCCAGTCTTCAGTGTCACATGATCCTTCAGAAATCATTCTAATATTATGATTTTCTGCTAAAAAAAACTATTATTATTATTATTATTATTATGTTGAAAACGGCTGAGTCTATTTTTTTCAGGTTTCCTTGATGAATAGAAAGTTCAGAACAGCATTTATCTGAAATAAAAATATTTTGTAACATTATAAATGTCGTTATCTTCACTATACCATCCTTGTTAAATAAAAGTAGTAATTCGTATGATCCCCCCCCCCTCCTCAAAAAAAAATTACTGAATCCAAGCTTTTGAATGGTATAGTGTATAATGTTACAAAATCTTTTTATTTCAGATAAATGTTGAACTTTGGATCTTTCTATTCATCAAAGAATCCTGAAAAAATTTACTCAACTGCTATGATGATGATGATAATAATAATAATAAATGTTTATCAGTATATTAGAATGATTTCTGAAGGATCATGTGACACTGAAGACTGGAGTAATGATGCTGAAAATTTAGCTTTGATCACAGGAATAAATTACAGTTTAAAATATATTCAAATAGAAAGCTGTTATTTTAAATAGTAAAAATATTTCACAGTATTACTGCTTTTGCAGTAAATAAATACAGGCTTGGTGAGCAGAAGAGAATTCTTTAAAAACATCAAAAATCTTACCGTTCAAAAACTTTTGACTGTTAGTGTACTTACTTGTTTTTGCTTTTTAGTATGTGAATGTTTTGCCATGATACAAAGTGCCCAGGGGACTGTTGTGATGCCCTTTTTTCAGCTAGTTCATCCTAGAGATCAAGACTTGTAATTTGTACTTTTAAAAAGAAAATGTTCAACAATTAAAAAGAATATTATCAGAGCTAATGCTCATGAGTTATTGTGATTTTTATGGGGTTGGGGTGGTAAAAATCATGGATTACAGTGCTGTACCACAACTTGATTGTTTTTTACAGGTAAAAAATGTTTAAACTACATGAAAATAAACACTACAGCACTCATACTGTAAATGAAAATACGGAAAAAAATACTGTAAATGAAAATACAGTAATACTGCAAATGAAAATACAGTAAGCCATTATTATACTGTAAATGCTATTACAGTAATAATACTGTAACCATTTTTCCAGTAATTTACTGACATCCAGCTGCCAGTAAAATACTGTAAAATTTACAGCAACCTTTTTACAGTGTACATCTGGTAATAAATGTATTTCTCTCTTTCTGATATTTTATAGATTGTTCCAGAATATATTTTTTTATTTCTGATGACATTTAAATTGGTTTGACTAAATGTAGACTGAGTTTAAACTACAGCATATACAGTGCTTCAGTTTGTAACTTTGTAATGTTTTCACAGAGTAGCTTAATGTGTTTAAATAGTGTGATGAGAAATGGAAACGGATGAGGAGGAGTATAGGAAAACAAAAGTTAGATTTACTTCATCCTACAGGAAATAGTGAGATAAGGAGTGGGCAAGGCGTTTCTAATAAATACACAGAGGTTTGATCTTTGGTTTCAGAAGCCTATAATATGCTAAAGGTTAGATCATTGAAAAAATACAACGTGGGGACTACAATAATTTATTTAATTATTTATACTGAAAAAAGTAAAGGTTTTAAAGTGTGTATAACTGAGGTAAGCCTGTACAGTATATAATGTTCGTTCGTTCGTTCATTCATTCAGGGAAAATACACATTAATAACACATGAAATCAATGTAAAATGTGACACATTTAGCCAGGGTTGCAAATGGCTAATTTACATCTGTAGTCCCAGTCAGGGCAGGTTGATATAGATATATATATAAAAAGGTCAATCAATCAATCCATCCATCCATAAATAAAAAAAATTAACACTAAAAAATGTTCACAATGTTGATTTGACAACAAATTGATTTGACAACTTTAAAAAAAAAAGGAGAAAGAAAGAGAGCGAGAGAGAGAGAGAGAGAGTCTTCAAGTGACAAGCAAACACCAACAAAATAAACACGTTTATTGTTGATCATATCAGAGATGTACCAGTGTAAAACTATAGCCCCTTCCTCCCCTGAATATACTACATCTACAGCTGTTGCTTCATGTACGAAAAAAACTGGAAGTTGCCATCTCTAGATGGCGCTCTTATATTAAAAATGAAAACTAATTCGAGTAAGAAGAGTTTGAGGTTCTGTGATAAGGTAAAAACGGTATTTTCACATTCCTGAAAAATATTCAGACAGAGACTGAAACAGTTTACCACAAAAGGAAATGTATAAATTATAAGTAGGCTACTTTTTGAACTTTTTTTCTCTTAATACGCCCTTATCCTAAACGAGACCAGTGTTCTAACAAAATGTAAACAAAATTGAAAAATAGCTATTTTTTAAATCCTCTAATTTAATTAAAATTGATTCATGAGTCCAATGAGATAATCGTTGCTTTGGATAAATTATATTTATTAATAATACTTAAAATGTACATAATGTGTATTTAAAAAAAAAAAAAAAAAAAACTACATCCACTTCCATCAACAACAATCCCAAAATCATACGAGCGCCACTATTGGCTTATTTTCATATACGTAAGCATTTGGGGCGGTGCTTATGCAAATACGCCTGTCCGAATATGGACAGTGTGGAATGAAAGATGGTAGATAGAGTCAAACATGGAGGACCGACGCACAGAGTCATGAGAGCGCCGCAAAACTTTTTGGAAAAGGTGGATGCAGGACTGCCTGTGTCGATTTGACCCACGTTTGTTTCTTCATCGTGAAGTTTTCTGTTTCCGAGAGTCAATGGGAGTTAAACATTTGTAATGCAGTAGAAAGTTGCGATATATTTGTTGTTGGAGCAAAGGCAGGGGGTCATACCCCCCTAGCGTCCCAGCAGCGCTATGCCGTGGGTGAGCAGCTGTAAACGGAGAGAGAGCTCGGAGCTGCCGCTGCCCCCGGGCTGGGAGGAAGCCAGGGATTATGATGGCAGAGTCTTTTATATTGACCACAACACTCGACAAACTTCATGGATCGATCCCAGAGACAGGTAAAAGTTACCGGGAGAGGTGCTGCATGCTTTATTGGCTGAAGTTTGGTGATTGTTTGGTTGTAGAGGGCGGGGGCTCAGATTGAAGTGATGATTAAGAAACGAGGGAAGTTGCACAGTTAGGAATGGAAGTGTTTTCATTCCACAGTCCAGAGCTGACACTGTGTAACATGGCTGGTTGTTTATTCTTTCTTTGGGCTTGTCATGTCACATGAGCTGTAAATAATATGTTAGCTTTCTAGATTGCACATCAATAACTACTCACCTGGGGGGGAAAAAATCTCCTTTGAAATGCTTTGCGATTTGTATGTAACAACCTTGTTGTTGATGTTGTCCCTACATTTAATACTTGTGGATGGTTTTAAACATGTCCCAGGTGTTCAAAAAGAGTATGCCAGCCCTGTGTTGATTTAACAGTTGAACTCAAAAATGAATGCATTGCAAAATGCAGGCATATATATATATATATATATATATATGTAAAGAGTTTAACGAAATATAGAATGTTAATTATGTAATTTATAAAAATTAATAAGACTTCTCTTTACATTAAATGTAATATTCTCTCAGATGCTGAGCTGTGAGAGCAACATTATCTATATCAGTGAATGTTCTGTTAAGACTATGTAGAAGGTGAGGGATAACCAATAACCATTATGACTGTATTAAGTTTTGGGAATGTTGTTTTATATGCTATAGATTAGATTACATTTAGATCCCCCATTATCATTGCTGTACAATTTAGCTACTAATGATAGTCAGTCAATTATAAAAGATACACATTGGCATTTACCCCTGTGTGACCCACATAATTTCCCTCATTAGCCATGTTGGCTAAATCTAGATAGCTTGCAAGACAAATCTAGCATAGGGCAAGGATAGAATACTCTTTAAAAAAATAAACAAACAACAAAATTAATCTTAGAAAAATCATAAAATGTGCGGTGGTCTCTTGGCAGTAAGCTTGAAAAATTCTGAATTTAGAATATCAAGAGGACACAGTTTCCACCATTATTTCAGTATCCTTAAGAAATCACAGAAATGCAAAGCACATTACTATTACTACTAGTTATTAAAAGTGTGTCTTTTTTCCCCCTTTATTTTTTTAAAAGTGGTCGCATAATGTAAACAGTGTTCAAATGAAAGAGAGAATTGAACTGTAGTTCCAAGAGTTCCATGTGCAAATATGTATGGAATGCTAGTTGGGCCGCTGGGAAAGCAGTGTGGATGTGCTTTGTGAGGTCTGTATTTTCACCAGCAGAGAAACCAGCCTTTCAGCTCGACTCATTTAGACATGAGTTAACTAGAAGCCTTGTGTAAATGAAATAGAGGGTATTTGCTGCCTTTAGGGTAGTTGACATGGTTTCATCTTAATTTGTATGGTCACTTTTGTCAAAACAATGAGCAAGCAGATCACCACCTCAAAGGCAGTCATTGTATGACTCTCATTTTATGGTGTCATTGTGCTGAGAAATGATCATTTGGATTACATTTTCAACACTAATGTCCACGTATTTTTATAATAATAACAATAAGTACTTTTTGCAGTATTTTGAGTAAAACATGATATTAATCTCTTAATGAGTCAATCTACATTTTTGTCATTGTCATTAAGGGATAGTCCACCCAAAAATGAAAATCACGTCATCATTTACTTACCCTCAAGTTGTCCTAAATCTGTATGATTTTTTTTCTTCTTTTGTATAATATAAAAGAAGAAATTTTGAAAATTGTGGGTAACCAAAAAGTTGGTGGTCCCCACTGACTTCCATAGTGTAGGAAAAATACCATGGAAGTCAATGGGGACCAGATACTGTTTGGTTACCCACATTTTTCAAAATATCTTCTTTTGTGTTCAGCAGAAGAAAGAAACTAATACAGGTTTGGAACAACTCGAGGGTGAGTAAATGATGACAGAATTTATTTTGGGTGAACCAACCCTTTAACATCACACTGCTGTCTTAGTCATGGACGCTGCAACATCCCACACAAATTGAAAGCCTTTCGCTTTTGCGTTATTGCTCTTGTATTACATTCATATTTCATTTTCACTCAAAAGCATCTTTCATGCCCTCCTTCCACTTTTCCTCTCCTTTTCAAGAGAAGGAACGGGGTTGCTTGAAATAAATCCAGATAACAAAAACCTGATCTGCTTGAAGGCTCCCCTCGACAAAGTCATGTGACATGCTTTTGTAATGTGAAGCTGATTAGAGTCTGAGAAATCTTATATTTTCATGTCAGAAGAGCAGTAAGGAGTTATCCAGCTGATGTTGAGGTGGACGTGTGAGGATAACACGTTGAACTGGGGGCGCTCATGTGGGCGACATGAGTTAAAGTCAGTCTCATGACATTCTCTCCCTTTTCCTCTCTCTCTTTTTCTCCTCGTTTTCTGTCGCCAAGTCAAAATAGTTGAAAATAATACAAGAAGTGTATCCACAGTGGAACTTGTGAATCAAGCGTCAGAGTTATTAATGCCTCTGATTGTGCCCTGATTCTGTTTTTATGTGGCTTGTCTGTACCTAAACTAAATTTGTAGTTTTACAATGTGGTTTAATATAAGTATACATTACAAACCGATAACAGGCTATTATTGAATGTATGTCTCTCAAGTTTGACTGTTGTTTTCCCAAAACAGGTTGGTCTAGTCTAGGGGTCAGCTTTAAAGACACTTTACACACATTTTGTTCTTTGTTACCTTCTTTGTTAATTAAAATAATTATTTTATTTTACCAAAAAGTGCAAGTGCTGAACATAAATTTGACAGTAAAGAAAGAACTTATTTCAAGTTGAGATGGAGATGCAAATTTACAATAAAAAAATTAACATCTGTGGAAAATTAATTATCACCTTATTATATTACATTGGGCTAATTTTATATACATAAAAATATTCTAACAAAGTTGGCCAGATCTTGATTTCTATTCATCTTATTAAAGTACAGTCATTTTTTAAGGGCAGACAAGGCCATAGAGCATTAGAGCAGAATAGAATTCACTATGAAAACTAAAAATCTAATCCATAATTCTTGAAGTTTCAGATTTGATTCAATTTGCATTTATAGACATTTAATGTCATTTTTTACCAGGTAATGCATCAAGGCATTATTCTACCTCAAAAATAAAATTATAATTAATATAAGAATTAATACAAAATAATTGTTCATTGAATTTATGTTCAAAAAGATAAAATATTCAGAGGAAATAAAGATGACCATGGGCATGATGTTTTACACCACCACCTTGTTTGAGCATCAACTGTGCACCAATGAACATGAGTTTGAGGTTTTCAGGCACGGTGACGGCTTGTAGTGAAAATTGGAATCAGTGTGTGAATTCACTGCTCAGTCACCTGGGAAACCACTGGAGTTCCTCTGTGAAACAGGGCCATCTTCCAGCACCTGCCCCACTCTTCTTAACCGCATGTTACCATTTAGTTCTTTTTTTGTTATATAGATAATGAAATCCTTCAAGAATGCAGAGGATTTAAACCCTCTTTGTGCCTGTGTGGTGATGTTTTTTGGTAATCTGTCATTTTAGAATGTATCTGTAAAGTTTTTATCATTCTTAGGTGGGCGTGACTTCCATCGAAAAAGAGTGCAAAATTATTCTGTGGTATTGCTTTTCTGTCATGGCTTGAAAATGTCACATGACTGCAATTCAAGCGGCAAACCTCAGTGCTGGATGTGCAAAAAAGAAGTCTACATTTTAGAATTCATCCCTGACGTTCTTTTGAGAACATTATCTTTAATCTCAATAATATAAAAGAGGTCTTTTTATATAATGTTTTTGGTATTGTCTGTAGTGCTGTAGTTTATAAGAGGGTCTTTGTGGCAGGAAGGGCGCTTCACCTCAGCAAAACAATAGTCGGGTAAACAGCGAATATCGCCTGCGTCCGTTTGCCGTATTGACTGTCCGCTGCGTGGTTCCTTAAGGTGACTCCCTAAGAGTCAGATCTCCTTCGTCCACTTGCTCCAGCGTAGTTTCTGTGGGGAGGCTTTTGTGACTGTGGAATGAGTGCAATGTCAGGCATGCTTACACTAATGCCTGAGGGACTCTGCCCGTGATCGGCCCCAGACAAAGCTGCCCAATGGAGGCAGCAGTTCCCACGTGTCTTCCCTCCCTCCATCCCCAGGCCCCAGCGGCTCTCCTTTTATTCTTTACAGGCTCTGTTATGCAATGGCCGAAGCCAGGCCTGCCGCTTGGCAAAGGGAAGCCTTTATACGTGGTCACAAAGCACACCAAATTCAATTATTCTGGAAAGTGGAAGCCGTGTTGCCAGCGCCAAAAGGTTATTCACATGAGCGCAAACCCCTCAGTGCTATTTTGCTTCCCTTGGTGTTTTCATTATGTCGGTTAAGGGAGGGCAAGTTTTTTTGTTAAAAGTGGGTTGGTGAACATGGCTTTTGTTTCAAGCGGAGTGTGTTTGTTTGGAAGGTTTCTTTACTGATTTGACAACAGTTTGTTTAGATATTGTGTTTGCTCCATTTATTGTCACAGGCTCTATATTATGAGAGATTACAATCACAACCTTGTAAAGGAATAAGTATTTTTGGTCTACAGGCTACAATATGTTTTTAGGCAGGTTCAGTTTTAATCGTATAGTCCTAATGCAAACTAGTGCTCAATCCTGATTTGCACAAATTAGTTCAGCAGTTTTTGCCTGCTAAGTCAGTGACTCTTCTGTGTATTTACAGAAATATTGTTTAATTTCCTATTATATTTCAGGTGCAAAATAACTGGATATTTTACATACACTACTGTTAAAAAGTTTGGGACCGTAAGATGTTTTAATATTTCTTATGCTCACCAAAACTGCATTCATTTGATCAAAAATACAGTAAAACAGTAATATTGTGACATATTATAAATTGAAATGTGTGTTTTTTTTATTTTAATATATTTCAAAATGTAATTTATGCCTGTGAAGGCAAAGTTGAATTTTCAGCTTGAATACCAGTCTTCAGTGTCACATGATATTAAAAAATATGTTCATGTTCAGGTCATAAAAACCTCCTTTACGCCCATCTCCATTTTTGGATGGGCATCACGACCCCAAGGATAACAATATCTTGTTTAGAGTAATATACAGCCAATTGAATTCTTACTTTAATTTATTATTAATGGACCTTAGTAAAGGTAGACACCATACTTCATTTTATGTTGATTTGTTTCCAGTAAATACAAAGACTCCAGACATCATGGGTTGTTAAAAGTATGTGTTCCAAGACACTGAGACAGTCCAACCCTTTGAACAGACTTTAGCGCTATCCCTTCCAGCCTTTTTTTATTTGCAGTAAATTAAATAATAATAATCCATTGTAATAATGTTATTTAGGGATACACCCATGTTTTTATTTTCATTGCATTTACTGATTATTTGGATGAGCTGTGAGTGAGAGTATCATCTGATTCCTGTTGTCACACTGCTCACTCATGTGTCAGCGGTTGTAGCTTTTGGTCAAGGCCACACGTCCTGTTGTTTATGTCATTTTTAGGACAGTTTGCTCTGTTGCTTGTATCAGATTCATTTTATGAAAGTATTAGCACAATATGGGTGGTACTTTGACTTCATTTCTAGTTTGAAGATTAATTGAACTAGAAATGAACAGACTTGTGTGACAGCATGAAATCAGTGTGATATCAGTAATATTTAAACGGGTAAGCATGTCTTTTTGAAGGAAAGATTTTCCTATTAAAAGTTTAAAACCAAATCTATTAGACACAGACCTCAGCCTCATTCTGATTTTTAAGCATGCCAGGTGCACTTGGTCACACACAGGTTATGCCGATCATGTCTGGAATGCTAGCTTAGCAGGATGTACCAAACTCGTCAGGGCCGTTTACTGAGGAATTTTAACGCATGGCTGTCTGAAGAAATCCATCGAGTGCCAGAGAAAATTTAATTCACCACACTTTACACCAAACTCATATCACTGACAGACATACACCCTCAAGCACCTTTTGAGAAATGATTCAACAAGCTAACAAGACCCTAATTCTAATTTGTTGTATGTCGTATTGAGCCAATATCAGATGTTTCTGATAATTCTATCAGTTTTTGCATTTATGAAAAACAAATTGTTCTCTAATCTATGTAATAAGCCCTATCTAGTATAGTTGGGTGAGCCTGCTCATGAACATATCCAACAGACATAACTGTCTTTAAACTTTATGGAGCCCAGGAGAGCATATTTCATCATAATATTGTATTATAAAAAATATATAAGAATTTTGGTTACACTTTATTTTATGGTACCCTTGTTACAGTGTAATTTTACATTTAAGTACTGAGTAATATTAATTAACAACATGTTCTTACTGTAGGTTTAGGATTAGGGTTTGGTTAAGGGCTATTTCATGTAATTATGCATCATTTTCTGTTATTACTAAAGTAAGCACATGTAACAACAACACAAAAAATAAAGTATTACCTTCTTTTATTTTGAATATTTTAGGAACATTCCGTTTGTTGTGTGTATGTGTATGTGTATGTGTATGTGTATGTGTATGTGTATGTGTATGTGTATGTGTATGTGTATATATTTTTTTTATATTATTTTATATACAGTCATGACCAAAAATATCGGCACCCTTGATAAATATGATCAAAGAAGGCTGTGGAAATTAATCTGCATTGTTAATCCTTTTGATCTTTTTTTTTTTTTAATTCACAAAAATCTAACCTTTCATTGGATAATAAGAATTTAAAAATGGGGGGTTAAATATCATTATGAAATAAACGTTTTTCTAAAATACACATTGGCCACAATTAACGGCACCCTTTTATTCAATACTTTTTGAAACCTCCATTTGCCAGTTTAACAGCTCTAAATTTTCTCCTATAATGCCTGATGAGGTTAGAAAACACCTGACAAGAGATCAGAGACAATTCCTTCATCCAGAATCACTCCAGACCCTTTAGATTCCCAGCTCCATGTTGGTTGTGCTTCTCTTCAGTTCACCCCACTCATTTTCTATAGGGTTCAGGTCAGAGGACTGGAATGGCCATAGCAGATGCTTGGTTTTGTGCTCAGTGGCCCATTTCTGTGTTCTTTTTGAGGTTTGTGTTTGGTTTATTGTACAGTTGGAAGATCCAAACATGGCCCATTATAAGATTTTTAACAGAGTCAGTCACTTATTGATTTTTTTTATCTGTTGGTATTTGATAGAATCCATGATGCCATGTGTCTAAACAAGATGTCCAGGACCTCCAGCAGAAATATAGGCCCACGACATCAAAAATACAGCAGTATATTTCATTGTACACATGGGGTACTTTTTTATCCCTGTGTTCACCAAACCGAAACCCTCCCAAACAACGTGGTGATGTAGGTGCTGTTTGACAATTTTTTTTTTTTAAGGTTTTCTGACCCCGAGACTCAATTATTTTCTGCAATTCTCCAGCTGTAGTCCTTGGAGAGTCTTTAGCGACTCAAACTCTCTTTCTCACTGTACGATATAGACACAGGTCCTCTTCCAGGCAGTTTCGTAACATTTTATGTTGATTGGAAATTCTTAATTATTGCCCTGATGGTGGAAATAGGAATTTTCACCATTCTAGCTCTTTTCTTAAAGCCACTTCACTAATTTGTGAAGCTCAATTATCTTTTGCCGCACATCAGAAATATATTCTTTGGTTTTTCTCATTGTGATGGAAGATTAAGGGAATTTGGGCTTTGTTTTCCCTCCTATTTATATTTCTGTGAAACAGGAAGCCATGGCTGGATAATTTCATGTTCATAATCACCCTGGAGTGCTCAAAACTGTGAATATGAATGGGAATATACTTCAGAGATATTTTACTCATAAGAATTTTTAGGGGTGCCAATAATTGTGTCCAATGTGTATTTGAGAAAAACATTTATTTCATGATGATATTTCCCCCCCATTTTAAATTCTTATTATCCAATGAAAGGTTAGATTTTTGTGATTTTTATTTTATTTTTTTAAAATAAAAGATCAAAAGGATTAACAATGCAGATTAATTTTCACAGCCACCTTTGATCATATTTACCAAGGGTGCCGATATTTTTGGCCATGACTGTATGTGTGTGTGTGTGTGTATGTAGCCATTAACAAAATGTGAAGTAGGGAAAAAAGGCATTTAATTAATTAGGCCTAATTAATTAATTAATTTAGTTGGGTAGTTAGTTCAGATATATGGTCTGTATGGCATATCCTTGACAGGCTTTGTCAGATTCACGCTATTTCTTATTGTACAGTTATCTCTGTTTATCATTGTCTAGCTGCAAAAGTGATATCAGGAGGGAATGCTGGATCTAAATGTGTCAGAACGGATGCTCTTCAGCAGTGCTACTTATAGTCGACCTATTTCTATAAGATGCTGTGTATTATGATAGGAAGAGACGTCTGTCCGGTGCTGTCTGATGCGCTCAGCTGCCCGGACGTAAATGAACAACATAACTGAAATTCCTTGATAGTTTTGATATAGTCTTTTAAACTGAGAATGCAATTTTTAGATTGACACTTGTGGATCTCTGCATATACATAGCACAACCGCTTATGCTGTTTATGGTATCAGGATTAGCTCAGCCATAAGTGTCGTCTTAGAATTTCTGGATCATCTATGTTTATGAGATTACTTTTTATTTTAGTTTTTTTATTCATTTAATTTAATTTTATATTGTATTTTATTTTATAACTTTTTTAGCAGATATCTCCATGTTGTTATTTTATAGATTTTTAGTTTGCTTTTGTTTTGTTCTGTCTGTTTTAAATCTAATTCAGATGCCTTCTGCCTTGATTCTGGTGATGGTAATGATACAGTATACCTGATGGAAGCAAGTGGAATACCTGCTGAGATTGCGTAAGATATACTTTAGCAGCATCTAAGCTTTTCCATTCCTCTTAAAAACGTTTGGTTTGTAGAGTGGTGACATGTTTTTAACAGTAGAATATCTCTGCTGGTAAGCAAGCTGTTAAACAATTAAACATAAAACCGCAGAGGAGAGGCCGCGCTGTGCCATGGCGACAAGTTGTCTAAACGAAGGCTGCAAATTAATTAAGCCAATAAAAGGTCCTCATAAAGTTATACAGAGCTGATCAGCCCACATGAAAGGTGACGCCTGTAATGGCAGCTTGCAAATGAAAATGCTTCTTAAAACATATGGTTGCCAAAACAAAAGTTCTGCCTCTGGATTTTGCAGAACCAAGAAAGAAGTGCTTGGTGCTCCAGAGGCATTAAAACTTTGCCTCCAGGCTACTATAATTAAGTTTATTTGGGTATATTATTTTTAGAGAAACACATTCTTGACGAGGAATGCAGAGCCTGTTGTTTGGGAGCATCTTAATTTGCAGGCGGAATGCTGGTCCGGCCTTTTGTTCTCGAGAACGGCTCAAGCTGAAGAAGCGACAGGGTGGATGTCCAGACGAGGCCTGGACCTACGGCCCAGACTCCAGTTACACATGCCTTTCCCACCAGGGAAAAGTGCATCGTTCCGGATGAAAATATCTACTGGGAAACATCAGGGAGATGGGGAAGCGGAGAGTAGATGATTATAGAATTAGCAAATGTCCGACACTTGTGGGTTGTGTGCTAAATTGCTTTTCACTTTTAATTTTGGCCTGTACACCCGGAGTGAAATTCTATGACATTCCTTGTAGGGGGATTCAGGAGTGAAACTGCTCTCTGAAGAGAAGACGATCCCAAAAGGTGTAACTCATGAAGTTATTTTAGTTTCGGAAGTATTCAGAATGACAGAGGCTTGTTTAGTTCTAAAGCCAAATGATTTCCTCTTGTAGACTGATTTAGTAACTAGCTGGACTTTTAAAATAGGATTTTAAGTGGTTGAATGTTCATAGTACTCCAGTTTGTGCTACATAAATGGCTTTGACATCCATTCTCTGTTTGGTTAAGAAGTTGGGACAAATTGCATCGCTCAGAGTGTATTTGAGAAATTCCCAAGTCTTAAAATAACCCATGGCCCGTAACTCTTTTTCTTTCTGCCGATGACGGGTTTTGGGATTCAGCCCGCTAAACACTCCGAGACCTCTCCTTCTGGCAGAGCTGCTTTCCTCTCTGGAAGAAAAGGCGTGGTATGGGAAGATTAGCTCTCAGAGCACAGAGGGTCTCTCAGGAACTGAAACAAAACACTCGCTTGAGAAACTTGCAAGTAACTTCAGGGCCGAATTGAGACTGAGGACAGAAGCATTATGATGAATGTTCTCTGCCAGTGTATAAAACATTTAGCATTTCGTTGTTGAGGCCTGTGCTTTTGTTGGTGGCATGACAAAATATCTGAACTCAAAATAGTTGCCAAAAAATTTTCATGTGATGTACTGTGGATTTAGCCATGTTATATATTCATGCCTTTAGTGATTCGTTCAGTTCATTAAATCATTCAATATGAAAAATGTATGTGTATGCAGATTTCAGAGCTCAGCTTTTGAGATCTGGTGTTCTTTTGTTTTTGAAAGCACTGCAGTAAGAGGAAACTGACCCGAGGTTCCTGGTGAGAATGTGGGGTGGTCCTATTTCCTGTCAGAGGTCCACGTCTCACATTATGTCCAATGTTACAGTTTGTGTGAGAATCTTTACTACATGGGGCATGTTTTTCTTCTGTCCTTGGGAGTGTTCGATAAACCTAGCAGGAGACCTGCTGTAAAGCTGTAGTTCAGGTTTAGGAAATGGACATCATGCTTGTGTATGTGGTGTTTCCTGCTGTGTTGTATTGTGGGAAATGAGTTGCCTGTGGTTGTGAGTCTTAGTGTATAGAGGCCTTTAAAGGTATAGTTCATCCAAAAATGAAAATTCTGTCGTTAATTACTCACCCTCATGTCGTTTCAAACCTAAGACCTGCGTTCATATTCGGAACACAAATTAAGATATTTTTTCAAGATATTGAAATCTGAGAGCTCTCTTACTCTCCATACCACAGTCAAGGCACGAAGGACATCGTTAAAATGGTCTGGGACATCAGTGGTTCAACCTTAATTTTACGAAGCTACAGGAATACTTTTTGTGCACAAAGAAAACCAAAATAATGACTTTATTCAACAATTTTTTTTTCCTCCAAGTGACCATCTTCCACCATTATGGAGAGTACCACGACACATGTGCGTGCATTTCTCTGCTTGCAAACAAGGCGCAGTGCATGCGTGTTCTACGTCAGCAGCACCACACGCATGCGTTGTGGTACTCTTCATAATGGCACCTAGGTGACATGGAAGAGAAGGGTCCGAGAGCTCTCGAATTTCATCAAAAATATCTTAATATGTGTTCTGAAGATGAAAGAAGGTCTTACGGGGTTGGAACGACATGAGGGTGAGTAATTAATGACAGTTTTTTTCACTTTTGGGTGAACTATCCCTTTAAGACTAGCCAGTTAAAGCTGGTGGTCTGAACTGTTTACAGTATTTAATTTTAACTTAAATTACTGATACCAGCTAATATTTATGTCTAAGTAATATTTGTTTATAACATATAAATGTGTTAAGCTGTTTTATGCATGGTATGCAGTAACTATGAGTTCCTAGTTCATAGAGGAATTGAGGCAACCATTTATAATAAGATCTTACTCTTAGGTCATTGCACACTGAGTACAAAATTTTTGTCTGAAATTTCCACACGTTAAAAAATAAATACGACCTCACGTTGTGTCAGTTACGTTTACACACTGCCTACGAAACTTTCGTCCTTCATAAAAAAAAATTCAGATCAGGTTCGATTTTCTGCGTTTTCACAGTGTTTGATAGGAAAGGATGAGGAATACGGAAAAAAAAAACTGAAAAACGCACACATGAAAAATTCGGACCTTTACTCTTATGTATGTAATGATTATCAATTGGAAAATATTCCTTACATATTTACATGTTTTTTGTTGTTGTCGTCATTGTTGTTTTTTGATGAGACAGCATGCAAGCTGGAATAGATTTAATTAACCACACATGGTTGTGCTGCTTAATATTTTTGAGGAAATAGATGCATTTTTTTCAGGATTCTTTCATGAATAGAAATATTAAAAGTAAGAATAAAAGTACTTAAAAAAAAAAAAAAAAAAGGAAGAAAAAAAAGGTACTGACCCCAAACTTTTAAAAGGAAGGGTAAATGCTGTTTTAATTTAGTTCTAATTTAGTTAAGTATCATAATGTCTGTTATGTCGCAATCACTACTTTTGTGTACTGTAGAAAATGCCCTTAACAGAGAATACTGAGCTGAGGGCATATAATCAGTTCAGTAGTTTCAGCCTTCTCTTTGATGCACCCCTTGGCCACAACTACTGTTACATTCATAACTTTGAGAAACTAAACATCTGATTCTGATACGCAATGAATTTTCACATGACCTGGTGAGCTCTGTAACTGAGCTCTTTTGCTGTGACTTGTTTTCCGTGTGTTTATATCGTTTTTAAAGAAGAGGAGTTCCCAGTTCTTCCGATATGCTTGGGTATATTTCATCTCCTCTCAGATGATTGTCTATTGGAACTTGTTTTCACACACATTGTGTCCATCTGCCTTCTCAAGGCTACTAATACAATTCCCCTTCTAGATTTATTTCTATCTACTTTCTTTTTTTATTTAAAGGGGGAAATCACCACTGGCAATGTGGGCTTTTAAAGATACTTGGCTGTCCATGCAGTAGAAACTTTAATTTTTTTTTTTTTAAATTGGTGCTACATGACTAGAGAAAACAAGAGAAAAGGACTGTTGGGTTCACTTTTGCCAAAATCTACAACACCCATGATGCACTTTTTGGTTTTGGTGCCTCCCTTTTGTCAATCCAACTGACAAAAGTGTGAGAATATTTGGAATGCAAAAATATGAAAGTTATCTGTTGTTAAAACCAGTCAGCTCCTGGGCTTTTGTTAAAACTCCAGATAGAACTTTTTTTGTTACTCATTCCTTGCAAATTATGATGCATGTAATATTGTTTGATGTTAAAATACTTTTTCCATCCAGAGTGAATGTCAAGAGATGACTATAAACAAGCCATTTGTTTGTTGACCTCTAAGGACAAGTATGCACTACAAGACTCAAGCTTGTTGTCTTTGATGTTTCTAGTCTCATCATGGTGCTCTTTTAGTGTGTGAGTAGTTTGTTTTAATGATTTATACTTGGTAGTCTGGCGCTAAAGGAGGGACTTGAGTCATGTCCAGAAAACAGACTATCCTTGGTACCCTTTTGCGCCTGGCATTAACATGCATTTAGTTTTGTATCCGGATAGTATCTGGATCATTTTAAAACTTTATGAATTACATGAAATGGTAGCTGAAACATAATCATCATTTACCAAGTTTTAAAACATTGGATAATTCAAAATGTTTTTCGCCATTTCTTGTATTTCCTTTATTTACAACCCCCTCAGTATTAAGGATGGTAATAGGTGTTAGAAGAATTGTTAAGAAAAGATTTAAAAGGGTTTACTGTGTGGATGGAAGCAAGATTCCAAGTGTAATGCTGTGAAATAATAAGATTAATATTGGATGATGCATACAAACCTTCATTACATCTGATCTATCTCAGCCCACCTTGAAATGTGGCTTCAGTGACAATGTGTCTTGTATGCATTTACACTTAGCTTTTAATGTGGTCAAATGCTATCTGATGTGATCTGATCACTTAAATGCATATTAATGCCAGGTTTAAAGGAGTGTTTTTAGACTTGCCTTGGACCAGAAGCACCCTATCAACCTAAAATACCCAGCACTTCATTTTGCACTGGCAAAAACCACTGACATTTTCTTCAAACAATTTTTGCAGGTAGGGCTGCAAAATGATACATGCATCATCTTAATTTGTTTTGAGAATCATGTAAAATGGTGACTCAGAACAAGCACAGATTATTTGAACAGATTAACAAGCACAGGTCTTCCTTAATGAACAGAGTTCACTGCATTTCAAGTCCCCTCAAACAATACTTTATAACCCCACTAACAAACCCATTCATCTCTGTCTTTCAAAGCACTGAGATAACAGCACTGCTTTCTGGGCTCTATTCCAGGGTTGACATAGTTGTTACAGTAAGGATTTGATGGGAGAATAAAGAGATTTTTGAAATTTGATGATATGATTGCCACAGTGCTTGTTTTCTCTTGTATCTTAGCTATATGTTTGTATTGGCTTGTGGTGGAACCATTATGATCAAACAGGTCTTTTTCTATTTGTTATTTTAAGACATTGACAAATGTGCCTCAGCTTTTGTAATGTCTAGCTTATCTTTATTATCTTTCTTGTGTTTTTATTTCCCCCCATAGATTTGAATTGTCAAAGAATTTTCATATATATATCAGTATACAATATATACTCACACACTGTGTCATACTGAACTCTAAGTAAAAAGTGTTGGGGCTGAATGTAATTTGTTGCATGAATGTAGTTTGTAGAGGGTTCCAAAAGCTGTTGGCAGACATGTCTAGCATAACCGGACCTTTGATTAAATGGCTCAAGGTCTGGTCCACATCTAAACTTTTTCTGGCCAAGAACTGCCCACGTTGACAGGGCATATGCCTTAATTAACATGCTGACAGCATATTCATGTGGGTATCTATGGCCGTTCGTGTTGTATCCCACACAGTTTATTGGACCATTCTAGAATGTTTGTGCAAAAAATTGTGAATAACATAAAAATCATGTCTTGACATTTTCGCCTCTCTTGTTAGTCTAAACTAAAGATTGCATTGAAATCACAGGGATTGCATCACTGTAGTGACATCATTGGGATTTTGAGGCCATTGCTAAGTAATTCCACCTCTCAGTGCTGAAAACTCTCAGCTCAACACTTTCTTTCACATTAAAACATGTCATTCTTGTAAAGTGCATCTTCGGTGTTGGACCATTGTCAACTTGTCTTTCTTTTTTTTTCTTTTTTTTCTTGCAGTGAAATTCATAGAGGTGTAATACAAATGTATTTATTTGGTTGGTTGGTTGGTTGTTTGTTTGTTTAATTACTTTAGTCCAGTTTGCAAGGAATAACCATAGGATGCTTGTTATGTGCTAAACTGCTTTAAAATGGAGGAAAGCTGAAACGTCACTAATTGTGGTGGTGTGTCAAAAATGTGTTAATTATGGTAATTCCGAAGGGTCATGGAATCTCAACATTCCTCATCGGTCCTCTCATCTCATATTTCACGTGCCTCCACGGCATACAGATTTTATGTAAGTCCACATAGCCAGCCTGTAATACATCTCAAAACTGTCAAAATGTTTTGAAAGTGAAGCACATTTACTTAAGTGTCTTGATTTTCAATAACTGAGGCCATTTTTGTGAGGCTCATTCGGGAAATGAACATTCAGAAAGAAAATCAAAAGCTATGCACAAGACATTTCCGATTAAAATCCAATTGAAGTCTGACAATTATTAATTTTGAGATATTATAAAAGATTTTTGGAATTAAGGGCTTATTTCACTAACTGTTTGCAGGTTTCACAGCTTCCCTGGAATTCTTTTCATAACCCTGCTGTTATCTGACACAGACGAAGAGAAGGGTCAAAGCACACAGACAGTCCTACTGCGCACCTCAGGGCAAGCAGGGGTTAAGTGTTTAGCTCAAGGGCACAGTGACAGGGATTTGAACCTGGAATCCTCCTGTGCTTTAAAGCTCTTCCCAACATGCCACCAAGCAATAAGGGAAAATGTGATGGAAAAAAGCAGTAAAGTTCTTTGATTGAAAACCGATGCAGAAACTCTAACACCATAAAAAGGAAAGTTAAAATCCTCCAGGAAATGTTTAGATACGCAAGGCATTATTCATCTCAAATAAATTCAACCTGACCATGTTACCCCACCAATCAAAATGTACCATGGTACTACTATGGTTTTTGAATCACTAAACTTTTATTTAAAAACCCTTCAGTACTAAATAACATGGTACATGAGCATAGTGATCTTTCAGTACTATTTAGGGCCCTATGAAATCTGTTTTGTTTTTCCCAAATGAATTTTTTTTCTCTCTTTTCCAAATTCCATGTTTTTTAACATTTACATACTGTTAAACACTGTAATCAAAGCATGTCTAATTACTTGAAATCATGAAACTTAAACTTTTAATAAATTGTTTAATGGTGTATCACAAAATACATTAAGGCCTTATGAAATCAGTTACATTTTTCTCAAATTCAGAGTTTCCGTTGTTTAATTAAATAAAAATGTAAATTTAATAACATTGATTTTTACAATGATAGGGCCATATGCAATCTTATTTTTATTTCATTTTTTTCTGGATTTATGATTTAAAGGGGTAGTTCACACAAAAATAAAAATTCTGTCATTAATTACTCCCCTTCATGTCGTTCCAAACCCATAACACGTTCGTTCCATTATGATAGTACCACGATCAACGCACAGAAACATAGCAAGGACATCGGTAAAATAGTTCATGTGACATCGGGTTCAACTGTAATTTTACGAAGCTACGAGAATACGTTTTGTGCGCAATTCTTCTCCCCAAGTTACCATCTTTTGCCATTTTGTAGAGTACACCACAACGTAATCAGCGTTGTTTACGTTCAGTAGACCGCGCACGCATGCTGAACGTAAACAATGCTGATTACGTTGATTACATTCTGGGGTACTCTCCAAAATGGTGGAAGACGGTAACTCGAAGAGAAGAATTGTTGAATAAATCACGTTATTATTGTTTTCTTTGCATACAAAAAGTATTCTCGTAGCTTCGTAAAACTACAGTTGAACCCCTGATGTCACATGGACTATTTTACTGATGTCCTTGCTATGTTTCTGTGTGTTGATCGTGGTAATATCCTTGCTGTCTATGGAGGGTCAGAGAGCTGTCAGATTCCGTCAAAAATATCTTAATTTGTGTTCTGAAGATGAACGAAGATCTTACGGGTTTGGAACAACATCAGGGTGAGTAATTAATGTCAGAATTTTCATTTTTGGGTGAACTACCCTTTTATTATAAATTGAAAATTAGAACACGCATGCGTGTGTCCGCTCTGGTTTGACCCAAAACCAGCCTAATTTTTTAAGTTCCTTATTTATCCACAGTTCACAGTGATACAGAGCTAGAGATCAAGTCAGTGAGATATTTGAAGAAAGTGTTTTTGTTTTATAGCTTTTCATTGATGTGGTTCATTAAAAGTGTGAAAAGTGATTTGTGCAGTATCCAGTGTCCTGGTAGTGTTTGTGGGCCGTAGGGCAGGCCTGCTTTCTGCTGTGTGGAATGTGTTTATGGGCCGTCTCTTCCTGCAGTGCCTATATTACACACATTTTTGACCTGGGGTGAGGAGATCAGTAGCTGTTGACTGACTGAACACACATTCATTAGCGATCTCAAGGAATGCCTCAGATTTTTCAAATGTCCGCACAGCTTTGTTTGGCCCAATGCAAGTCTTTCTACAAAATATTTTTTTGTACACATGTTTTTACAGACCCAGAAATAAATGAGGCATATCATGCAATGTTGTGAAAAATAGTGAAAGCAGCTTTGTTATTATAACGCCCCAATATGTTGTTTTTTGTCACTGGCCAAAATATTCCTGTACAGCACAGATTTGAGGTGTTTTGAACTCTCATATTCATTCTCCTCTATTCCTGTAGGATTACCAAGCCCCTGACCTTTGCTGACTGTGTGGGGGATGAGCTTCCTCTGGGCTGGGAGGTGGTGTATGACCAGCAGGTGGGCGTCTACTACATCGACCACATCAATAGTAAGTTCAGCTTTCTGGTTTTGATTTAAATGTCATATTTTACACATCTGGCCCATCTGGTCAGTTCTGTTAAACTAGAACTGTCAATAAGTTAAATTAATTGCATAATATGCTGATTAATTTAACGATTAGCAAATAACCACCTAAAACAATATTTGCTGAGGAAATCACTCGGATTAAAAGCACAAGTTGATTAAAAACATTCCGAAGTTGAATTTGCCTTTTCAGTATTTGGGGGCTTCAGAATTTGGATAAATGAATGGAAAATAGCCCAAACTTGTCATGTATGTATGTATTTATTTATAATAAAAAATAATAATTACGTGAGTACATTGAGACACTATTATGATGCAGCATGTATAACCATGGTCCAGTGTCCAAAAACTGTGGTAGTACCATGGTACATTTTTGTGTCTGTTGTTCTATCTATCATTCTGTCTTCTGTCTTTCTCTTTCGTTCTGTCTGTCTGTCTATGTGTTGTTCTGTCTATCGTTCTGTCTGTTCTGTGTCTGTCATTATGTCTGTCTGCCATTCTGTCTGTCTGTCTCGTCTGTCTATCTTTCTGTCTATCATTCTGTCTGTCATTCTGTCTCGTCTGTCTGTCTGTCTGCCTATCGTTTTATGTGTCTTGTTATATCTGTCCATCATTCTGTCTATCTGTGTCTATTTTTGTGTCTGTCTGTCTGTCGTTCTATTGTTCTGTATGTCTGTCTGTCATTCTGTCTATCATTTGTTTTCTGTCTGTCTATCGTTCTGTCTATTGTTCTGTATGTCTTTCTGTCATTCTGTATGCCTTCTCTCTGTTGTTCTGTCTGTCATTCCGTCTATCATTCTGTATGTCTGTCTATCCTTCTGTCTGTCGTTCTGTATGTCTGTCGGTCTTTGTCTGTCTATTGTTCTGTTTGTCTTTTGCTCTATCATTCTGCATGTCTGTTTGTCGTTCTGTATGTCTGTCTATCATTTTGTCTGTCATTCTGTCTGTCGTTCTGTCTATCGCTCTGTCCATCATTGTCTATCAATATAATTTACCATTTATATTAATATCGTTCTATCTAGTGAGTTTAGTGTAATTAAATAATCTGCATTAAGTTACTATCTTTGGTGACATATAGGAAAGTTGTGATTTATTGTTTATGGTTATACCTCTCATGTGTGGTGGCTTTAACGTTGTGGTTTGATGTTCCTCTCCACCAGAGACGACCCAGATAGAGAACCCTCGCACACAATGGCGTCAGGAGCAGGAGCGCATGTTAAAAGAGTACCTGGTGGTGGCACAGGAGGCTCTCAATGCCAAGAAAGAGATGTATCAGATCAAACAGCAAAGACTCGAGCTGGCACAGCAAGAGATGCAACTCTTCAACCAGCTCACTCAGGATGACAACCGTTCCATCACCAGCTGTGAGATACGCGTCACATGATTCACATCTCACTTTAATCACACCGCTGATTCAGCCATCTAACATTGCGCCAGTTTATTAGTCATATTGTGTGAGGTTTCAATGAAGTCATTCTTACTCTAGGCTTAATTCAGTGTCACTCATTGGCTGCAATCTGTTTCTTTCCTCACTCGTACTTCCATGGCCTCCTCCCTTCCTCCTCTAGTCCAGTTCACCCCTCCTTTCCCCTTCACCTTCCCCTCCCTTTCCTGTTACCATTCATCAGTTCTGCTCTTACTTCCTGTTTCTCACTAAAACATTTCTGCCCATTTATTCATACTCATCACTTATAGTCAAATGTACATGGTTTTGCTTAGCAAAAGTGTATTATTAATATTATTATTATTAACAATATGACCTTCAATATTATTAATGTTAAAGGGATAGTTCAACCAAAAATTGAAATTCTGTCATTCATTCACTCTCATGTCATTTCAAATCCGTGAGTTTCTTTCTTCTGCTGAACACAAAAGAAGATATTTTAAAGAACAGTTAGTGGTAGACGTTGACTTCCATAGTATGGAAAAAAGTACTATGGAACTTAATGGCTAACGTCACCAGTTTGGTTACGCGAGAGTGAGGAAATGATAACAGAATTTAAATTTTTGGGTGAACCATTCCCTTAATACAGAGGTGCCCAATCCTGCTCCTGGCGATCGACTGTCCTGCAAAGTTCAGTTCCAACTCTAATCAAACACACCTGAAGCAACTAATTAAGGTCTTCAGGATTGCTTGAAAATTAAAGGCAGGTGTGTTTGATTAGAGTTGGAACTGAACTTTGCAGGACAGTCGATCGCCAGGAGCAGGATTGGGCACCCCTGCCATAATATTATGAAGGTTATTAAGAAGCAGTTTTTGTAACATTTGTAACAAAGAAAAATAGAATAAAAAACTATGCCAAACTGCTGAAAAAGCAGGATTTTTTTTTTTTTTTTTTTAACCAAATTTTATTCTTTTAATGAGGCTTTGTTTTATTTAGATTTTTTTTACTCTATGCTCACCAAAAAACATCAAAGTTTAAATTCCAACATGGACATCAATTAATTATATATTAATTAGATATTTCTTTTTTTAGTTATTAAAAATTCTTCTTAAATGCAAAATATGACCCTAACCAAATGAAAGCAAAAATCACCTGCAGTTTATTTGATATTTCTCTCTCTTTCACTTTTTCCATCTTTTAGCTTTAGCAAAAAAGTACTGTGGCAAAACAGTGTTAAAGTGTTTGCATCAGTACTAAAAGACATGTAACATAATATTTACATGTGTACGTCAAAGAAAAAACATGTTCTCTCTGCTAAAACCCTTTATCCATGAAGTGCGTTTTATTAAATTGTGCTGGCTTTAACTCTGTGAGAGAACTTTTTTTATTCATTTAACTATTTTGTAGAGAGTTAACCCAAATACAGCAATAAATAAATAGTAAAAACATGATATAATTCAGCCATAAATTTTCTCACCATTAAAATAGCCACAGAAGCTGGCATGGCGTTTAAACACAAACAAATAAGCGTCAAATAAAATATGGTATAACCATGGTGCTGTTTGGCAGATGTACTGATTTCTTAGCTTGAGATATGAATAGTTCTGATTGGTTTGGATTATATGATTTTTATATGCACTGGCACCACATGAGCATAATGTGATTGTGACTTTTTGACTCATTTTTCTCTTTCATAGCTCACTCTGGTTCCTCTTCAAATGCAAAATATGACCCTGACCAAATCAAAGCGGAAATCGCATGTAGGCGTGAGCGGGTAGGTCATTATCCTCAGAGAACAATGCCTCATACGTCAGGCCCAAGGGGGGAGGCAGGGGCCCCTCATGTGCTGTGATGATTGTGTGTTTGTATGTGTGTGTTGAGGGGAGGTGTGTACCTTTAGGAAGAGGAGGCCTAGGTTTGGGTTCACACTGCAGTGTTTCTCTAGGGCAGAGCTTGTTAGGCCTCTATGAATTAGTGCAGTACTACAGGAAGAGTCATTGTGTCAGACGGCTGGCCTGTGGATGATAAATACTACCTCTAAATCTTGACTAAATCTGTCGTATTAAAGGAATAGTTCACCTAGAGATAAGAATTTAAAAGTTGTTTTTTCATGTCTTGTCATTCCAAACCCAAACCATAATTTTTCTTTTTCGTTGGAATACAGAAGGAGAAATTGAGAAAAATATTTACACAGCTAGTTCATATTCATAGTGGCACTGCTTCAAGTTTGATTCTCGCATTTCATTCTGTTCCATACTCTAATCAGTTGCATGAGTTAAGAAGAAATACACTACTGTTCAAAAGTTTGGGGTCAGCAAGATGTTATTGAAAGAACTTTGTTATGCTCACCAAGTAATATTATCAGTAAAAACAGTGATGTTGTGAAAGATTACAATTTAAAACTAATTGTTTTCTTAAATGTTATTATTCCTGTGATGGCACAGCTGAATTTTCAGCATCATTACTCCAATCTTCAGTGTCACATGATCCTTCAGAAATCATTCTAATATGCTGATTTGGTGCTCAAAAAACATTTCTTATATTATCAGTGTTAAAAACAGTTCTTCAATTAATAGAAAGTTCTAAGAACAGAACATAAATGTTACATAAAACTGTTGGTTTTGATCAATTTGATACATCTTTGCTGAATAAAGTATTTATTTCTTTAAAAATAACTGACAAAAACTTTTGAATGGTGGTGTATATAAAGGGAAAAAGTAGCACCAGTCACATAGACTAATTTTACAATCTGTTTTTGGATTTTGTGATTTGGAGTTTGACAAATAATAAACTGTCATAAGATTTTTTTATTATTATTCTTTCGTGTTTTCTGAAACAAATGAGGCTAAAATTTAGCCTGAGAAAATTATATATAATAATAACAGAATTTTTGAACGACTTTTATCATAACTGATCAAAAAGTGTAAAATAAATGTTTTTTAGCAAATAAACTCTATATTATGTCATATTTGGTCTACTGTGGCCTGTTACCTGCATATCTGATGGTTTTCGCTGTATATTGAATGACCCTACATTCCTCCGTTGCGGTTTTGGGAAGGCTGTGTGTATGTGTGTGTTCAAGGTCGTTTTAAGTTCCTGTGTGTGCTGGGCGGATTGGGAACGATTATACATGTCTCTGCTGATGACTCAACCTTTTTTTTTTTTTTTTGCAATGGTGGCTCTGAAGGGAATCCCACTGTGTGTTTTGATGTGTATTGACTGAGTGGCTCTTGTATCCACAGCTCACCAGACTCAAACAGGAACTGGCTCAGATGAGACAGGAGCTGCAGTACAAGGAAATGGGAGTGGAGACCCTACAGGAGTGAGTTAAACTGAGTTGAACCCTTCCTCACACACAATGCATGTGTAGTTTACAAATTAGGATGAAGTAAGTGGCGATTGTTATGACAAGCATCTCTATCAGGCCTACTATTGCTCATACTTCGGGTTAGGGGTTAGTATTAAAGTAATTTAATACTTCTTGTTTAGTGATCAGATTTATGTTTTTGGACTGATAGATTACAACTAGAAGGTGAAAAGTGATAAGAATGCCATAGAGATCTTGTTTTTTTGACATGGAACTCACTGACAACCACTCACATTTTTTCTATGTATAAAATTATATTGTAAAATTATACTATTCCTCCCTGCCCCCAATCTTTTTTTTTTTTTTTTTTTTTTATGATACATAACCCCACCCTGTCATTAGTTTATTTTCCTGCTTTGTCTTATGTTTCCTGTTTATTCATGTTTCTGTTTGTGTGTGTCTCTCTTGTGTGGGTAGTTGTCTTTTAACTGAAACATTTCCAGCTGTCCACAAACTTTGCTCCTTTGACGGATTCAGTGAGTGCACATCAAATGAGACGCAGCCTATGATGTCACCATTTCAACGCTTAAGTTATGACAAAGTTAATCAGTCTTTTCTATTGTTCAAATCACCACCTTCATACTGAGTCTGTAGTTTTAATGGACACAATATCTTAGCAACAACAAAATTACTTGATTACATAAAGTATAATACCAAGTAAGCATGTTCTTGCTTGGCTTTATATGCATTCTTTAAAGAATGTTTTATTCAGTAAGGATGCATTAAATTGATCAAAAGTGAAGACATTTGTACTGTTACAAAAGAATTTGGTTTCAGTTAAATGTTGTTCTTTTGAACTTTCTATTCATCGAATCACAGTTTCCTCAAAAATATTAAGCAGCACAATTGTTTTCAACAATGATAATAATGACAAATATTTGTTAAGCACCAAATTAGCATATTAGAATGATTTCTAAAGGATCGTGCCACATTGAAAAATTCAGCTTTGCCATCACAGGAAGAATCTACAAAAGTTATTTTAAATTGTAATAAAATGTACAATATTGTTCTTTTACTGTATTTTTGAGCAAATGATGCAACCTAAGAGTGTAAGAGACTTCTTTTAAAAAAAACAAAAACACAAACTTGCCAACCCCTTTTGGTGGTGTATAGCTTTCATAAGGAGCAACCAAATAGTTGCTTTAAAAACTTTCCAAGTGCATCTAAATTGAGTCACAAACACACATTCTCTTTTAGTTTTAAATCAGTTGTATCTTCCATTAACGCAGATAAATAGTAGCAGATAAAAAAGTAGATTTCAATTGCATTAACTTAACAATACCAGTGCTTTCAAGGCAGGAAAAATAGTTTTTTAAAATTTAGGTTAGTTTTGGTTTTATGCTTTGGTTTACATTTTGTTTTGTCTGCAAAGGCTAAAATACTAAAATATTACAAACCGTGCATGCAAATATTACTAATTACATCACAGTAGTTGGTTACATTTTGAATGGTGAGATAAATTGATAACATTTTGTGCTCTGTAGAAGCTCAATTTTTCTGTAATTGTTTAAAGTTATTATGGATAATGAATAGGGTAAAAAACAAAGTTTGAATGGAGTCATATGTTTAACATTTCCACAAAATGAATTACTGAAGTTAATTTGGGTTGGCATTTTAAAACAAAACCTAGTGAGAATTATCAGTAGCTGTTTTGCTAGCACTCCGGTAATATTTTGCCAGAGTTCTTCATTTGGACAAAGCTCCCCTTATAGTTAGTATAGCTATCTAGTGCATTCAGGGCTAATTTCAGACCTAATTTCACTATTATTCAGTTCAGTGGAGCAGCAAACCAAACAGTTACCAGATACCTAACTCCAAAAAATCCAAATGAATTACCTGCTCTGCAAATGTCTGACTAAATCTTCTGTTCTCGTACTGTTTTCAATGCTGAAATAGACTAAAATGGTATAGGATAGTATTTAGGGTGCTGTGTTCTAAATAGCCAATGGAGCTGTTTGTTGTCTGTTCTGTAATGTTTGTGTAACATTTTTCATCAATTTAGATTTTTTTTTTAGAGGGATCCGGGAATGTGTGTGGGAAATTTTACCTAAAACCACAAAAAACTTTGTGTGTGTGTCTGGAAAAGGAGACTCCACCTCAGGAAGAGGATGCACCAGTTGACTGTGGGTTGCCAAGGCAGGAAAAGCTCAATAAGCAGAGAAAGAGTGAGAGTCCAGAAGAGAGAGAGAGAGAGAGAGAGAGAGAGAGAGAGAGAGAGAGAGGAGGGGTGGGAAGAGATGAGGAGGGGGTAAAAAGTGCTTAAAAGCATTTTGAAAAACACAGAGATATCTGGCAGCAAATTCCTCTCTCCTTCCTGCATCCCAGTGAGGGCCCTTATCTCTTAGATAGAACACAACTCTTCTTGCTCCCAGAATAGCAAGATTAACTCTTTACTCTGAGCTATAAGAAAATAGAAGCTCCCTCTTTACATGACTTATCAGAGCCTGGGGCCTCTGTTATTCCTTTTTGACTTTTTATTTGAAGTCAATCGAATGCTAGTATCCGGCAGCAGTCACTGTATTGTAAAAGTTGCATCAAAACTTTGCTGTTTGAGACACCTTTCAAAGATGTTGTTTTTATAGAATCAAGCAATCAAATTTTAAAATTAAGGAGTCAGAACTGTTTTTTTGTAAGTAATTATATTATTTGATTCAGCAAGTATGCTTAAAATTGAAAATGACAGTAAGCACATTTATAATGTTACAAAAGATGTTTTAAACGCATGCTGTTTTTTTTATTTTTTACTTTTTATTCCTCAAAGAATCCTGAAAGAAATGTATCAAGGTTTCCACAAAAACATTAAGCAGCACGACTGTTTTCAACATTGAGAATAAGAAACCAAAGCATTAGAATGATTTCTGAAGGATCATGTGACACTGAAAATTCAGCTTTGCCACAACAGAAACATTACAATTGTAAATGAAGATTAATTATAATATTGCGGAAAATAATTGCAATTTAAAATAACTGTTCTCCATTTATATATATATATATATATATATATATATATATATATATATATATATATATATATATATATATATATATATATATATATATATATATATATATATAGAGAACAGTTATTTTAAATTGCAATTATTTTCCGCAATATTACTGTTTTACTGTATTTTTGTTTAAAAAATCGTTAAAAAATCGTACTGTCCCCAAACTTTTGAATGCTAGTGTGTGTATATGCAGTACTGTCTATATATATTATGGAATGGCTCTGGAATAGTTCGCCCAAAAGTGAAAACTCTTCACCCTCAAGTTCTTTCAAACCTTTTATCAATTTGTTTCTTCTGTTTAACACAAAATAATGTTAAACACAGAAGAACATTGGTAACCAAACAGTGCTGGTATGGAAAAACATACTATCAATGGCTACCATCAACTGTTTGGTTACCAACATTCTTCAAAATATCTCATTTTGTGTTCACCGAAAGAAAGAAATTCATACAGGTTTGTAAAAATGTGAGGGTAAGTAAATCCTTTTTTGGGTGAACTATCCCTTTAACCCCTTATAGTTCCTAATAAGCCCACTACACTGGTTAAACTTAATTAGTGAGGCTGATTAATCAAAGTTGAACTGTTTAATTAATAAAAATGAGCATAGTGTCTTTATTTAGCATGGAGGTGGTCTTAAACAGTATTAACCACTCTGGACAGATTTTAGGTAACCTAACTTTATCAGTTTATGCCAAAACATAACATGAGTGTAGATGAGAGAATACCCCTTTATTTAATACCCAAAAGTATTCACACATCTATAGGAAAATATATAAACCTTAAATTTGAATAGTCTTAATAAGCTCACATCATTCCTCTCCTTTCATCCTGTCTTTTTCTCTTTCTGAATCTAAAGAACTAGCAGCTGGCATGTCTGTTCTGTGTCACCAGCCAGTCGTGTGCTGCGGTATTGGGCTGGGCAGATGTCCGTAGTAGCCTGGCAGACTCAAGTCCTGGTCAGGCAGGGCTGTGAAAGGTTGGAGGTTTGAAGGGGGGAAACAAAGCCCTGCTTGTGTGGAGAGGAGGAGAGGAAGAGGCAGGGCAGGCGAGCTGACAGTACCTGCTGTTGGAGGAGGGTGGCCTGCAGGAAGTGGCCTATGGCAGGAGCACAGACTCTGCGCCAGAGACACACTGATGTAAAAGACATGCTTTACGCAGTCTCTCCCCAACTCTTATGAACATAACCATCAATTTCAGCAACTTCAATATCATACATTTCATTTATTATAATTTTGTGTCCATTATGATCTGTATGAAAGCTGAACATTCAATAGTATATTGAGAAAAGCGATGTACAATGAGGCATTCGAAAGGCATTTTTACAACTTTTTTTTTAGCTAGTTTAGCTGGTTGTTTCTGTTTCTAGAATGGCATCCTGTCTCTATGTCCAGCATTTCAAGCATTACACTCTGGAGGATATATATCCCACAGTGCTTTGGTACTTTAGAAGGCAGACATTCCCCGACGGGAGGGTTTTAGTGCGGTGCTCTCCAGTTTCACTTGCCTAATTATTATGCCTTTGAGACTAGAAGCTGGTTGAAGTTAAAACAATATTATTCCAACATGGCTAAATGGTTAACCAGTCTGTTAGACAGGTCAGACAGGCAAGTTTTAATAAATCTTAAGCTCACGTCTACCGCTGCCATCTCTCACAGTTTCTTTTTAAGAGAAATAATCTCTCTTTAACACTCTCACACAATACTGTATGACTTAGATGGTGGTATATTAACTTTGTGTCAAGCAGTGATGTTGGCTCGGCTCTGGTAGAGTAACACCCTGTTTGGCGTAAATAAACTCTGATGTCATTGCTAGTTTAACTCTTTTTATAATTAGTTGAGCAGCATGAGGAGGGTAAGATTCTTTAAACCGTATTTAGATGTTTATGAACATGCATATCCGGGCGCAGTCAGTGCACGGCTATGAAGAATGGAACACAATGTCAATCTACATTTAGATTCATCTGTGCTGCAACAAATAGCGTTTAACAGGGAGTCACTTGAAATTATGGCATATGTCTAGTGCTCGATTTGATCCTACTAGACCACAAAGAAACTTGTGTATTTGTATTTTCTATTCTGTTCTTTTCTACTCCCAGTGTTCCAATTAACAACATGGCTGATGGTTTGTTCTCATGTGTGTTGTCTTGAGCAGAATTGACCGGAAGATGTCAAGCAGTCAGACCAATTACAAATTAGATGAAGCACAGGCCATCTTCAGCGAGCTCCGCAGCATTAAAAAGGCCATCAGCACCGGCGAGAAGGAGAGGCAGGACCTCATCCAGGTCAGACAGACACAAATCCATCATCTTCATAGATTTTTCCTTCAAATGGATTTTGAAAAAATATAACACAAAATGTAGTGTTATAAATTTACATAAATGTAAAAATATTTAAATATAAAAAAACTTCACTAGATTTACATTGTTAATAATTGATGAACTAAAACATCACAATGTTGATTTAGCAAACTCTTATTCAGTTCAGCTCTTATCTGATGTGTAATATCCAACTTTTCAGAATTCCTAATGGATAAAAGTTCTGCTCTCCATGTTTTTATTCCTCATTGAAAATAATGATTCACTCAGAATTGTTATGTTACAAAAGTAAAATGTATTGCAGACAGACATTCATGTCAGTGTTATTTTAGTATTATTGAGATTCTATTGTGCTTTTTATTGATATTTTACTTTTTAAGTTTAAATATTTTTATTTTGTTTTTAGTTTAACTAAATGAAAATTAGAAATGTTGCAACTATCTGAAGGTTTTTATATTTTATATTATTTCAGTAACAATTTAGTTTATTGTTAAATCTGTATTTATATTTTATGTTGTACTGAATACATCAATACTCACTGAATAGACATTGATGTGTCCCCTAATATGTGACCCTGGACCACAAAACCAGTCTTGAGTCGCTGGGGTATATTTGTAGCAATAGCCAAAAATACATTGTATGGGTCAGAATTATCGATTTTTCTTTTATGCCAAAAATCATTAGGATATTAAGTAAAGATCATGTTCCATGAAGATATTTTGTCAATTTCTTACCATAAATATATAAAAACTTCATTTTTGATTAGTTATATGCATTGCTAAGAACTTCATTTGGACAACTTTAAAGGCGATTTTCTCAATATTTTGATTTTTTTGCACCCTCAGATTCCAAATTTTCAAATAGTTGTATCTCAGCCAAATATTGTTCTATCCTAACAAACCATACATCAATGGAAAGCATATTTATTGTGTATAAATGAAATGTATAAATCTCAATTTCAAAAAATTGACACTTAAGACTGGTTTTGTGGTCCAGGGTCACATATATTAGTCATTTCAACACCTTCAGCTCCCTCTCAAATATCGTTTATTTTAAGAGGTGCTGCCATCTTGTGGTCACAAGTGATTAACTTCTGTTATGAATATCTCTTTAATTAGTTATTCTTTTTTTGTGCACAGAGCCTGGCCAAGCTGACGCTGAACTTCTGTGACTCCATTAATGAGGTGGCCAACAGTGCAAATACCCTCGGTGACTCCTGTAGTGTACAACAATACACAGACACTGGCTGCCAGACTGATCTGATGGGAGAGGTTTGTCAGGATTTGGTTTTTGTTGTTGCTTTACAAGTGAAATTTCAGTTGTTTTATATTTGACTTTATGATTGTGTGTCATCACAGAGATGCATTTACAATCATCTATGCCCAATAATATATAATAGTATTTTCTCTCTTATAGTTTGGCACCCAAGAGTCATCACTACTTGCAGACAGAGTCAAACTCAGTTGGCAGTATGAAGAGGCTAAGAAAAAGTAAGTGGATTTACAAATTTGCACTGCATAACCATTATGAACAACAGACATAAAGCATACTGCATAACAGTCTGATGCTGGAGGTAAAATCCTATTTATTTTCTCTACGGAGAAATTGATTTTTATGAATAACCTATAAACCCTTTAAGACAGACCCACCATGAGCTCTCATGTTGTTAAACGTTAGTATGTGCATATGTATATAAAGTATATACAGAATACAAAAGTCACTGTGATTTCAGTTTTTGATTCGATTTGTAATTTGCAATGCATCATGAAATGTATAATATATTATTATGTCAAGTACACTGTCTTTAATTTTGTTTCTTCAATTTTCAGAGTTTTTGCTTCAAATACAATTTGTAACATTGCGATTCTTATTGGAGCTGATTCGTGGCTTAGAACCTTTTGAAGAATTTCATTTTCAACTAGGGCTGCTGAAAAAGTAGGATTACTGTAGCATTTCTCTGCAGTTGCTGACATATTCTGAGGTTGTTCTTGCCATATGGGGTTTTAGATGGTTGCTAGGGTGCTCTGGATGGTTGCTAGGTGGTCCGATACTATCTCAAGACAAATATGCCCACCTCTGTATGATATCCTGGTTACTAGATATACATAGAAGCCCATGTTATTGTAAGAATTTCCTTCCATTTTTCATTTACTTTGCAAAAATAATTCAGATCACTTTAAAAATAGTATCACACCTTCCAATATCACCTGATTTCAATCATGTGATTTCAAGGAGCCCAAGTAGTTGACTATGGAACTTCTATTGAGCCTGGCTGTGATTCCTGAAAGTATAGTCATGTGCCTCACCCACTGCCTTTAAGGAAAACCCTGGCTGGATTTGCCATGTAATAATGTTGCTACTACTTCACAGTAGATTTTAGTGATTTGTATTAAAGTAGAGTGATGGATTGATGTGGCATACATTGCATTTGAAATCTTCTGTATATCTGAGGAAGAAATAATGCTGTAGCTTTTGGCCTCTGTGTTGCAACAGCGGCTCCATGCAAACCTTTTTTACAAGATGCATGTTTCCATGGCAACAGAGCTGGCTGTAGAGTGCCAGGTATGACATCAGAGAGAGAGAAAGTGAGGAGGGGGGAAAAAGTGAGTTGAGAGAGGAGAAAGCTGTGGAAACTTGCATGCTCTCTGACTGAGTCACAATATCTGAACCCAAAAAGTGCAGAAACACAATTTCTCATGTCAGACATAACGCTGCAGTCTCTGGCTGTTCTTTAATGTTTTTGCCAGCACTTTTACACCCTCACACACATACACATATCCACAGTATTACATTCTGTTCATGCCATTATTCCTGTATACCATTATTATTTTTTCTTTTTCTTTTCAGTTTTGAAATCCAATTTGTTGAAAGATCCAATAAAAACAGTAATATTGTGAACTATTACAGTTTAAAATGACTCTTTTATATTTTGAAATGTTTTCCGTGTCACATGATCCTTCAGAAATCTTTCTAATATGCCAATTTGCTGCTCAAGAAACATTAATTAATTTTTATATAAACCAGTTGTGGTGCTTAATATTGTGGGAACTGTGAAACTTTTTTTTTTTTTTTTTTTTCAGAATTCTGATGAATAGAAGGATCAAAAGAGCAGCATTTACTGGAAAAAAAACATCAATTTTTATAACTGTAAAAGTATTTACTGTCTCTTTTGATCAAAATTAATGCATCCTTGTCGAATACAAGTGTTGTTTTTACAATAAAAAATATTACTGATCTCAAACTTTTGAACATTAGTGTGATTGGTACTAAATTTATGGTAACACTTAAGTATAGGGACCAATTCTCACTGTTAACTAGTTGCTTATTAGCGTGCCTATTATTAACGCATTGGCTATTTATTACTTAAATAAAATTCTACATGCCTAATCCTACGCAATACCTAACTACTTTACTAACTATTAATAAGCAGAAAATCAGTGGTTTGTGGCAGAAGACATAGTGAGAATTGGACCTTAATATAAAGTGTGGCTGAATTAATTTAATACTAATCATAGAAGTGTATGTATAGCCTATGCGAACACATACATCATGTCTTTTCATCATTTCATCGTGTCTTTGACTTGATTTGCTCTCGCATGTATCTGCTTACAGACATTAAAATTGATCCCTTGTTGTCTCTCTCTCTCTCAGGATGTCCAGTATTCAGCATCAGTTGGCCCAGTTGGACGGTGAGAGCTGGTCTGGACGTGCAGAGGCCGATCGGGATTGGGACTGTCTTCAGCTGCTGCGGGAGAAGGAGGCTCTTCTCCAGGAGATCACTCTACTTAGCCAGCAGCAGCACTCCCCAGACACGCTGCTCCAGCTGCAGGAGGAGAGAAACAGGCTGGAGGAGGAGGTGCAGAAAGCCCAGAGTGTCCAGAGTCAGGGAGCCAATCAGAGGTCTGCTTTATTCCTTCATACAGTCATGTCTGTGGAATAGAGTAGATTTATTAGAGAGATTTTGTGGATGTTTAGCATGTGTAGTATCTCATTTTGTGAATTCCGAGGGGCTAGTTGGCAGGTCCTGTAGACCAAGTTGCATCCATGTGAAAAAAGAAACATTGCACTAGCATGGCAATAAAGAAAAGCACGTCCCATAAACATAATATACCTCCACTCAAAACATGGTGGTAGAATTATGTATTTGTTATTAGGAAATCTTGCAAACAAAATAGTTCAGTTAAAGTTTTATAAGTGCACCGCAGGGGTAAATAAGGGTGCCCTCATTTCCCCACTGAGCAAAGCAGATGTGCTTGTTCCAGCTCTGATCTGCTCATTATGAGCGTCTTATATCTGAGACCTCAGCTGAGACATATAGGGGTCGTTTTGTCATATTACGTCAGTATACATATCAGCTTTCATATCCCACCTGCATGTTTTTTTCTGTTATGTTATGGATATTGATCAATTTTCTTTGTGATAGTAGGAGCCATAAAATGGTAGAATGACATTTTCTTATGATGGAGAAAATAAATTGCATAAATCTTATACTACGATAGCCTTCTTCCACAGACTGCGCTTAAATCATTCCCAGTTTTGCACAATGAAAAATTGAACATATTAACAAATAGTCTTGCATTTGTGATCTAGTCTGTGATTCTGTGACATCAAATGGTTAGTTAAAACTGACTGAACGAATGAAATGTGGCAAATCTGTATCATGATGTGTGTGTGTTGTGTAGGATATTAGAGCAGGAGAAGAGGAATGTACTTATGAGGCAACTTGAGGAAGCCACCCGTATCACCACCTATCTACACTCTCAGCTGAAGAGGTACATCACACACACAGTCTGAACACTCTCATACAAACTTGATCCAGAGGGCAGAAATCAAGGTTGGGGCTGCCAGTTTGACACATAATTTAGTATAATAAACTCTAAACAAAATTCTGTAATACAATAATATAATTTATTACAATAAATGAATGTCAAATTGACTGTGTCTATAATTAAATGATATATATTGAATATATATGATATTTTGAAGCCTCTTTTCTAAAGCCTATTTTTATCTGCTGAAATGTCATGAATTATTATCAGTTGGTGTTTTTCTTAGCAAATGTTGATCAGTTTACAGAGTGATTTGTTGGTGACTGATTTAATATATACAGTGGGGCAAATAAGTATTTGATACACTGCCGATTTTTCAAGTTTTCCCACTTACAAAGAATGGAGAGATCTGTCATTTTCATCGTAGGTACACCTCAACTGTGAGAGACAGAATCTAAAAAAATAAAATAAAAAAAATCCAGAAAATCACATTTTATTGCATGAAATAAGTATTTGATACAGTAGAAAAATAGAACTTAATATTTGGTACAGAAACCTTTGTTGTTTCTTGACCAGGTTTGCACACACTGCAGCAGGGATTTTGGCCCACTCCTCCATATAGGTCTTCTCCAGATCTTTCAGGTTTCGGGGCTGTCGCTGGGCAACACGGAGTTTCAGCTCCCTCCATAGATTTTCTATTGGGTTCAGGTCTGGAGACTGGCTAGGCCACTCCAGGACCTTGAAATGCTTCTTACGGAGCCACTCCTTAATTGCCCTTGCTGTGTGTTTGGGGTCATTGTCATGCTGGAAGACCCAGCCACGACCCATCTTCAATGCTCTTACTGAGGGAAGGAGGTTGTTGCCCAAAATCTCACGATACATGGCCCCATCCATCCTCCCCTCAATATGGTGCAGTCGTCCTGTCCCCTTTGCAGAAAACCACCCCCAAAGCATGATGTTTCCACCCCCATGCTTCACGGTTGGGATGGTGTTCTTGGGATTGTACTCATCCTTCTTCCAAACACAGCAAGTGGAGTTTATACCAAAAAGTTCTATTTTGGTCTCATCTGACCACATGACCTTCTCCCATGCCTCCTCTGGATCATCCAGATGATCTTTGGCAAACTTCAGACGGGCCTGGACGAGTGCTGGCTTAACAGTTAGTTCTGATCCTCGAATCTGACTGACAAGATACATTTAATTTAATAGTAATTATTAAGCTTTTATTTAAAATCAATGTAAACATAAAGATAATATGCAATATAAATAAGTTTTAGAATCAATAGCTTTAAACATGAGTACATATGAGCTTAGATTAAGTGTTTTTATACCTATAAATATTATATTAACTCTATAAACTAACTTTACAACTTTTACTTGCACTTATATGGTAAGATAAGTTTTCCTCTTTCATGGATAGATCGTTTCATGATCGTGCTGTGTAAATGTGTTTCAATTCTTCATATTGTTCAATCTTTTAATCTTTGGTAGTGAATTGCACTGAAGTGAATCACAAGCTGGGGTTCCATCACCCTGTTTTAATGCGCATTTTGAAGTATTGCATGAGAAACGAGTGATGGAAACGCCAAATTTCGAATAAAAATCCCTTAATTCGCAAAAAAGTTTTTACGCTCGCTTAAGGTGGTTTTTGACTTTAAAAGGGTTAATGTGAATAATGGGAGATGGAATAACTTGACTAGCAGCGGACTGATCTCGTTCCACACCATCTGAAATGTTGTTATGGTCGTTCTGAAATGCCAGAGCAAAGTCTGTCATCAGAGTATTTCTGTATAATTGTCTTACACGACGAAACAGCAGCATTCACCTCCGAAGGCAATGACAACATTTATTGTTTCGTCTGCTCGCTCTGAGGCGCATTTAATTTTTCGTATATGAAAATTATTATATTCAGTAGCTTATCCTAGTTTTCTATAGGCTATTTAGTGCCAGTTTACTAGGAAGTGATGACTTTGTTCTCTTTGACTCGTTGGATGGAAACGGTGCTCGTTTGCAAATGTTTTATGCGATATTCCAAATTTGCGCATAAGTTAAATTCGCAACTTTGGATGGAAAACCGGCTACAGTTTCAAAGCATGTGATTGGCTGCTCATTACTGATGTCACACTTTCATGTGCACGCGCTCCATTAACTGAGGATCAAGCCTGAGTTGACAGAGAAAGTTGATGATCAGCTTCATGGTACCAACAAAGCCGGATTGGACTGGTTTGGTTTTGTCAACTCAAAACTAATCCTGTAACCCTGAGTTTGTTCAGCCACCATCATGGTACGGGCCCCAGGTCCTCCCGTGTAGTTTTAGGCTGATTCCTCACCTTTCTCAGGATCATTGATACTCCACGAGGCGAGATCTTGCATGGAGCCCCAGTCCGAGGGAGTTTGACAGTCATCTTGAATTTCTTCCATTTTCTAATAATTGCGCCAACAGTTGTTGCCTTCTCACCAAGCTGTTTGCCTATTGTCCTGTAGCCCATCTCCAGCCTTGTGCAGGTCTACAATTTTGTCCCTAGTGTCCTTAGACAGCTCTTTGGTCTTGCCCATAGTGGAGAGGTTGGAGTCTGATTGATTGAGTGTGTGTGAACAGGTGTCTTTTATACAGGTAACGAGTTCAAACAGGTGCAATTAATTCAGGTAATGAGTGGAGGATAGGAGGGCTTCTTAAAGACAAACTAACAGGTCTGTGAGAGCCAGAATTCTTGCTGGTTGGTAGGTGATCAAATACTTATTTCATGCAATAAAATGGAAGTTAATTATTTAAAAATCATACAATGTGATTTTCTGGATTTTTTTTTTTTTTTTTTAGATTCTGTCTCTCACAGTTGAGGTGTACCTACGATGAAAATTACAGATCTCTCCATTCTTTGTAAGTGGGAAAACTTGAAAAATCGGCAGTGTATCAAATACTTGTTTGCCCCACTGTATATATGTAGGGCTGTCAGTCAATTCAGTTTTTTTATCTAATTAATTACATGTGTCAATTAATTAATCTAATTAATAGCAAAATAAATTTGACTGAAAAATACCCACAAAAGATTATTTTAAACTATTTTTGTTAAATGAGAAAGTATCAAGTAGACATTACAAATTATAGCTTTAGAAAGAAATATTTTATTTGATTCAACAAAATTTATTACACAAACATTTAGGCTATAACATAACATAAACTATGTAACATAAAAGAAGATAATATGAGAAACATCTCAGTATTTTTTGTTAAGAAAATGAAAGTCATTGGTAACTAAAACAGCTTTGTTACCAACAGTTTTCAATATGCCTTCTTTTATGTTCCACAAAAGAAATGTTTGAGATGACATGAGGGTGAGTAAATGATGACAGAATTATAATTTTTTTGGGTGAACTATAACTGAACTATAACCTTTAATAGTTTTATTTATAATATTATTATGTTTTTTTTATAAAATAATACTCTAAATAAGAAACTAAACCTGCCAGCAGGTGGCAGTAAATGTCTTTGAATCATTCATTCATTCGATTCGTTCAAAACGCGGATTCATTCAGAAACTAAACACCATTGTGTTGCTAGGAGATGCGCAACTGCTATGGCTTTAAAGGTAATATCTTAAAAGGTATAATATCGTGAAGGTTCTCTGCAAAATTGAGCAAAAACTAAATTGAGACAAAAACTCATACAGGAGCATTTCTTGCTCCAATATCTTGAATTTTAGGGCATAATTGCATTTATGGAGTTGTTGCCCTGCATCATATTTGTCAACAGTCAACTATATGAAATGTAAGATGAAATGCAGGTCCAGGGGCGAGGCCAGTGCATTAACTGCGTTAAAATAGTTTAATAACGTTATTTTTTTCATAACTAATTAACACGTTAAACTGACAGTCCTCATATATTATAGGAATATAAATGTTATATATATATATATATATATACGTGCATGTGTATATTCAAGAAAAATATAGTCTTTCTATATATATATAAATAGATCTATATATATATATATATATATAGATAGACAGACTATATTTTTCTTGAATATACACATGCACGTGTGTGTATTTATATATACATAATAAATATATACACACACACATATATATTATGTAAACATAATAATTTATTTTGGATGCGATTAATCTCGTTTAATCGTTTGACAGCCCTATATAGGATGTCTAGCCACATCAACCCAAAATGACCATTTCTCTCTCTGTGTGCAGCCTATCAGCCAGTAATCTGACGGTGTCCTCCAGCAGTAGCCGTGGCTCTTTAGCCTCCAGTCGTGGCTCTTTGGCATCCAGCCGTGGTTCTCTCAGCTCCGTCAGCTTCACAGACATCTACGGCCTGCCCCAGTATGAGCGAACAGAAGGCAGCTCTGATGTTCTGGACCCGTCTTTCCGCTACCTTCTCCCCTTGGAGACCCACTGCAGGGACGGTTCAGCCTTTGGGCCAAAACGGTCCCATGACACACCACAGTCTCTCACATCTCTCTCCTCTCGGTCCTCGCTTTCCTCGCTCTCCCCTCCCAGCTCCCCCATGGACACCCCCTACCACTCAGCCCCACAGGACTGCCCTCTGGCCCAGATGACAGAGGAGTACATGGAGGTTGCCAGCAGGGGTCTGCTGGCTGAAGGACTACGGAATCAGACTCAATCCCAGCAGCACACTACTCTTCCTGGGGAAGGGGAAGTGGGAATCTCAGCCTCTGCACACCTCCTGGAGGGGAAGAGCCATAGAGATGGAGTTCTTCAAGGAACGCACAGCTCCACAGGTGATGAATAGCAACATGGAAATTGTAACTGACTGATCAGTTAAGACATAACTGGTCGATTTAAAATATTTAATTGCAGTTAATCTCATATTTTTCATAATTGGCGTGTTAAGCCATTTAGTTCCTTTTAAGGACAGAAAAATGAATAAAATGTAATTATTGTTCATTTGAAATGTGTAGAAATAAATGTTTAGAAAACCACTTTTTAGAAATAATGGTCAAATTGAATAAACGTTTAAAAAAACAAACAGCTTTAAACATTTTATCACACTGTTCTGATGTTAAAAATGATCTGCATTTCCTTTTTTTGTTGTGTGTGTGTGTGTGTGTGTGTGTCTGTCTGTCTGTCTGTCTGTGTAGGAGTGACCCTGCGCTCTAAAAGTGCAAGTAGGACAAGCAGAAGAGCAAGACGAGTGTCTGCAGGAGTAAATGAAGATGTTTTGGCAACAGACAGTGGGGTGTTTGAAGCCTGGAGCAGAAGGTGAGAGAAGATTCGGCAATAAAGATAAGGACTTTAAAATGGATAATTCGTCAAAAATAATATTACTCTGTCTTCCATTCACTCACCTTTTATGTTGTTCTAAACCTATAAAGGAAAGAATATATTGTATTATTATTTTTAAAAAACTATAAAATTAGTCTTTGTACAATAATACTCATATCATCATAATCCCCCGATTTTTGGCAATAACATGTAAAAACATTAATTTACAAATAATATTTTAATAATCATCCCTTCTCTGAAATGTCAAATATCATGCATTATTCTTATATCCTGTACACAATTGTAAAATATAGATTACTGTTCAAAAGTTTGAGGTCAGCAACGATGCTTTGTTTACAAGGGAAAGTAAAGTGTTTTACACTGTTGCTAAATATTTCTATTTAAAATAAATTGTTATTTTGAACTTTGTTCATCAAAATCCTGAAACAATGTATCACGTATCCTCAAAAATACTAAGCACCACAACAATAATATTATGATTGATAATAATAAGAAATGTTTCTTGACCACCAAATCAGTATAATAGAATGATTTCTGAAGGATCATGTGACACTGAAGACTGCTGAAAATTCAGCTTTGCCATCACAAAAATAAATTACCTTTTAAAATATATTCAAATAGAAATTGTAATAATATTTCACAGTATTACTGTTTTACTGTATTTTTGTAAATGCAGCCTTGCTGAGCATAAGAGATAAAACATTTTTACAAACCTCAAATGTTTGAATGGTAGTATATATACTTTAATAGTTGTTTTTGTGTTATAATTATTCATAAATGCCTGAATGTCTCTTTCCAGTAGGACAGAGGAATCAGAAGAAGTTAGTTTTACTCAAGATGTCCCAGCCTCAGATCCAGTTCAGATTCAGATTGGTCTTCTGTAAGCACCGCACACTCTCATACTCTCACCTACCTAACAAACAGTACCAAATCACTATTAACCATCAGTTTGCTTGTTCATTCCTTCTGGGCCATTCTTTTACAGATATGATTCGAACAGCATGTTTTTGCTGCTGCATGTCCTTCAGATGAGAAATTTAAGCAAGGCCACCATTAGAGATGGATGCAAAGTGTAAGTAATCCCATCAGCTTTCCATTAATACATTCATCCTCCTCTACTACAGTGAAATCCTCTGCAGAAACAAATTATGGACATGTTCACGAGTAGCGTTTTCTCCTTGTTTATCTCTCTCAGATTTGTGAAGGTTCATGTTCTCCCGGTGGACTCCAGTCGGCCCTGCACATATTACTGCTGTAAGGCCCAGGAGCCTCAATCTCTTCTCAGCTTTAATGAGGGCTTCCGAATCCCTTTGAGTGCTGGAGGCCCCGGGGCCCATGCATTACAGTTAAACCTCTGCGCTGTAGGACCCCTCTCCCAGGAAGAGCTACTGGTTAGACTAAAATTCACTCAATGCATTATTAACCTTATAATATAATTAGCAATGAAACATTTTGTATGCAAATACAAATTAGGAGTAGTTTGGACCCCCCTGCATGCAAAAAGAGCATTTAAAGAAACGTGTTTTCTGCCTTAGCTTTAGTGTTTATGTGGTTCATGCTTGTTTTCTGAGATGGTAAACTGATCTGTATCTGTTTGTGGCTCAGGGCTCTGCTCAGGTCTCGCTGTCAGACTGTGCAGGCAGCACTGAAATGATCTTCCAGTGGCTTAAAGTGCATATCAACAACACAGAGAACCACAGGCCTGAGCACAGCCGCCTCAGTCAACCCAACCGTATCATGGATGAAGAGGAGAACGAAGGCAAGCTTGAGGTGAGATCACTGGAGACTTTTCTTCCTCTGGCTAAAGCATTATCAGAGATTATGAAGATCCACAAAAGATCTCTCTCTTATGAGAGTCATATGATGCGATTTAGCTTGTTATGTAGCTGTTTGTGCATGTATAAGATCTGCAGAGTTACAAAGCTCAAAGTTTCCCACAAAAGGATTTATTCTATCCAAAAGAGAAGGCTGATCCAGACCGGGCTAAAACGCCCCCACATGTCTACGTCACGGTGTGGAAATATTTGCGTAATGCCGCCCAAATGTTTACGCAAAGAAAGAAGGCTTCAGGTTTCAGTAACCGCAGTAGTGTTGATGCAGCCATGTCAGGGAGATGCTGTGTGTTTCAATGCGAAAGCAAAAGCACTTTATTTGGCCTTCCGGAAGTAGATGCAATTAGGAATCATTGTTAAGATTTGTTTATGGCCGTAATGGAGATAATGAAAATATCTAAAGACTGTTATGAAAATGAATGTTAAAAATATAATTATGACATGAAAACATGAACATTTATATATTTAAAGAAGGATCCAAAAAGGAATAGCTCCCTGAGGTGAAGTTGAGTGACTTTATGCCAATAAACTAAAGCTCGTTCTATGATACATCCTATGATATGAATGAGGCATTTATATAGCGCTTTATTGTGTATTGCTGTACACCCAAAACACTTTACAATCATATGGGGGGGTCTCCTCAACCACCACCAGTGTGCAGCATCCACTTGGATGATGCGACGGCAGCCACAGGACAACGGCGCCTGTGCGCTCACCACACACCAGCTACAGGTGGAGAAGAGAGAGAGATAGAGCCAATCAAGTGGATGGGGATTATTAGGAGGCCATGATTGACAAGGGCCAGTGGAGGGAATCTGGCCAGGACACCGGGGTTACACCCCTACTCTTTACGATGAGTGTCATGGGATTTTTAATGACCACAGAGAGTCAGGACCTCGGTTTAACGGCTCATCCGAAAGACGGTGCTTTTTTTACAGTATAGTGTCCCCGTCACTATACTGGGGCGTTAGGACCCACACAGACCTCAGGGTGAGCACCCCCTGCTGGCTTCACTAACACCTCTTCCAGCAGCAACCTAGTTTTCTCAGGAGGTCTCCCATCCAGGTACTGACCAGGCTCAGCCCTGCTTAGCTTCAGTGGGCAACCAGTCTTGGGGTGCAGGGTGATAAATATTGGGATATTAATCAGATAGCTTAGATACATAACAAAGATGTAGCATTACAACTTGTATCTGCACAAAAGAATGCAAATGCCAGTGAACTTTAAGTTACGCGCTATAGAGAGAGAGAGAAAACTCCCGCCGTGGTTCGCTTTCATAACAGCGCGCTGAAACATGGGCAAGGAAAGCAGACAGAATTTACTATAGATTTCACATTCTATAAAGTTCTCATTATAATGCTGTTTATGGCAGATTTGTGCTATATTTTCATCCACATTATCAAGTGATTCCTGAAATCGCCGAGTACTTGATCGCTGTTGCACATACCTAGCACCAACCATCAAATTTGTGATGAGAATAATTTATAAATGTTATCTAAAAAAAAAAAAACATGAATGAAAAAATTATAATCATGTGCACAGATAAATCATTTATAATAAACACTGCTATATTCCTTTAAGAAATTGAAGAATTGTCGATTTTCATTGACTTTAAAGTCTGACAAGAAAAGCCCTATAATTTATCGTTTAAAGCAATGAAATAAAGACACCATAAATATTAATATTGCTATTTAACTTTTTATTTTTTATTATTATTTAATAATATACTTTTTAATATTATAGTTCGGTAGTGTTGTTGCAATAGTATTATTTAGTTATAATTTCTATAATTTTAATGAATATATTACTGTTAATAAAAAAAATATTATTATTATATTGAATGGGGAAAATTCTATTTAGCTGATGACATATATAAATATAATAAAATATTTTAAGATTTCCACAACAGAACAATGTTTTGATTGTTCCACAGTTTATAAGCTTAACAGGAGAAATCAATCTACAAAATAACTGGTTTTTAGTTGTCTCTAAATATTTAGTTAAAACAACACACACACACACAATTTAAACATAGCATCTGCCTATTTTTTCGTGTAGGTGTCAGTGGTGACTCGTTTGGAGGAGATGAAGAAAGAGTTACAGAGGAGTGAAGAGGAGCTGGAAAGGAAGGAAGAGCAAGGAGAAGCCGTTTCTGAGAGGTCCACACACTCACTGCCTTTCTATAAACCAATAAACCTTTCAGCTTATGCCTGTAAGCGCATTCATTTCAGATGATGTGTGTGTGTGTTTTAACTGCTGTGTATGATTTAGGAGTTGGCAGGCTGAGTCAGTGGACAGCGGCTGCAGTAACAGTACAGCGTTTGTCATTCCCTGTCCTGAGAGTCTTTGCGGTGAAGGCATCTGCATGACCTCTGGGAGACGCTGTCTCCAGCCTGCAGAGAGAAATCCAATAGTAAAGGTACTGTGAAGTCAAAGCGACTGTATGAAGTCTCCTTCTATAAAATTGAAAAAAAAGTTCTTTAACAAAAATACAGGCTACACATTTCTGCTCCTAAACGCTCTGGTTTGTTTGTCTGTTAAGGTTCTATTATAATTAATTACTAAAACTGTTTTGCTTACACACTCAGGATGTTTAAACATTACTTTCTGTTGTAATTGACATAATCAAAAGAACTATACACTGCTGGTCAAAAGTTTTGGGTCAGTAAGTTTTGTTGTGTTGTTGTTGTTGTTTTTTTAAAGTCTTTAATGCTCAATTGTTTGATTTAAAAATAAAATTGTAATACTATGAAATATTATTACAAATTAAAATAATTGTATACTATTTTAATATAATTTAAAATGCGATGTATTCCTGTGATGGCAGAGCTGAATTATCGGCAGTTATTCATTACTCCAGTCTACAGTGTCATGTCATTCTCCCGAAATCAATCATTCTTTCATTCTATGTGGTGATTTGATGCTTAAGAATTTCGTATTATTTTCATCAATGCTGACAACTGTTGACAACATTTTTGGAAAATCCAAAACAGCATTTTTTATTTTTTTTATTTGCAACAATGTAAACATCTTTACTGTCACTTTTGATCAATTTAATGTCTCACTGCTGAATTTAAAAAAATTGCTTTGCAGAAGAGCAGTGAACTATAAAATAGATCATTAAACAAATTTAATTTGTGTAATTTCATATCACAATAATGATGCTTCATGATTACAGTATAATAGTCACAATAATGAAATTAAGCCACAAAATGTTCTGCATATTACATAACCATGAATTATATATTACTACATTATGTAATATGTAGAACAAAGTATTGCTTAATTTAATATATTTACTAATCAAGTAAATTAAAATTAAACAGTTAATGCATCACAGCTGAATAAAAAAAAAAAAAAACTTATTTAAAATAGATCATTAAACCTATTTAATTTGTGTGTTTTTAGGTGGACAAGGCAACCAACACAGAAGGTGTGTTTCCAGAGCCAATGAGAATGCGGCCGAAAGAAAGGACAGGACGCTGGGGTCACAGCTCACCGTTCATGCGCAGCAGCACAATAGTCAGATCTCAGACGTTTTCACCTGGAGCGCGCAGTCAGTATGTCTGTAGGGTAAGCAGAAAATACCAAAGTCTTTAAACACAGTAATGATGTTTCATGATCACAATAGTCACAATAATGATATTAAGCCACAAAATGTTCTGCATATTGCATTACTACATTGTTGTTCAATATAATAATTAATCAAGTAAATTAGAATTAAACAGTTAATGAACGATAATGATAGATGATCTTGCATCTATGAAAAACCTCTTCAAATGATGTTTTCCTTCCTTCACAGTTGTACAGAAGTGACAGTGATAGCTCTACTCTACCAAAGAAATCCCCCTTTATCAGAAACACTCTAGAGCGACGAACCCTGCGATATAAACCGGTTGGAATGACCGTGTTGCTGTGTAACACATTTTATTATTTATCTTTTGCTGTGGAAGTGTACTTATGTGTCCATGTCATGTGATCGCAGCAGTCCCACCGCTCCTCTCTGGCTGAGCAGCCCACACGTACCTCTCTGGACCTGGAGCTGGACCTCCAGGCTTGCCGTACACGACAGAGGCAGCTGAGCGAGGAGCTGGCCGCGCTGCGGGAGCTCAAACTGCGGCTGGAGGAGCCCATGCAGGGCCCCCGCGGGCCTGCGGATCTCCCTCATTGGGCTCTGCGGGATGAGCGTTTCCGAAACCTGCTGCGTGAGGCCCAGAGACAGGTACTACCCATTTACATGTCTTTAAAGGGATAGTTCACCAAAAAAATGAAAATTTTATCATCATTTACTCACCGTCATGTCGTTCCAAACCTGTTTGATTTTCTTTCTTACGTTGAACATAAAAGAAGATATTTTGAACATTGCTAGTAATCAAACACTTAATGGTCCCCAATTTTTTGGGTGAACTATTCCTTCAATGTATTCACTGACACTTTTCAAATTCACAGATTTATTAAGTTTTTATTAATTTAGTAACACTTTAGCTGACATAAATGCATTACTTATAAACATTGAACTTTTATAACATTTATTAATCTAGGTTAATTTCTAATTGCATTTTCAAATTGTATAAATGTAACATTAGCTATTACTATATTATGACTTAACATCAATTAACAAAGAACAATTGTGTTACAGTCATGGCCAAAAATATCGGCACCCTTGGTAAATATGATCAAAGAAGGCTGTGAAAATTAATCCTTTTGATCTTTTATTAAAAAATTCACAAAAATCTAACCTTTCATTGGATAATAAGAATTTAAAATGGGGGGAAATATCATTATGAAATAAATGTTTTTCTCTAATACACATTGGCCACAATTAACGGCACCCTTTTATTCAATACTTTTTGAAACCTCCATTTGCCAGTTTAACAGCTCTAAATGTTCTCCTATAATGCCTGATGAGGTTAGACTAGAGAACACCTGACAAGAGATCAGAGACCATTCCTTCATCCAGAATCACTCCAGACCCTTTAGATTCCCAGCTCCATGTTGGTGCTGCTTCTCTTCAGTTCACCACTCATTTTCTATAGGTTCAGGTCATAGGACTGGAATGACCATAGCAGAAGCTAGAAAACCCATTTTTGTGTTGTTTTTGAGGTTTGTGTTTGGATTATTGTACGGTTGGAAGATCCAAATATGGCCCATTATAAGATTTCTAACAGAGTCAGTCACTTATTGATTTTTTATCTGTTGGTATTTGATAGAATCCATGATGCCATGTGTCTAAACAAGATGTCCAGGACCTCCAGCAGAAATATAGGCCCACAACATCAAAAATACAGCAGTATATTTCATTATACACATGGGGTATTACTTATCCCTGTGTTCACCAAACCCATCTTGAGTGTTTGCTGCTAAAAAGCTAATTTTTTTTAGTTTCATCTGACCATAGAAGCCAGTCCCATTTGAAGTTCCAGTCGTGTCTCATAACTGAATATGCTGGAGTTTGTTTTTGGATGAGTGAGGAGAATTTTTCTTGAAACCCTCCCAAACAACATGTGGTGATGTAGGTGCTGTTTGACAATTTATTTATTTTTTTTAAGGTTTTTTCTGACCCTGAGACTCAACTATTTTCTACAATTCTCCAGCTGTGGTCCTTGGAGAGTCTTTAGTCACTCAAACTCTCGTTCTCACTGTGCATTAGGATGATATAGAGACACGTCCTTTTCCAGGCAGTTTCGTAACATTTTATGTTGATTGGAAATTCTTAATTATTGCCCTGATAGTGGAAATGGGGAATTTTCACTGCTCTAGCTCTTTTCTTAAAGCCACTTCACTAATTTGTGAAGCTCAATTATCTTTTGCTGCACATCAGAAATGGTTTTTCATTTTCATTTTTCAATGGTTTTTCTCATTGTGATGGATGATTAAGGGAATTTGGGCTTTGTCTCCCTCCATTTTAATTTCTGTGAAACAGGAAGCCATGGCTGGATAATTTCATGTTCATAATCACCCTGGAGTGCTCAAAATTGTGAATATGAATGGGAATATACTTCAGAGATATTTTACAGAGAAATAAAAAATTCTAGGGGTGCCAATAATTGTGTCCAACGTGTATTTGAGAAAAACATTTATTTCATAATGATATTTCCCCCCATTTTAAATTCTTCTTATCCAATGAAAGGCTAGATTTTTATGATTTTTTTAAATAAAAGATCAAAAGGATTAACAATGCAGATTAATTTTCACAGCTGCCTTTGATCATATTTACCAAGGGTGCCGATATTTTTGGCCATGACTGTATATATAATATGAGTTACCTAATTGCTTGGTTAAAATTCAGTGTTAACCAATTTAATCTACTGTAAAATGTTAACTTTCATTTAACACTACCAAGTTTCTTGAACTCACTAAGGCTACATATCAAAAATAAAAAAAATACAATATTATTACAGTTTAAAATAACTGTTTTATGTGTAATTTATTCCTGATGACATTTTTAGCAGCCATTGCTCCTGTCATCACGGTCACATGATCTTTCAGAAATCATTCTAATGTGCTGGTTTGCTGCTGAAGAAACATTTTTATTTTATTTTTTTGCTCAAAATTCTTTGATTAGAAAATTCACAAGAATTTTTCTTTACTGTCACACTCACTTTAGATCAATTTAGTGCAGCTTTGCTAAATAAATATTAATTTCTTTTAAAAAAAAGTGTAGAAAAGTTTCTTGACCCCAACATTATAAGAATTGAACCTTATTATATTATGAAGGATCATGAACAATAGTATATTATAAATGAACATTGTTTCATTAACATTTAATTTCCTTTAATAAACATTTAATAAACATTTAATTGTGTTACCATTTATTTATATTAATTATTATGTATAATTTATTATAAATTATATAAAATTAAACTCTTGTATGTGGGGTTTTGTCATTTGACCATTTTCTAAATTTTGCTTTGAAAGTCTGGGTGGCGGAACACCAATTTACAAGTCTTAAACACATGCTTTTAAAACTATGATTGAGCTGAATAAGTAGAAGTCTAAGACACTGTGAATCGTAAATTCTCTTTGAAATCACATTTATAATTGATCGTTTCTCTCTCTCGCAGTCCAAGCAGACTAGACAGGAGCAGAGGCAGGAGGAAGCTGCTGAGAGGAGGTTGCGAAAGGCCTCAAAAGAGGTTTTGCAAATGAGGGGCCAGAGCCACAAAGAGCCCCTTCCTGTGCAGACGTTCAAGTGAGTTATCTCTTAATCGTAGGGATTTTATCACATTTCTGAAAAATGCTTAAAAATGTATTCGTCTTTCCTGATGCAGAGAGAAGATGGCTTTCTTTACTAGACCAAGATTCAACATCCCGCCTCTGCCAGCCGACGATGTGTGAGCGCCCCCTAGGCCACACTATCAAATATGAAGAATCTGTCTGTTTTTGTTTTTTGTATTCATGCCCATGAAGTAATTAGAACAAAAATGTAGTTATTTCAGCACAAAGATTAAAAGTTATTTGATATGCAACATTCGAACAACAGAAAGCTGTACAAATCAAGTGTGTGTGTGTGGTTGTGCGTGATTGTGAGTGTGTGTGTGCGTGCGTGTGGTAGTACTAACGAACACGTACACTTATATTTTATGTAATTATTGACATCTTGGCAATTTTTCCTGCTTGTTTAAAGGAGGAAATAACTGTTTTATAAAAGAACAAAGCATCTTTTTACTCCTGTACGATGTACTTCTGATATTTCGATGTCTATGCTTACTTAAGGCTGGAAGACGGGAACAAAGTCAGTTTAGACAAATTCACTGTACTGTAACTTATTTTATAGTACTTTTCCTTGAAGGAAATAAAAATGTTCCCTGCTTTTTAATGTATTTTATAAAGCTTAAAACAAATAGCACTTACTGTAAGTGTTTTTGACGTACAGTAGAATGGAAATTTTGGCTGATTTTGTTTCTGTTACCTGATTCTTTAAAGTTATTTACTTAAAATGTCACTTTTTTGATCCACTTTTGTTGCAGTTGTCATTGTCCCTTGTGCTGTTATTCTATTAAAGTTATTAATATTAATTATTACTTGTACTTTTCAATATATAGACAAATATAATTTTGTATGCTGTCTGTAAAAACGTCTGCAGTGTTACCTTTCTTATGAAGATAAAAGCATTAAAAACGTGAAAGTGCAGCTGAATTTGCGAAATGATCTTTCAAGATCAATACGATTGTTGGTTTGGTTTATTATGTTATGTCAAGTTTATATGATCTTCAGGTCTTTAAAGGCTTCCCCTCTTCCAGATTTTTTTTATCTTAGTTGTCCAGAAGGTGGCGTCTCAAACCTGCGTCTGTATTCAGATGTGTTTTGGTGGTGTTTCAGGAAAAAACAACCATGTTGTAGACTACAAAACTGCACACAGTAATCCTTAAATACATAAATATTACTCATTATGCTTTGCAATGTCATTTCTTTTACGCTATGCAATATTTATCAGAAGGACTATTAATGAACCATTACTTGGAGTGATTAACTTCAGCTAAATGATTCTGGTCCACTTTAGCACTTTTTCGGGCTTTAGATGGCTTTAAATAGAAGCACAGCAGGTTTAGTTAAAATGCATCAGATCTGGAACATTAATGAGGTGGAAATCTTAACACTAGAAACAGGAAGACAGTGCTGTTTGTTCAAAAATAGAGCAAAATTGCTGTTGTAATCATTAATGATCTTGAAAGCTGCACAGGGGCATAAAACCTCTCATTAAAGAAATTTCCACGGAGAGCTTTGATGGTTTTTTACTAAAACCACAAATTAGAGGTGATTATCAAATTGCATTCATGTTTGCATGAAATGCATTTATAAATAAATCTGTAGTCTGTTGATGTTACATATTAGAAATTGCACTAGGGTGTTAATAGCTTGTTGACAGATTGTATGAAGAAGCATTAATGTGCTTTTTTGTTTCATACTTCATAAAGCTGCCATTCAAAAGTCTGGGGTCAGTAAGGGTTTTTTTTGGGGTTTTTTTTTTTTTTTCAGAATTTAATCGTTTTTTAACAAATTGATTGAAAGGAGACAGTAAATGCATTTATTATAGAAAAGATATTAATTTAATTAGAATGCTGTTAAATAATTTAAATAAATGCTGTTCTCGTGAAAAAAAAAATCATGTTAAATTGTATAAAAATGTTTTGAACATCAACTCAGGGAAAAAAATACAAATTTTCAAAAATATTACATTTTAAAAATTGACAAATATTTCACAATGTTACTATTTGTACTGTATTTTTGATAAAATAACGGAAGCCTTGGTGAGCATTAGAGACTTCTTTCAAAAAACAATTTTAAAAATTGTACCAACACCATTTTAAACTGTAGTGTACACAAGGATGAGTAAATCATGATATTATTTTCATCCTAAAGTGAATTTAATATTAGTACAATCTTATCTTTGCAACCACTCAAGGCTCAGAATCTCTGTGTTCTTACTATCTAGTGTTCTTAATGGCTAAAGCAGCTGTTGGGGGAGTACTACTTTGTTTTCCATCAATCAAACTCCTCACATTCCAGTGTGTTATGAAATCACAGTGATTTTGGGAAGCCTGGTATGTAAACACTCCTTATCAATTTCCCTTGTAAGCTTATCCATATGTTCAGTGTATACTGCATTTAATTAGTCCCATGCTCCATCTTCCCTGTCAGTGAAGCCAGTGACATACAGCCTCACGCACCGCATGGAGATTAATGACATGCTCAGCTGCTGGCACAGGCTGAAATACACAGCAATGCTAGGCCTATCTTTCTCTATTTCTACCAGTAAAGCTGTTTTATACAGAAATCCCCAACAGAGACCATAAAAGTCATGACGCCAATTCAGTCTGCTGCAACACCCAGTGTTGCAAAACCCCTAGTGGATTTGTTGCCTGAAATAGTCAATAAGTGCAATTAAGTAATGCATATGAATTTGCATATGAAGTCCTCTCAGTTCCTGTCACTGTTATACCTCTTTCCTTTCAAGGATTTGTTGTGGTTCGCTGGTGTTAACAAGCAGGGACGAGAATGAATTTGCAGCAATATCTGAAAAGCAGGTGACAAACATTGCTCATTCAGGCCTACTGGTCATGTGTTTTGATGGTTCATTATTACTCCACAACTGAATGTTAATTTAGTGTTCTGTCAATAATTATGGTAATGTTTTGGTATGCTTATTGTTGCTTTACCTGGATATGGTTCATGCTGCCTTAAAACAAAACAAAATAAAGTTTTTATCATAAATACATTTTTCAGTGATGATTCAAATCCTTCTTAAGACTTTTTAAAGTTTCTTCTTGAAGTTATAAAGTTACAAAATATATTTATTGTGCTGATCGATGGTTGCCTTGGATTTGATACTGACACCTAGAGGCGTAACGGCAGTAATAACAAATCAAAAGTTACCGATGTGCTTATTCAGTCAGCTGTGATTAATTAATTATTTAATTTGTGTTCGGCTGATCATGTAAACAAAACAACTTTTTTAAGGAAAGAGATGATCTGAGTTTCATCGCATGTAGGCCTATACATGATAAACGTTCCCGCCAAAAGTATTTTTTATTTAGGTAAATACTGTAAGTGAAAAATTCTAATTGTAACAGGAAATTTAACATTTTCTGAATTTTATTTACCCCAGATTTCCTACTGCTTGGCATAAGTGCTGTTTATATTGAGGCATTAACAGATGCCTTAAGATACCAAGCTTTCTATGATTTATTTGGCTTTATGTCTTTCCTTAGTCCTCTCTCTAAGTCTTAAAGGTATGAAAAGGCCAAGGAAACTTGGCTTATCTGGAGAACAGCCACCATCTCTTTCTACATAAACATTTTCCTAGCAGACACCTTGCCTCCCAGGAAATAGTTCTTTGATTTCATAATAGCCATGAAAATAAATGTCAGTATCTGATTTGATTTATCAGGCAAGGTTAGGTAGAAAGCTTCTAGATTGAAATGGTCCATGTGCTCATTGCCCTGCATAAGAAATAAAGAAATAAACATAAAACTGTAGAATGTTGCTAATACATTACACCTGTAATAGCCTTTGAAACAAACAATAATATAAAAAATTACATTTATTTAAAAAATAAAGCTGGAAAATGTAAAACTTTGAACAAATTCTCTCCAAGTTAAAATAACAATTGCTACTCTGTCAAAAAAGTATGATAGGTCTGTTTTTCTCTCAAACACAGTTTTGCTCTGAGTGGGAGTGAACCATTAGAATTCTGGCCCTTGACTCCTTCGGTTTTCTACTGCTTCTTGCTTCCTTCTGTCAGCATCAGTAGTCGAGGAGGAAGCAATAAGAGACTGATTCTTCCACCCACATAGAATCTTTCTCAGCTACACACAGATGCACAGACCTGCTTTCCATTGTGTGCATTTCAACAACTCTACACTCGCTACTAATTAAGACTGCATTTAAGGCACACGCAAGTGGGTATGCAGAGAAAAAATGACTAATGCTATGGTCAGCATTGTTAAAATATGATGTAACACATCAATTTGTTTTAAAATGGTATGGAAACGTGATCCACACAAGGTTAGGTAGAAAGCTTCTAGATTGAAATGATCCATGTGCTCATTGCCCTGCATAAGAAATAAAGAAATAAACATAAAACTGTAGAATGTTGCTAATACATTACACCTGTAATAGCCTTTGAAACAAACAATAATATAAAAAATTACATTTATTTAAAAAATAAAGCTGGAAAATGTCAAACTTTGAACAAATTCTCTCCAAGTTAAAATAACAATTGCTACTCTGTCAAAAAAGTATGATAGGTCTGTTTTTCTCTCAAACACAGTTTTGCTCTGAGTGGGAGTTTACCATTAGAATTCTGGCCCTTGACTCCTTCGGTTTTCTACTGCTTCTTGCTTCCTTCTGTCAGCATCAGTAGTCGAGGAGGAAGCAATAAGAGACTGATTCTTCCACCCACATAGAATCTTTCTCAGCTACACACAGAGGCACAGACCTGCTTTCCATTGTGTGCATTTCAACAACTCTACACTCGCTACTAATTAAGACTGCATTTAAGGCACACGCAAGTGGGTATGCAGAGAAAAAATGACTAATGCTATGGTCAGCATTGTTAAAATATGATGTAACACATCAATTTGTTTTAAAATGGTATGGAAACGTGATCCACACAAGGTTAGGTAGAAAGCTTCTAGATTGAAATGATCCATGTGCTCATTGCCCTGCATAAGAAATAAAGAAATAAACATAAAACTGTAGAATGTTGCTAATACATTACACCTGTAATAGCCTTTGAAACAAACAATAATATAAAAAATTACATTTATTTAAAAAATAAAGCTGGAAAATGTCAAACTTTGAACAAATTCTCTCCAAGTTAAAATAACAATTGCTACTCTGTCAAAAAAGTATGATAGGTCTGTTTTTCTCTCAAAGAATCTTTTCTCTTAAAGATAAAGTTAGCTTGTTAGCTCTGTATTAATATCATAAAATCAGTTAATCAACTCATCAAACGTGTCAACATATTTCAAAGCTTCAACAAGCCTATCGGTTCCTCTCTTTTCCCTTTAAAGCTTGATATTCAGGTCATGATCATGGAAGGCGTGATGGTTTGAGCACTGATGAAGAACTTTCAAGAGTTTGTGTCTGCTGCGTGTTCACTGTGAACAGGAAGGCAATGGGTTGGCCGTTAGCACAGGCTGCACAAAGCACACTTGTTTCTGTCTAATTGAATGTAAGGGGTTGTGGACAGGCCCATTCAGGCACACTGGCACAGGACAAGTGCTGTCAGACACATTGCTTGAAGGACTTCTATTTAGACCATCTTTTTTTGACTGTCACACATCAAAGAGTTTGGCCCACATTTCAACAAATCTAACTCCGCTTTATTATGTTTAAATGATTAGTTGACTAGAAATGTGAATGTCAAACAAACAGCACTAAATGTAATTTATTTCTATCAATAATAATAAGTATTATATTATTATTATAATAATTATTATTTTAATGGAAATATTATAGAGAAATATTACATTCATTGTTATTTGGTTTACCCTTATATTCTAACTGTCACGATCCGGTTCAGAAGAAAAAGATTCAAACAGGTTTCCACAAACAAAAGTTTCTTTAATAAAACAAACCCAGGTAATCAAAATATTAGAAGGCAATAGCATGTCCACACACAAACAATACCAGACAACAACTGAATGAAAAGGAGGAACTTAAATACACAGGGTGATAGAAGGCAAATGAAGAACAGGTGATGACTGTTAATTAGAAACCATAGTAACAAACAAGGAGTGGGAAACGTGAACAAAGGAAAACAGGCCATAGTTAAAAACAAATGAATACTAAACCAAAACAGGCAGTTTGTGACACTGATAATATATTTATATATAATATAATATAAGTTATTAATCTTATTGTTGCTGTTATTATTATTATAAGTAGTAGTATTAGTTCCGGTCCTCTAATTTTTTTTTGGCTAGGCAGCTTACCAAGAATATTTAGTATGGTCACTAAAATAGTGACAATTATGATGGTTAATAATAATAATAATTATAATAAATTAATTGTTAATAATAATAAATTATTATTATTATTTATAGAAATAGGACTTATAGAAATATTGTAGGAATGTTACATTCATTGCTATTAGTTTGACTCTTATATTCTAACCATCTAATCACATAAATATATCTAAAAGTAGTATATAGTCACTTTGTGTGAATGTTTGACAAATTTCGTACATATGAAGTTGATGTTGTTATGTGTTGTCTCAGACATATTGGGAGCATGAGCTGCATGTGGCATTTCATCTCAAACAAAGAAAGAGAAACTTTCAAAACACTGTTGTGTTCTTCTTTCTGTTATTCATTATAGACTCCAGTAAATCTGTGAAGATCCCTTTGCCCCTGCCACTGACTCATTGCATCATAGTGTGGGAACCGTGTGGCCCGTTTCTGCCCTTTTGCGTACTTCCCCCTCTTTCCCACTCAACTGGACATCTCCAAAGGAAAACACCCCACTCTGCTAACCTCTTGATGAAAATCTCTAGAGAATAAGTTAATAAGACTATTTTACAATCTAGCAACATCTTTTGACATCTAAGTGACTTTTCAGCAGCCATTACTTCAGATTTCTTTCAGAAGTTATTCTAATATGTTGATTTGGTGCTCAAAAAAAAAAAAAATTCTTATTATTTTTCAATATTGAAAACCGTGCTGCTCAATATTTCTGTGAAATACTGTGATACATTTTTACTGGGTTGTTTGCTCAACTAAATGAATCCTTGCTGGATAAAAGTATTAAAATCTTAAAAGTTAAACTTAAATCCATGCAGAAATACAAGGTGATGGTGGCACTACAATAATAATAATAACAAAAAAAGACATTTTCAGTTAAATGACTGTCGTACATACTACAATAATAAACACCTTACATTGAATGTCTGCAAAAAAAACTGAAATTGAAGGACTACAATTGGAAAGAAAAACAGAGCAGAGTTTTCACTTTCCCCATTCTCTGTGGGCCAGAACAAAACGGCAGGGAAAGAGGGCCAGCTGTGGTTAGGCCAGAGTCAGGGAAAGACTTACAGCGTTACTGTTCTTCTGATGTGGTCAGCTAAAGCGATTCTGTGATCTGGATAGCCACTCGGGTCTGGAGCTTTACTGTAATATAATTCTATCAGTTTGTAAAACACTGCTGCATATTCATTTATGTAAATATTTGAGTAACCACCGTGGCTGAATATATATATATAATAGACCTCATTATTTTATGATGGAGCGATTCATGCAATACGTTCTACATATTTTTATTTCATTTTCCAGCTTCTATCTGGAAAATACTAGCAATTTTTTTAACAAGCTTTCTTTTTTTCCAACAAGAGTGACTCAAGGATAAAACTACTCAAACAAGCTTCACAAACGGACAACCACAATGGAAAACGAGATTTCATGGCAGCTATCAAAGCCACTGTAAATCACAAGATTTAACTCCACACCACAGGTGCCAAAAACCTTTCCTGGTGTTTGGTTGCTTTTCCGAAAATTATGGCTGAGCACACAAATGGAATCTGAAACTGAGCATTATACACAAAACCTGCAATAACACCAGAGTCAAATGTGATCCCTCACAGAATAAACGCTGGAAGCTCTCATAAGAATCTTCCAAAAATAAATCATTTTTTAACAGAAATGTCACTTTTATGACATGAATGATGTAAATATCATGTCATATACCATGCATCTGTGTAAGCGCTAATAAATGCAGGTTTTGATTTAATCTGAAATAGTCAGATAAATATATGATCTGCACAGATAAGTGAGGAGATTAAACCACTGAAAAACTATTTCTGCTTTTCCTACAGGAGAAATGGGGGTTAGTTGTCACACTTTTTACTGCATTTTTCAAGGTAAGATTCATTCATTCACAATTTCTGAGTATAGGTATACCTTGAATGTTTGAGTACAAAAAAATAAATAAATAAATAGTTGCTTATGAAAAGACACAATTCATTGAATACACACTGACTTTAGTACACTGTAAAAAGTGATAAGCTGACTTAACATAAAAAAATTTAGGAAAACTGTTGCCTTCAAATTTTTAAGTAAATGATAATTAAAAAAATAAGTTATTTGAATCGTCAAGTTCACTTAACTTTTTTTATTTTTTATTTATTATGTACTTAATAATTTTAAGGCAACGGATTTCCTCAATTTTTTTAAGTTAATTCAACTTTCACTTTTTACAGTGTATGAATGTTGTCATACTATATGGGGTAAGTTGTCACAATGGAACATGCCAAAGAAAAGACGATTATAGGCTTCCTAGCTAGATTTAAACAAATAATGCAACAGTAAAAGTGTGATTTTGATTGAAAACCCATATTTTTCATGAGATTCTGCCCTTGTGACAACTTACTGGTGTGACAACTAACCCCAGTCTCCTTTGAATGAATTAATGAATGAATGCATTTATATAGCGCTTTATTGTGTATTGCACAATTTATACACTTATTTATACACCTTTATACACTATATGCTTTTTCAGCCACACAGTTCATTTAAAGACACATTTTGTTGATTCATATTTCATCTGTACTTTACTTTTATGAAACAATCTATTGTGCACACATTGTGAAATGAAGCAAAAATGTCATCACTGTGCACGAGGTCCCAATATTTGTACCCAATCTACAAATCATATGGTGCTCATTTCCGCCAGCCCTCGATTTTTGTGATCTTTGGAGCCCCAGTGCTGATGTTCTGTGGCTAAATCCCCACCGAGCCCCTCCAGTGGCTTCTGGGATATGATCAGCATCCCACCGTCTCTGAACTCCAACTCTGCCATTTAAGCAGCCAATGTGGTTAGTGGTGAACTCTCATCTAGAGAAATACTCTGTATTTACCCGAATATTTGTTTTTGCAGGCTGGCACAAACATTGCCAGTGATCATTAGAAGGTAGGTTCATCAAACAGCTGTGACCTCAGATAAAAAGTATAGTAACCACTTGGTCACAGCCATATACAGTAGGAATTGTTCATTTTTGTTATGGATACACTGGGTAAAATACTGATGTCATACCGCTTAATATGCTAACATTAAATCTATTTCACATTATTATATTAAGTTAAACCAAACATATACACCATTCCTATACCATAAAGACAATTACTACCATAAAGACATTTATAATGTTACCAAAGATTTCTATTTCAAATAAATGCTGTTCTTTTCTATTTTCTTTTTCTATTCGTCAAAAAAAAAAAAAAAAAGTATTGCTGTTGTAATAATAATAATATTATTATTATTAATAATAATAATAATAATAGTTAAGCAGCACAACTGTTTTCAATATTGATAACAATACAAAAAAATAAAAAATATAATAATAATAATCTCTTGAGCACCAAATCTGCATATTAGAATGATTTCCAAAGGACTGTGTGACACTGAAATCTAATGGCTACTGAAAATTCGGCATTCCCAATACAGGAATATTTCACAATTGTTCTTTATGTGTGTGTGTTAATAAATTCAGCCTTGATAAGCATGAGAGACTTCTTTCAAAAACACAAAAATAATCTTACTGAGAACCATTTGAACAGTGGTATGGTGGTGTTTTTAATTCAATAGCACATTCTAGAGAGGCAATGTGCCCAGCATGATTGGATCTTGCTTCCTTGCTGTTGATTTCAAGCAATCAATTTTTTATACTTTGTTTTTATCGTACGGGGCTTTCCACAAGCATTTCCTTCAATTCTTTTGGCACACCGGATGCAGGTAAATGAAACACAAGCAAGGAAAATGTGTGAAAACTCTGAACAGACCTCCTTCTTTCAGTAGTGGTCAGGCATTGGCAAACGGCAGTAGATCAAGGGTAGTGAAGAAAAACAGAGGAGGATGTTTCTTTCATCGTCTATGTTCCTCATTCCCCAAAGAAAAACAACTGGCATTGCCTGCAAATCATTCCTACAAAGGTCTCCAAAGAAGTCAAAAGCCTCTTTAAAGCATTTTCCAGTATATGTGACTTGCATATTAATTTAGGTAAATGCTAGTCACTCTGGCTGGAGTTCTTTGCTTTCACAAGATGGGGTGGGATGTTATGTAATTTAGACTATACATGCATGGTAGGGGTGAGTGCTGGATGTTATGCAATTGTGTACATATGGGTTGGGTGCATATGTGTGTATGTTAGTGCGGAGGTGTGAGGAGAGGTGAACTATTGACATGGTTACTAAAAAGATTGTTTTTATGGACAATATAATTTTTAAATACTGTACTATTTTTATATTATATATGTAATATTGAAGTACAATATGAACAATACATAATATTTATTATTATATTTAATATGTATCATAAAATGTTATATTTTAGAATGCAAGAATAGATGTGTTCTTAATATATATATTAAGACTTAAGATGCAATAACCTCAAATGTTTTATATGAGGATGTTCAATAACTGACTAATAACCTTTTCTATGTGAAATTACTGAATCTAATCATAGAAGCATGATAAAATGCTCATTTAAAAAAAAAAATAAACACTGAAAAATCTCTGACGAATTTAGAGGATTTTGCATCTGAAGTGTTCATATATATATATATATATATATATATATATATATATATATATATACATCCTACTTACCAAAAATATTGGTTATATAATTTCTCTAAAAGTGTGGGTTGATTTAAATAGCAGACAACAACTAAGGGAAAAACTCTCTCAGCCTTTGGCATCAAGTGTGTTGATACCTGCCAACAATTTTGCTGAAGTACTAGGAAATAAAATGCCATATACTCATAGTGAAACCAATTGCAAGCCCCATTTACACATAGTCAAACTAAGGAATGAGAAACAATCGCATGCAAATAACACTATGCACAATGATGGGTTTGTGCAATAATCAAGCTGTCAAGAAAAGGCAGGGCCCACATTTTCTTTTGGCTAGACAGCCACCAAAACTGCACTTGACAAGTGTACTTGATTTATGCTGTCAGTTAGCACACGGAAAGCTTTTTTTAAACACAAACAAGTTTTATAGGTGCAGAGATGCTTTATTGTGTGGTTAGCGCTGCAGAGTAAGGTACACTGTATTGAACTAACGAAGCACATTTAACACACATGGTTAGCCACTATGCTAACTAAGCAAGAATCTGTCATTTGGAACCCATTAGGTGATTTAACATCCTGCTGTGCTGAGGAATGTCGTATTTACCACCAAAATTGGCAATGCAAAGGCTTTAAAACAAGTTAGGTTCAACATAAAGCTGAATGTTTGTTTTTCAGATGAACTATCTGCCACTGAAGGCTAACAAGATGATTCTATTTAAACATTTAGCATTTTTGCTTATATGAAGCTCATTTCATGAGACCACTCAAATAAATATAAATAGGAAAAAGCATAATGTTTAATATGGTTGAATAAATGAGAATGAAAGAGCCAATTGATTTGTTGAGCAATGTCTGTTTGTTTACTCTGAATGTGCATATGCATTAGCTGGACCAGCTGTTTTTTGTTTTGTATGAGATTTGCGTAAAATGCATAACATATATTATTGTAAAGTTAATAAATAGATAGTGGAAATAAATAGATGTTGGAAAATTACTTTGTACTTTTACCCACTTTTCATTCAAAATTTGTACAGACTGTGTACTATATTAGAAAATACTACATTTTAAGCAAAGCATTTTGACTAGTGGTCTGAGTTTTGGACCCCACTGTATAGTACTTGCCTCTCATCTGATCTCAGATATGCAAGCATGTGATTCAGGACCGCTGCTGTTTCCATTTATATATTTTTATTTCATGTCTCTCCAACCAATCCATTTGTCATTTTTTTTAGTACCTGCTGCCTTCTCTTTGATCATCTTCACCATCTCACTCCAATATCTTCACCTATTCCTGCCATAATCCAGTTGTTCACACAGTGGCTTCTGGGATTTGTCCTGTCTCCATTTCCCAGACTCTAAACAAGTGACACACACAAGTTACACACTATTCAGTAGTCATGGAAACCCTGTCCTAGAAGCACAGGCATTATCAACTGAGAGTGGGTGTTTGAGGAAAGAGAAAGTCTGAGTTTAGTTACTGTTATAATACAGTGCTCTTTTTCTGAACAAAAATAGATGAATGCATAAATACAGTACAGTATTTTATTACATAACACACTATATGTTATACTGCTGAATACTGATAGTACTTTCAGTTCTTCCATTAGACCAAAAAACAAAAATTACATCAATGCAGTTCTTTTGGCATACAAAACATAGGCAATGCAAGATTACATCCAGTGCTAACACTGTGACTATTCAAAGTTACACCACATATAGATTAATTGGTAAAAGTTAGTCATCTGAACAACCTTAAATTAAAAGTGCACTTTAGGTGCTAAATTTTTTAAATAACGAGAAGACATCACAAATGCAAAGATCACAGCACAACCACTGGTCTCCATGCGTTTGTATGAGCAATATTACTCCATTGGACCTGTGCAGTGGAATAATCTATATGACATCCTTAATTTCCTGTTCTTGTTCTTCAAGCTCATTTAATTCGGTGATCCAACAGAACCAGTAATAATTGATACTTCAAAACAGGATCCTATTTAAAGCTAACCCACAGTTTACCTGATTAGATTGACAATACAGCATTTTTACTGATTGATTACATAAGCATTCTGACAGAAAAAGAGTAAACTACAAACAGTTTTCAAATTAACATATATATATATATATATATGTATATATGTGTGTGTGTGTGTAAAAATGGCATTCTGATTGTATAATTAATTGTCAAAGGCAACTCAAGGGTGTTGCTGATTCTGGACTCAGGGTCACATTGTAACAGATGGGAACATGCTTGGTATTCAGAATGGATTTATTCTTTGACCTTTAGATGTTAACTCAAAGGAACACACTCTGAGCTGATTCAAGACTTTGGTAGTAAAATGGAGCATGATTTAAACATTCCCTACAGTTTAAGAGCAAATGCTGCACTTTATTTTGTCCATATTGTAATCAGCAGAAAGGTCAAACAAAAGCATAGCATAAAAAAGTCTATTCAATCTGATTGTGTAACAAAATAAGTTGCTGTGTTTTCAAGCTTTTAGATTGTTTTAGCTAAACAAACTTTGGTCCACTTTAAAATAATAAGGAGATGTAAAATGTGAGCATTTGTGCACTCTTTTAAAAGAAATTCATTTGTTCAGCAAGGATGCATTAAATTGATCAAAAGTGACAGCAGATGTTACAAATGATTTCAATTTCAAATAAATGCATGATGACTTTATATTCTGAAAAAAAATGTATTACAGTTTCCACAAAAATGTTAAGCATTAATATTAAACTTCAGCTTTGCCATCACATAAATAAATACATTTTAAAATATATTAAAATAGAAAACTGTTACTTTAAATTGTAATATTTCACAATATTACTGTTTTTAATGTATTTTGATCAAATAAATGCAGCCTTTGTGAGCATAAGAACCCCAAACCTTTGAATGGTAGTATGCAAAAAACAAACAAAAAAAACTTTATGAATCGTTCTAAGAACTGTTTTAAAATAACCTAGGCACATAGGATTGAAACCGCATCATTTAAATGAAATTAATATACTGACATATTCAATAAAGTCCTTAATTACTGACTTAATAAATAGTTGTGTTGAATCAATAGATGCCATTACATAAAAGGTTATGATCTCATATGAAATGCACATTGTCCATAAACCACAACCTGACGAAGAGTATATACTGTCATTAATTCAGGATTTTTAAACTCTGACCTCCCACAGGTCTAAGCTTTTTCCATTCCTTATTCTTTTCCGTTGCTGACCTCTTAACCTCTGTCATTTCAGGAGATCTGGCCTCAGATTAATCAAGGATCAAAGTCTACAAACAAAAGCCCAGTAGTGAATAGAGAAGCAGAGCAGTCTCCCATCAACACCTTTGGCTTGATCATGCATATTATCACAAAAAAGTCACATCATCCTGCGACTGCACCCAACGCCAGTGTGCGTCATACTCCAGTTGAACTTTGCCGTTCTTTTTGCAGCTCTCCAACTCAACTTTACCATTCTTGTAGGGTTTCATTTTAGGGCTCAGATTCTTCCCCAGCTTCTCAGCGAGACAAGCCCTGGGCGAATCTGGTCTGACCATTTGCTTCACTGCTTTGTCCAGGATTCCATTTGTCTTGCTGGGCTGGTACGGTCTCGATGTATCAGACGGTGCTTTATTCCAAACCTGAGCTTCTTCTTTAGGGGCATCGCACTTGACTTGTGGAGATCGGGTTCCAGATCCAGTGGAACTTCCCATTCCTCCTCCAGTACCTCTGGAGCCATCTGTCCCCATAGGGGTGGCACAGAGTATTGAATCAGTCCCACTAGAGGGGCAGTACTCATCCAGGTCATCAGCTAATGTGTCCAGATAGCTGCCAATGGAAATGTTGTCCAGCTTGTCATGGGGGTCCTGCAGACTGCTCCAGCTGCCCCTCCAGGAGGTGTCGGGACCCTCCCCTAAGCTGTACTGGCTGCTGGTCAGGCTGCTGCAGCGGCTGGTGAGCGCGCCACGCTCTTCCAGGAGCCATTTCACTGCCTCGATGCCCTCATGAAGTGCTAGCAACTGGTTCAAGATCTTGACGTCTGCTGCTCGTAGATAAGCCTGGCCAGAGGAAATACACATGGACATCAAGACATTTTTCAACAGTGATAAATAGTTAAACATAATTAAACACTACACTTTTTAAAATAAAGGTTCTTCAGTGGAATCTATAGGGGCTTTCACACCTGAGGAACTGTTTCATAGTTCCTAGAACGCGGAAGTACCCGCTTTTTGGCGTGTTCGTACCGCAGGAACTAGGAACGTATTTAGTTCTAGGAACTAGAGTAGGGTCTAAAACAGTTCTATAAGAACTATCAGTGATGTAAGTGTACACTGATTGGCCAAACACATATAAAACACCGGCTACCCGGCATTTTTAAAAAGCCATGTAAAAATATTTACTCTACAGACATTGAAAACAGCAATAACGACATTTAGCTACCTGTTATCTGCAGCTTCTTTTCTCAGCCTTAATGATATGTAACACTGCAAGTTGTCATAGATTTAGTCAGATTTTCATGCTCTTTCAATCGCGTAAATTGTGCATTTACATTCCGTTATCACGAAACCCATGACATACCACAAAAACAGCTTAGATCACGTCATCTTCCATTGACCGGTTGTTGACGTTTGTAAATGCCGCGTATAAAGACGTCACTTCTGGCCGCTTCAGAGTTCCTGCTGCTGGTGCAAATGCAACCAGGCAAACAGCCTGAGGGGCAAATTGGTTCTCTAGGAACCACCATGCTGGCTAGTTCCTAGAACTGAGTTCCTAGAACTACACGATGTGAAAGCCCCTTATGGTTCCATAAAGAACCTTTAACATGGTTCTTTTAAGAATTGTGCACTGAAAGGATCTTTGTGGAACCCAAAATGGTTCTTCTATTGCATCGCAATGAAAACCCTCTTTTGGAACTTTAATTTTTAAAACTCAAAATTCAAAATTGGACATTTTTGTCATTTCATGCATATTTGCATATAATGAAATGTGCTCAATTTGAATATTGTTTGAATATTAGTTATTTGGTTTGTTCCTTACACAAAGCTATTGAATGTCTCTAAAAGACTTGGAATATAGCGCATTGTTGTATGGTCCACTTTATGGTGCTTTTTTGTCATTTAGGAAGTGTGACAACTTTAATAAATGCTCCAAATGCATTCTGATTACTGCGGGCTAGTCTGAGGCTCAGAAGCATGACTGGAGTCCTGTGCTGACTGCAGAGCCGGAGGTCCATTACTGTAAATGCTGTTGAGATTTATAGATCTTCCTGACAATATCTATTTCTGTCAAGCACTCTTCTCTTCCTGTTTCCCACAGCAAATGGGCCAAGCAATTTTCATCTGACACATCTAAACTTGATGTCTAAATAAAAGTAAAACCTTTGCAAAAGAATGAAAGGACTTCTAAGGGCAATGATATATAATCTTCTTGAAATAAAAATGAAATCAAATTAAATTTAAGTATCCATCAACCTAAATGATCAATTGATATATATATATACTGTATATATATATATATATTTACATACATATACAGGTATCTATATACTGTATATATGTATATATATACACATACATACAGGTATCTATATCTATATACAGAGACAGATAGATAGCTAGTTAGATAGATAGATGTTGTTATATATGCTCATCATTCACATCACTAGCTTCCTCTTGGACTTCCTGGGGAAAATCAATTGAGAGTAAAAATGGATGCTATTGATTCTTTAGTTGGTCTTTTGACTTAAAGCAATATATTAGATCCTTCCTCCATCATTAGATCCTGCTTTTGGAATGTATTCTCATTTTATGAGGTATATCTGTCAAACATTCCTTCAGAAGTATGTTACGAAGCTTCATTTGGCAGCAGTGAAACATTTCTGTCAGGAAGTTAGGCATTTACCACATGTAATTTGATATACAAAGTCCTGAACTCTTCTGACTGACTGAACGGCTCTTCAGCCCATAAAACAGTGCTCATCAAATAGTCAGCGCTTCCTCTGAAAACCACAGTGCTTTGGCTCCCACAATCCCTGACGGATACTGCCCTGTCTGCACCCCATCAGCTACGGTCACACAGCGATTCTTAAAGAAACAGTTCACCCAAAAAGAAAAATTCTGTCATCATTTACTTACCCTCAAGTCATTCCAAACCCAGATAACTTACTTCTGTGGAACACATTGGAAACTGACAGTCTCAGTCACCATTAATTTTCACTGCATCTTTTTTCCATACAGTGAAAGTAAATGATGACTGAGGCTGATTCTGACTTCTCCTTTTGTGCTCCACAAAACAAAAAAGAACATGACGGTGAGAAAATTACATTTAATTAACCTTCTGACACATATTGTGACCATTTTTGAGTAAAAGGAAGATGTTTAAATGTGTATAATGTGCAAAATGCCAATAGATTCAGGACCAGTTTGAGATCAGTTTAAGTGCACTGAGCCTGTCATAAATGGACAGCATACTCTTATCCTATATATCCCGGCTTCTGTGTAATTTAAAGGCCATAGTGCACTGCTGACGTCAACCACACTAATTACAGCACAAAAAACCAAAAGAGAACATTTCGGTAAAAGAGAGCATGGGATACAAAAAGAACAAATGAGGCAGTGAGGGGGGAGGGGCAATAAAGCTGAATTTAGAAGGCAAAGACAAACAAGCCTTTTTACAGCAAATAGGGAAAGATGTAAATACATAGGCTAAAAGACGAGAGAGATTGAGAGAACAGATTGTAATAATTCTGCTCTGGTGTGGGTTCAGTTCATGTCGGCACCCCAGTTGCCGAGACTAATGAACACGCTCGTAAATATTCTCCCTGTCTCAGCACTGATGTGGTGAGCGCTGATCTGGCTCTGCCCAACTCCATCTCTATATATGCATTAGGACCCGGATGAATTAAACATACACTTCTGTTCAAAAGTTTGGAGTTAGGCTGGAATTCTTTTAATGTTTTTGTGTCACATGTTCACCTAGGCTGTATTTATTTGATCAAAAATACAGTAAAATACTGTGAAAGATTATTACAATTTAAAATAACTGTTTTCTTATTTTAAAATGCATTCCTGTGGTGGCAAAGCTGAATGTTCATCAGCCATTACTCCTATCTTCAGTGTCATTTTTTCTTTAAGAAATCTTTCTAATATGCTGATTTGGTGCTCAAGAAACAAGAAATTTAAAAACAGATGTGTTAATATTTTTTTGTGGAAACCTTGATACTTTTTTCTGGATTCTTCGAATATAAAGTTCAAAAGAACAGAAAAAAAATATTTTAATGGCACTTTCGGTTCATTTAATGCATCCTTGCTGAATAAATGTATTTATTAAAAAACTGTGAACAATACAGTGTCAGGTACTTTTAGATATCTGTTCAAATTCTAAGAAGTTTAACTTAAGTAACTCTGCTGCCTTGAGGCTGTAGTATTTTGTTTGTCCAAATAAGTTCAAGTGACAACAATGTTAAAGGTATACAGCTAACTTAAAAATCTAAATTTTGTCATTATGCCATCCCAAACCCATGTGACTTTTATTTTTTTAAATGAAACACAAAAGGAGAAACTCTGGAATACGTACTGGTTGCTTATTGACAACTGACTGGAGCTTTCAAGCTTTAAAAAGGACACAAAAGCACTTTAAAAGTATTACACATACACAAGTTGTCCAATATCTTTGAAACCACAAGCTTTGATAGCTCAGACCATTATTGTCATTGTTCACTGACAATATTCCCTTCCAGGGATCTGGACAGGATCAACTCGAAAACTGGATCAATCCAATTTGTGAACAAATAATTCAGACAGTTTGCATGAACTGAATCAGCCAATCCTTTTTAAAGCTTGAAACCTCCAGTGCCCATTCATAGTAATTGCAAAGATTCTTCTCAATGTACTCCAGTTTTCCACAAATAAAAAAAGCCATACGGGTTTGGAGCGACAGTGAGTAAATAATGACTGAATTATCAGACATATTTCTGGGTGAACTATTTCGTAAAACAGACCTCATAAAATGCTAAATAAATGAAAACAATGTCATTGTAACCCCATGCAATACAGTGCAGTGTTGCTGCAATAATAGTATGTAGCTTCCATTCTTCCACACGAGCCACACAGTGACCCACAGACTCTCCTTAGGGAGAACATTCCACAGTGTCTGAGGCTCACACTGGAGATTCTCAAAGCCAGAAGAATTCCTTTTTCCCACTCCTTAAAACCATAGCTCATACGTCCTGTGTTCTAATCCCTGGAATTCTGGAGAGCTCATTTTCCATGCTGTGATGTCCTGCTCTGTTAAGAATCACACCACACCACGTAGCTCTGTGTGCGTGTTAAAATGAATATATAATAACTCAGTGGTGGATTGATTTACAATAGGCACAGCTATTGTAAGATTAGTTCTAACATTAGCATTCAGTTTATGGCAATAATGCACACTTTCTTGATTATGAAGAGGAGGCTTTTAAGCATACACTCAAGTATGTGAAGAATGTGACATTGCCATTTTTGGCCATTCCATTGTGAAATACTGTAATAAGTAAAGCTGCTGCATAAAAATTAGACAAACTACCAATTATATCTAACAAATAAGTTAAAGTAATAGTTCACCCAAAAACTATGTTGAATATGTTCAAGTACACACAAGTTGTGTGTATTCATACTTGCTGTATCACACTTCTATCATATGGATAGTCATAGTCATATGGACTATGATTGTGGCACTCGTTTCACAGTCAGGGTTAGAAATTAAAAGTGCAGGGGACAAAAAATGCACCAGATATTCATGTGTTATTATTATTATTTTTTTTTTTTTATTATATTATATTCTAGTTATGCACCTCTGCAGAGACCATAGTGTCCTGTAGTTGTCAGATACTAAGCTACAGTAAGTGGTTTTGGATGATTAAAAACTTAAGTCAGCTGTATGTGAAGAAAACACTCCCAAACTTTAAAACTGCAAATCTGCCATGATGGTAGACAGTAGAGAGCTGCATAATCTAACACAGTAGCCGGTCAGTTATTTCAAATCTGGCAGAATATTTATTGCGCTATAATTTTTTGTTCATTATTTAAAGCTATTTTACTGTATTTAATGTTAAACTGATATAAGTTATAATTAACACCCATAATTGTTCTGATTTAGAATTGTATTCAATTAATTGATTCAGTTGAATGAAATGAACGTCAAAAAAAATAAATAAATAAAAAATCAGTTTATGGGGCAAGTTAATAATTTTTTTATGTGCACTACTGTTAAAAAATTAGAGGTTTATTAGGGGTAAGATTATTTAATGTTTTTAAAATAAGTGTCTCATAATCACCAAGGCTGTACATATATATATATTATTTTATTTTATTATTTTTTTCAGCAACCATAACACAAATCGTCAGTGTAACATGATCCTTCAAAAATCATTCTAATATCTTTTGTTGCCAAAGAAACATTTCCTATTATTAACAATATTTATGCTGCTTAATATTTTTGTGGCATTTATTTTGTAACACTTGACACTTTTAATCAGTTTAATGAATCCTAGCTTAATGAAAGTAATAATTTCTTTTAAAAAAAATGATAATTTCTTTCAAAAAAGAAAAAAAAATCTTACAGACTCTGTAATGTCTATGTGCATAATGAAACAGTAACACATTTCAAGGGCATCACAGTTTACACTCTTTCTGTACTCATTTAACTGCAGCTTTTGTTCTCCTCCTAACACACAGCAACACTGACAGAATTGACAGCATCTCTTATATTCCAATACGTCACTGCTCTCTCTCTCATCTAGCATGACACATGCACTCTGCATTCCTTCCTAAGCTAAACGTCCTCCCACTCTCCCTTTCAACCTTACTCCTTCTCCCTCCCTCATTTCCCCTCTCTTCTCGTTCTATCAGACTGGAAGAGTCTCCCTTTCCTCCATCTGTCAGCACACCATCCCCTGTGTTTCCCATCTGTGTGGCAGGCAGGGAGAGAGAGTGCATTCACCGGGGGCCAAGATGCTCAAAGTCATCAAGTACATCTCTCTCTCTCTTGCTATCTTCACGCAGATCACAGGTGTCATAAACAACAAGCTGTTTGATTTCCCAATTACTTCCAGTGTTTTAAAGTCAGAAGTGATAATCATTTTGTAGTGATATGCAGGTCATTTATCTCTATACGTGTCTTTTCTCAAAAAGTCTACACTGTCTCACACTATACTGGTGCATGTGAATGAACCGAGTTTGTTTGTTTGTGTGTGTGTGTGTGTGTGTGTGTGCGCGTGTTTTTGTGACAAATGAGGACATAAATTTGTATAATGACAAGGGTATGACATAGGTATTACAAGTAGAAGGTGACTTTCCTGGACTTTACCCCATGTCCCCACTTTTCAAAACGCTTATAAATCACACAGAATGGAGTGTATTGAAAATCTGAAATAGGACAAAGTTTCCTGTAAGGGGTAGGGTTAGGTGTAGGGTTGGTTTAGGGCAATAGCACATACAGTTTGTACAGTATAAAAACCATTACGCCTATGGGATGTCCCCACTTTTCACAAATACAAACGTGTGTGTGTGTGTGTGTATGTCACTAGACGGCAGCAGTCTGGGTCACAATGTCACAGCGTGAGGTTAAAGTTCAATGACAGTCGGCTTGCTGTAGCTCATGACTGTTTGGGAACAGAGTGAAATGGCATCAGAAGAACACTAAAACACTAAACCAATTCTCTTAACACCCCATCTACTCTAGAATTGAGTGCTATCTGTAATATTACCTGGAAGCCACTATAGCTACAAATGTAACTTTCCGATGCCATGTACTCTCCCTAATATGATGATCCGCTTATGAGGGACTCCTTTCCAAATGTATAAAAGTGGCTATAGATAGAAGACCTATGTTTAAAATATTAAACCAAAAATATTGGGCATAGGCCTATTTAGTTGCAAATTTATTTATTTATTTTTTGTTCCGTAAAAATCATATCATTACAATTTAAAATAACTGTAATTTATTCCAGTGAAGCTGATTTTTCAGTAGCTATTAATTCAGTCTTCAGTGTCAAATGACCCTGAATTGTTAATGTTGAAAACAGTTGTGCCGCTTAATATTTTTGTGAAAACCATGATACATTTTTTCTTTCATGAACATTTATTTGGATTAGATTTTTTGTAACAATGTAAAAGTCTATAATGTCATGTTTAATCAATTTAATGCATCTTTATATAAAAGTTTTCATTTCCTAAAAAGAAAATGACTCTTGGTAGTGTATTGAAAATGATAATAAAACGTGATTAATCCAAGCAGTCTTTAGAAATTAGATTGAAATCATAATAATGTAAAATGCAGTGCATGTGCTAAATTGTGTTAATCATATTTAATTCATATCAAAAGTGAGCAAGTTACCTATTACAACCCTAAAAAATATTATTTGTTTTTGTAAGATAATCTTTTTTCTCTTAACATTTCTGTGGATCATCTTGGGATCTCCAGTTTGAAAACCTTCTCATTTACATTTCTGTTTTAAGCCTGTAAACCATATGCACACTTTAGTTCTAGATACACAAAGAGCACAATTGTTTTATTGAACTACAGTTTTCCAAAGCATACCGATAATAAACACATATTTGGACAAAAATGTCAAGACATTGCTTTTAGCACCCTTCACCTTTTTTATCTGAAACCACATACAGGCTTGTCTACACAGATATAGGCTGATGCTGCAGTAAACCACTGACATGTTAAGATCACAGACGTATCTGCAGCAAATTAATAACACTGCCTTCCAAAAATCAGAAATGCAACTGGCAGTAGCATAATCCATGACAGCTTTGGGGTACATTTTACAAAGTCTCCCACTCAGTAAAGAGCACCATAGCAACAACATCAGGGTCCATTTGCTTAATGGCACTGCATTCCACAGGGAAACAAGCTCATTTCCCTAACTACAACAATTCTTTATACAACCGAGGGCGTATCGGCCCCAAGTGTTTGAACTTACAGTATGAAGTATGAACATTGAAAACAGCAGCAAATCCTTTACCAAAACTCAAGTCACTCCTTCACATCAACAACATCACAGAAATGTGGCTGCCAGCAATTCATCCGTTCATTAAAAAAAAATTACTGCCTATATGACAGTTTTGGGGTCACACTATTTACTGTTTGGCAATGCTGTGAGAATTTTTTTTGCTTCTGGTTGATTTGGTTTGTGGAATGTGGGTTGGGACCCTTCAAAATGAGAAAACAACAACATGCTGCAGGCTTCTTCTTGGGAGTTATGTTATGAAAAGATACAATCACAGTCAGTATATAAGAGCTTTACACTGGAATTTTTCTATGGATATGTGACAGAAAAAAACAAGGAATCAAAAAAGCCAGAGGCTTTATGTTTCATAAAAATGAGAAAACAAATTCACTGTGAGAGTCATCTACACACATTTATAAAACTAGCACATATTATACACATTTTTTGACTCTCTGTTGTCTTCATTTTATGCTTAAGATATAGAGTAGAAATGTGGTTGAGGATATTAAATACAATACAGTTTGATGGAAGTAAATGAAATGAGTTTATTAGTTTAATAGCTATAGAGATGTAGAATTGGCTCTTACCATCTCCATTTTAAGTTTTCGGATCTTCTCATCCAAGCCCTTCTTCTCTGTCTCATTATTGTCAGTCTGATGATGGGAGATCATTTTGTGCTCTTCTCTCATCCACTTCAGGAGCCCCTCTGGGGTCTTTCTCCCCACCTTCAACTCCAGATCCTTTAAATCTGGCACTGATTCACAGGTATTGCTCTCCTCCATGATTATAAAAAGGATCTATTTGAAAGAAAAGAGGGCAAAAGAAAGCAATTGTTTTGGATTAAAAAAATGTAGCTCCTTGACTAAGTTATGAAGCATCCCACTGATATACAGTATTATGCCTAAAAAAAATCTTACGCAACACCCTGTGATTATTTGTAAACATAATTACAGTCATTCAGTATTATTGCTGAAATCCGCTTATGTCTGATGCAAAAAAAAAAAAAAACCGTCACATGCGTCAACTGAGCTGAAAGCATCATCATCACACACGAGTGTCATACCTGATTAATATTCTAAACATTCACGCGACTGTTTTCTTTCCCAAACGCAGCCTGTAAGATCTCCTTCAGTGGGGAAGACAGACCACCTGAGCATGATGCGAGGCTCTCTCAAGATCGTCGTTCAAATGTACGTTATCCGATCTGCGTGCTGTTCACACTCCTCGGCCATGGCTGTGATGAGGTAAATTGTGGATGTGATGCTCAGAGATGAAGTCAGGTTTGGAGAGGAGCTCCCTTCCAACTGAATGTCTGTCCTGATGTGCTTGAATCACACGGCTGCTTGTCTGAACTCCACCTGCATGACAGCGAGCGGAGAGCAGAAGTTCACTGCCGTAAACAACGGAGTAAACGCGACCGTAGAAATGAACAACTCACTCCCACAAGTTAACCATACTTTATAAAATAGTCCTTTGTTATACCTATCACGTGCAATTATAATTAATCACGGTTACACTTCATTTAAAGTGTTCTTGTTACAGTGAAATTACAAAATTTAACCTCGAATTTAAGTACTGAGTAATATTAATTGACAGCATGTAGGCCTACTTGGTTAGGGTTAGTTAGTTAGTTAGTTAGTTGCATGTAATTATGGATACTTTGCTGTTATTGACATAGTAAGTAATGTAACAAGGACACTGTAAAATGAAGTGTTACCTTAATCACTATAATAGCTAGCTAATAACAATAAGTAGGCTAATGTCAAGCAGCTTTACAAAATTCATTTAATCCGAATATTTTGAATATGAATATGTATTTTAACTATAAACTATATTTAAGTTCTAGCCATATTTCCATGAAAATTTTCTTATTGTGAATCTGAATGTGATATTTGCCCTGGAAACACACGGAAACGAGAAACGAAACTGTCCTATTCTTAAGCAAAAAGATGAAAAACTAACTGAACACAATGTCTGCATTTAATAATGTATGTGCAGAGTGATTATTTTGAGAAGTTTCTCTTCAGACTGGAACTGTCGAATATCAAGCACCACACTGTCTGCTAAACTCATCCTAGACTGACATTTAATATGTTTCCACTAAAATCCTATCCGTAATCTGCTTGCCAACCAAGTCCGAACAGTAAATGGTGAGTTGACAGTATGTTTCCATACTAATGAAAAAAGTTGCGGCCTGTACCGCATATTACCACATGGCTGATATGCATGGTCTGTTTTGTGTGTAGTTACATACAGAAATTAAATGCAGATTTAGACAAGAAGTATGAGTCTTTATTCTGCCCTGTGTCATGCTTATGTTCTCTCAGGGCCAAGACCATGTCAAGATGACATCATTAAACATCTGCTGGCTGCACAATGAGGATCCCCCCTCTGTTATAGTCATCAGAGACAAAAACAGAACAGGAGTGTGAGGAGAACAACCTCACACAACAGACCCATATTTCCAGTCTGAGGTAACCATAAAAGTGTAACTGTTCATTCATTTACTTAAAAATGAGAGCTTAATATATAAGCCTAGCATTGAAATTTCTCTTGTCATGATGGGGACCTATTACCAGCCAGATGGTATTATGAAAATATTAAAAAAATATATAAATAAGATATTTATGCATACTCCTCCACTTGATATTTTGAAATGATGAGCAACACTGAGAATTTGAGAAATTCAGAAGAATTTTATCAACCTGAAACAGTTTTCATGTCATTTAAGACCTACAGTTCCTATGTGCATGTCACTGTTGTTTTTTTATGCTCTCCATATTTAGAGAAAGGATTCATTCTAGTGGTCATAAATGGAAATTACATCTAAAATGGAAATTATGAACTGACTCAAGATCAAGGTAATTATTTCATATAGGCTATCTGAATTTTTTTTAAGCACACGTTTAAAATGAAAAAAATCTAATCTTATGTCATCATTTACTCACTGCATGTGACATATTAAAAAATAAATCAAAAGCATCAATTCATACATATCTATATATAAAGCTCAGTTGGTTGTACAAGTCATTTCAACTTAAATTACATTAAAGCAGCTTAGAAAATCAAGATGAATTTCATATAACTTTTTAAACAAAACAAAACTTATTCTGATGAGTTAAAGTAATGTAAAAAAAAGTTTACATGACTTACTGATGATATAATTTTTATATATCCATTTTTGGGTAAACGACCCTCTTAAGGTCGGGAAGAATTGAAGTAATAATTATCTGATAATAATGATCTATATTCAAGAGCACTTAAACCAGTTCAGATTACTCAGCACTCAGAGAATAATGATAAAGGAAATCTTTATCAAAATGCTTATCAGAACACATGAACTTCCTCATGTCTGGTGTCATTTATCTCACTCCTAAAAACTTTTTTCACTCACAGATCAAGAAGCTGTGATATAGAAATAGCACTACACAATACAGTGTTATTCTACATACAGAGGATTGCATTTCTATTACAACTGGCAGTATTTAAAGTGGTGTTCTGTTTGGCCGATTCATGGCTAATGGCAAACCCTACATGACACCAAGGTGTGTCACTCAAATTCAGAAAGCAAGACTCATTCTTTACACAGTTCCTGATGCAAACACCCATGTTGTCCTTTGAAATGAACATAGTTAATGTAAAAACCACAATGTTGGGGTGGAGAAACCTGTTACAGGAAGCAAGAAAGCACATGTTTAACTTCTTTCCTTAATCATGTCTCATTTCTCCTCCTTTTCAAACCTGTATTTCCTGTCCCACATATAAGTTGTTCTGTCTTAGTCAGGCATTGTCAGTGAGTGCGCGAGTGACAATGGAGGACAGCACAGAGGAAGACATTGAGTCTCTGATTGAGGGGATGGCCTACATCCCTGGCCACTTTCATTTAGAGCTCAATCTGAACGGTGAACCCAATGGACCAGTCACCCTTCGGCACCGGGATACCCAGCTCAAGCGCGAGAGCCTCAGGGCTGAGCTTGAAGCTGAGACGGGACGACTGCAGTATGCTGTGCGCAATATGCTGGGCCTGCTGGCCTTTCATGTAGACGAACTGGAGATGGCAGAAGAGGCCTTTCACAGCATCTGCCAAGAGGATCCAGAAAACCTCAATGCCTGGGCCAACCTGGGTTACGTATATGATCGCCTGGGTCGCGAGCTGGAGGAGGGGGAGTGCATGGAGCGTGTGGCTGCCCTTATGGGCCCAGAGATGGGGGAGATCCAGGCAGACTGTAGGCTCAGGGTAGCACGGTGCTTGGCTGAACAGGCATACGCACATCTTCATGATGTGGAGCTGGAGAGGGACGAAGATTTACAGGAGAGACTGACATCTGCGCTGATGTTATACAACCGCGCACTCGATAACGGAGAGGAACTGGTGAGCACTTCACAAATTCTTATGTACAGGGAGATAGTTCATACAGCACATATCATTATGTTTTGGGGGAGTTATACCATGTGATATTTTATAAACTAGGCTTGTTATAAAAAGGTCAAATTTTCTGATATTTTTAGGCTTATTGACCTCGATATATGGTCATGAGGGTCCGCTGGGGTCTTTTTTTAAACTAAATAAAAAAAAAATTAAAAAAATTAATAACCAGTGAAGTACTTTTATTACAATATTTTTTTGTAAATAAAATAATAATAAAAGATTATAGCAAACGTTTTTAAGCTTTTTCTACGTTATGATATCAGCTTTTGATATTGTTGACACCCAAAATATTTTGGAATAATTTTTTATTCAAGCCAGTTTTTATTTGTCATTGTTTATAAGAATTGCAGTTTTTGAATGAGTTATGAATTTTTAGATATAAATAACCATATTTCGTTAAGTTTAAACTTTAGTTCACCCATTTTCTTTAACCCTCAAACAAAACACAGTAGTACAACATATTTGGAAAACACCTGTTATAACAAGGAAAGGAAAATTCCGTCTTTTTTAAATAGTCCATTGTTGTATGTTGCTTTATTTCTTACAGATACCAATAGAAGAAAAAAGAAGTTGGTATTTCAAAATGGCATCAATTTACATAAGGTATTTACATAAGTATTTTTCACACACACACACACACACACATCATCAAACAGCTGACTGCCTATCTAAGCATTTGAAGGAGCCATTACTTATCATAAACCAAAACAATAACCTTTGTTTGTTTTAATAGGTTAGATGGAATTGTAAGGGATTCAAAAGACATTGACCTCACAAGACTCAACTATTTCAACAAGGGCCTCAAACTTCTCACAGAGACTCTAAAATCTGACAACACACATCTCAAAGGTAATTTCATAAAGTAGATATGATAAAGATTTTTAATAAAGCAATACTCACAGCTGGATTTATGTTCATAGATAATACCATAAATCAAGGACCGATTATGGTCCTCAGAGGCCCTCAGTTGTGAGATGTACAAATACAGCAAATGTGTGGCATATATTGGATACGAAGTTACAAATGCAATATATGATGTGTTTATTTTCATAATTGCATTTTTGCGATTTTGTATAATGCAAAGGTATGAAGCCCAGCAAATGACATGCTGAATAAAAAGACTTTGTAGCCACAAAGTAGGAATTCATTCCCACAATTTATTAATCCATGGCTATACATTTTTCTTGTTATAGTTCTATCATTCCTACAATTTTAGTCTATTTCACATTGAAAAATACTCACTGGCACTCATTCAATGAGGGCACTGGCTATATTGAAATGCCTTTAACTGAAAATTGAGTGTTTAATCTTATCATTATACATTACTGACACTCTATCCTCCAATTTGTTAATGTTAAGTGCTTTGACACAATCTGTATTGTTAAAAGCGCTATATAAATAAAGGTGACTTGACTTGACAACCAAAGGCCCCAATGGAGAAGTGAAAAGTTCCACAGACCAGCCTTTCCGGTTTTATGTTGTCACATGTCATGCTTGGGACTCTTTAATGACCTCTTATCAGTGTCTTCTAGCAGATCTCATTAAGACAATGTATTTGTAACTCTCATTACTCTTTAGCCCTGGCCTGGTGTTACACTGGTCTCATGCTGGAGCAGACAGAGGAGTTCTCCACTGTGCCAATGTCAGTCCATGACTGTGGTTTCTCCGGATCTGACCCTTTGACGTATTACGGTTCGGTACTGTATGTCAGCCCAGTTAAAATTTAGAACGTCTTATTGTAGTCAAGCTAATAGATCAGATTCCAGTCTTGAGATTATTTGCACACATTTCCTCTGTAGCCACAACATGTATGGGTGTGACATGTTGTTTCTTGACACAGGTGTTAGAAAGATGTGCTTAGGCTTCTGTTTGATATGATTAAACATAAACTGATAAATTGACATGCCTATGCATTAAAGCTAACAATACTATGACTATGTGAATAATGATGAAGTGTAAAAGACTCTAAATGATTAGATTTGTTCTCACTGCTGATTTCCACAGGCCATTAAGATCGCTACGGATGATGCATTCATACTCAACAGACTAGCAAACGTGTTCTTCCTGTCAGGCAAACTAGAGATGGCCACAGGTGTCTGTAACATGGCCCTGAGTGTCCTGCCTGATGCAGAACTCAACTGGCAGGCATACTGCACTCGCGCCAAGGTAAGCAAAATAATTACCACCCAATTTTTTTTAACATGTGGCTGGATATGAAAGCACTCACAGACATTGAATATGTTAAATTAGCGGTGTATTTGTTTATTTTTTATTACTTCCCCTGGAATAATACCATAGGATAAACTAGGATGACAAAGCAGATGCTTCTGCAAAGACAAAGAAACACCCACTTTGTGACTCATGATAAAAAGTGATCCAAAATGTATGGACACAATGTGTGGGTGTTACTGCATCTAAACAACCAATTATGTTAGAGCTGCTCCCTTTAATTGGCCCTAATTTTAGTGGATTAAATCAGTTCAGTGGTGAGAGAGAGAAAAGAAAAAAAAAAAAAGATGGGAGAAAAAAATATTTATTTCAAAGCTTTTGCTTTCTCTCATAAATCATAAATGTATTGCACTTCCTGAGAAACTTTAGGTCCACTTGCAAAACGTTTGTGATGGAACTAATATAAGATGGAAAGAATACAAAATTTCAGTGCATTTGCAAACAAATACTTTTTACGAGTGCAAAAGAATTGAGCGAACACAAAAGCATTGAAATATAACTTTCTTTCATTTTTTAAAGGGTTAGTTTAATTCTGCCTTTGTTCATCTTCGGAACACAAATTAAGATATTTTTTCCAAATAATTTTTAGGTCTGCTCTATATATGTGTTCATTTCTGCCCACTATTTTTTTTTTCTAATCTTGTTGTTATAGTTTTAATGCACCTCAGAATATGTTATTGCAACCTTTTCTCCAGCTTAGTGTCACCACATATGCAAAGGATCTTGATAAAGCCAAGTGTGGCCAAGGTGGCATCCCCGACCGTCAGATTCTGAAAGCGGCCCGTGCTGATCTGGAACGTGTTCTGGCTGTGCGACCCTGTTTGAGGACTCATTTGGAATTGGGTCAGGTAGATATGAGAACATAAAACATACACTATGGTCAAACATTTGGAATAAGTCCCTTATGCTCACTAAGGCTACTGACTTCACTATCACTTTTGATCAATATTACTTAAAGAATCAGTATATTAGAATGCATTTTACAATAGCACTGTTTTTTTTCGCATTCATTCCGAATGTTTGACTGGTAGCTTAACTACTAATATAGTTAATAGTTTAAGAGCCTAATAAATCCATCTTTCAGGTTTACTACTACATGGGTGTGGACGCCCTGCAGGAGAGCCTGTTGGTCGATGAGATGGCGATAAACCAGGCCCTGGTCAGTCTATCTAAAGCTCTGCAGTGTCCTCTGGGCTCTACAATCTCTAAACTACAGCTCCTGCGGGGTCGCTGCCTGATGCTGAAAGGAGAGGAGCAGAACGCCATTGACTGTTTTAGGAAAGCGCTTGAACTGGAACCTCCTAGTGTCCAAGACACGGCAATCCTGCGCTGCCTGCTACAGGCTATTCTAGTGAGCTTCACCCAGAGCGGGAACGACACGGGTCGAGCTATTATCCAATTAGAGGAATGTTTAAAGCAGGCAGAAGAGCGATACGGCGCAAACATTGTTCAGACTGAGTTGAAGGTACTGTGCCGATCACACACGGATGAGGTGACGGAGCTCTCAAAAGATCTGGTGAGGAAAGGGAGGTTGGAAGTGGTCAAAAAGTTGCTGAAGAGTGTACAGCCACAAGGGAAAAAGTTCTCAATGTGAAGGTCCATGTCTATTTGAAAGAGTCTATGGAAAATGGGAAGGGAATCCAGATAATGTTCTGATGGGCAATTATGTGATGTCCATGAGCTGTAATAATGTAGCTACTCATTTCAAAGTAGAGGTATTGGTAGTGATGTGTGATGAACAAGGAAAATGTGTTCTAAAATTCTAAGATTATTACTATGGTGTTAAAATCCAAAAGGTTGTTTTGGAATGTTGTCTTTATGGAAATTCTTTCCTCCAGAAGAGCCAGTTAAACAAGAAATAAGTGTTTAAACCTGGAGATGTACTATGGGGTTCACAAGTCTCAGACCTCATTGAAAATCTGAGATTTTAAAAATAATAAAAGAAAAACTTTAATTAATTGATTAATTTGATGAAAACATTAAATACTATACTATTTCTGGATCACTAATAAAATAAGCAAGTTTGTGAAACTGATCATGTGAACCTCTTTGGAACATTCTCAAATCATGCTGGACAACATGATCAAGTTTTACACAAATGTGTGGTTCAAGCTGGAGTGCTGCTGTCATTAAAGCAAAAGAGGAATATAAAAAGTTAAATTTTGCAATATCACTTGTAATAAAAAAATGTCATTATAAAAATCATAAAAACATGGCTTATTGGAACCGTATGGCATTTCAGTTTCAACATTTTTATTAAAATCATAGATCGTTTGATGTAGCTGAATGAAACCTCAGTAAATGAGGTCTGCATTAAATAGTAAACACTAAATCAGTCCAGCACTGGTTAATGTTGTCTAAAAGGCTCCAACATCGTTGAGTCTAATTTATTTTACCCAGAAACTGTTTTAAAGCAATACTCCACCCAAAAATGAGTTCTGTCATCATTTATTCACTCATGACATTCCAAAACTGTATGACTTACTTTATTTGTGGAACATAAAAGATATTTTAAGAAGTGTCTCATTGTTTTCTGTCAATACAAATGGAAGTCAAAGGGCTCCAAAGGTAATAATTTCTTGTGTGTCCTCTAAAAATAAAATAAAAATTAAGTCATACTGGTTTAAGTTTACTGAGTTAAATATCTAAAAATAATCAGTTTTATAACTGTATTTTACACCTGTAATGTTTTATATCTCAAATGCACATGAAATAAATTTTTCCCCCGTTGGGATGGTGCATGCTTTTAAGGTGAATCATTGATGTTGCAGCAAAAGAAATCCACTTCAAAGTTCTGCCTTAATCTCTAGAGTTTTCTCAAAGGGTGGGGTGAGCAGAAATGTCCTTAATAGCAGGAGGGTGATTTATAGCCAAGGCATTTAAAGTCTTTTAAGGTCCAAACAGAAAATCATTTCAATCTTTGGACCTTTTTTCCTGATAAAAACTGCTTAGAAAATGGAGAGCCTGATACCAGCACAATGAAACTAGGTGTCCCTGCCTTCACTGAGCACCTGGAAAGAACAAAATAGAGAGGAAAAACATCAGAGACCTATTTAAGCAGTGATAAAACTACTTCGAGGAAATTCCTCTGAAATACCTTTGGTGCTGAAGAATGTTAAGAAGTGACTTTTCAAGATCAACTTGATAAAGGTTTCTTTTTTCAGGATCCTCAAAAAACAGCTGAAAAAAAAGAAAAAAATTTGAGGTTAAAATTTTTTTTTTTGGTATCTTATCACATCTAATTTAAATTCTAGCATCAGAAGATGGTGTCTCTTTGTAGATCTCTTTGCATACTGACCTGTAGATTTTGTGGCTGATATTTTCTTTCTGAATCCCAGGGGGGAAGCTCTTCACCAAACATTACTGCCAAATGGTCCATGAAGCTGAACAACCCAAAATAAGTTATAAAAATCAAATCTATATTTACAGATTTTCAATTTAAAGTGCCCCTATTATGGATTTTTGAAAATTACTCTTCATGCAGTGTGTAACACAGCTCTAAGTGAATGAAAACATCCTGCAAAGTTTTAAATCTGAAAGTGCACCGTGTATAAAGTAATTGTCTCTTGAAAGAAAGAGTCAACAATCATTGAAACGAGTCGTTTTTAAAACGAATCCCAAATTGTTTCATGTTGACGTCAACATGAAACATTAGCATATTGCCTGCCTACTTGTTGCGCACGCAGACCTGAGAAAAACGTGATTTTCGCATTGGTCTGAATGAAACTGCACATTCATTCTTTGCCACTAGGTGCCGCTTTTGGAAAAGCTCACAAATACTGCTTTAAATGAAATCGACCAATGTCTGCAGATTAGCGTCACGCAAAGGAGGGGTTTGGAAAAATGAATCGTTAAACGAATCGTTTGGGAGTCGTTGAGCAAATAAGGTAAAAATAAATGCATATTATAAGAAAATGAAAGTGTTTTTTGACCTTGCATGGGGACTCCCAAAACAAGAACCTTTCATAACCCATAATTAAATAGGGGCACTTTTAAGAATAAATCAAATTCCAGCAGTAATTTAATATTTAGTCCTTCCTTCATGATAAAGATACACATTTTGACTTTGTAACAAACCTGGAGTTCTCGCAGAAAGCAGATATGAAGTCCGTCTGACTGTGCTCAGGGTAGAGGAACAGCACTGGCCAGTGAAGGACTCCCTGCTCATCCATATAAACATGAGCTCCTGTGGCCTCCTGAGAGCCGATTCCATCAAGCTCCAGATCCGCCAGGGCTCTAGATGCACCTCCATCATCATCCTCACTGTCTGAACCCCTGTGTCGAGAAGGCTTGGTCTTCAGAAGTTTAATGCCACGCTCCTAAGTTAAAAAAAAAAAAAAAAAGTCATTAAAGATTTAGCTCTTTCAGAACTCACGTTTTTAAAAAAATACTTTAATTATAAAACTCTATATCTACAGTACCTTAATGGCAGCTAACAATGCTTCTTTCTCATTCTGCTCCTTCTTCACTTTAACTTTAGCCTTTCTGGCATCTCTTTCAGCTTCCCTCTACAGTAAAAATACATTAAACAGAAGCAATCAGAGCAAAGAAAATGAGATTGGAACATTATAAACAAAAATATGCACAGTTTGGTAGTGAGGGATTATAATAAGAAAAAAATGCAAAAAATAAGATGGTAATGCACAATTACAAACAAATAAAATGAAGAGTTTAATTGTAATAACTGGAATTGAATCTCACTTTATCACATTCTGTAAATCCTTAAACCTTAAATGCTTTAAAGGAATAGTTCACCCAAAAATGATAATTTACCAAATTTTTAAACTTACATGGCTTGAGGAGTTTGTTTTTTACTGGAACAGATTTGGAGAAATTTAGAACTATATCACTTACTCACCATTGAATACTCTTCAGTGAATGGGTGCCATCAGAATGAGTTCAAAGAGGTGATAAAAGCATCACAATAACTAAAAAGTAATCCACACAACTCTAGTCCATCAATTAATGTCTTGTAAAGTAAAAAGGTGTGTGTTTGCAATAAACAAATCTATCCTTGAGACGTTTTTAATTTCAAACCATTTCTTCTGTTAAAATATCCATAAGTCCTATATCCAGAATATTGCTTTCTCCAGTGAAAAAGTTGTCCTGTCTGAATCAGGAGAGAAATATGCCCAAATCAAGCACTGTTTGCAAGTGAAACAAAACAGTTTAAAAAAAAATATATCAGTGGATTTTGGTATGAGAGGATAACAGGGGATGGACTTTATCACTGGAGGAAGTGTTATTATGGATTATGAACTGATAGTTTGGCCAGAAGTTACAATTTAAAGTTAAAACTCCTTAGTTATGGATTTTTATTTATTTATTTATTTTTTATAAACACACACTTCACAAGACTGATGCACTGTGGTGTGGATCATGTGTCTTATTGTGATGTTTTTATCAGCTGGCACCCATTCACTCCAGAAGATGAACTGGTAGATGTAATGCTAAATTTCTCCAAACATGTTCTGATGAGGAAACAAACACATCTACATTTTGGATGCCCTGAGGGGGAGCACATTCTCAGCAAATTTTCTTTTTTTTCTTCTGCTTCCTGTCAGGACTTTCTACCTTCTGTTTATCTGCTGTGGCTCTAAGCTCCTGTAGTTTCTTGTCGGTGGGAATCAGCCCGAGACCTTCATCACACCACTGCAATGCTCCTGCATAATTACGCAGCTCCATTGAGCACTGTGCACCTAAATACATACCCAAAATTATGTACTTTGTACATAATTATTTTCTGCACAAAAAACAATTGCTTTCGTGAAGCAACTAAGAACTATAGACACAACTCACCTCTGATTATAGCTTTAATGTGATCTGGCTTCAGTTTTTTTGCAGCTGTGGCATCATTCAAAGCCGAACGCATATTTCCTGGAGGAAAAAGATAATTTCATACACGAAAGAGGAAAAACTTCATTATAATGACACATTTGCAAGGCAAAATATAACTTTAACATAGACTTGTGTGTGTGTTTGGGGGAATACTGACTGTACCTAAATGGAAATGTGCAGCTGCACGGTTGGTGTACAAAACTGCATTGAGTTCAATATCCATGCAGTTCTTTTTCAATCCTTCTGTGTAAGAGACTATAGCTTTCTTATAATTCTTCTCCTTAAAGTACTCATTCCCCTCATCCTTTAGACTTCTGGCTTTCTCTGAGGAGAAAGAATTAATGTATTCAATTGTAATTTAAAGGAGGTACACTGCTTACATGAAGAAACAATTAAAACGAAAATAAAGTAAGAAATAAAGAGCTTCGCACACCTTCAGGTGTTCTGTCATCATCGTGGATAATGGACTGAATGCAGGCGAGATCAGGGTGTTTCTCTGGGTCTATGTTTTTTGGGGCTGTCTTCATAAACATGGGCACCTTATCAAACTCCTGCAAGATTTAAAACTAGTATTTATATATAATAACAAGCTGTGACAATCAAATGCAATGTTATAGCACACTGCTTGAATTTCAGTAACGTCATGTTCGGCAGTGACATACTGTAACCAGTGTACTTCACTAATGCGACAGCTCTTACCTCCTCCCAGTTGCTTTCATTAAAGGCATTTTTGTATTTCTGTGTTTTAAACTTCTCCATAAATTCATCTATGCCGTCGTCACTGTCTTCGCCTTGCGCTGGTGCAGCCATTGTTTTTCTTTTTAAAAAAATTCTGTGCTATTTCCACTTAAATAAATGTGGTACCAGATGTATCTTAACTCGTCAGTGTTCAAAGAGTATCCGCTATTAGGAGCTAAACATAAAACTTCAAAATGCGATAAAACGGTGAATAAATTATAGCAAAGAACCACATGGCCTCAGCAAGCAAGATGTTCCTGTGCTGCTTGACACACATTAGAGACGCATTACCGCCACCAGCTGGTCTGGAGTGAAACAAAACCTGTTTTCTGTCAGTGATACCAAGGAAAAGGATATCAAAAGACTTTGTAATACGGTATAAAGTCAAGTGTTGATCATATTGTATCAAATATTTAATTGACCACGTAATTAAATCAGGGTCGCATAATTTATTTATCTTAGAAGGCATGAAATATTGGCAACTTTTTTTACATGGCCATATACTGATTGGAAAATCACTGTCATCTGTGACGCATTAAATATGCTTATTAGCATAAGTTACCTTTCGAGCAGACTTTAGCTACTTTCCATTAAAGGATTTGGCAACACTTACCTTAACTTGCTGAAAACAATTACTGAGTTAATTTATTTCTTTTTCAAATGCTTTAGATTACACTTAGTGAATCTTGGTGGCTCTATTATGACAAGAACAAAATGACAAAAATATAACAAACAGATCTATTTTATTATCAACATTTCCTTGTTATAACATTACAGAGATTTCTACATCACATACTTTTATAACAGACAAGCAATGCTTGAACTCTCTTGAACACTTAGCCTGTAAAATGTACGCAAAAATGTTATAAAATAATATTAGATAGTTTCAACTTTACTTAAAAGATCCACTAGCCCCTCTTTACTAAGGAACATGGTCTCTTCACTCTGCTGACAAATCACCTCAAAGCTGGGCAGATCCTCTAAAGCCTTCTGTCCTACCACCACCACATATGGATACCCTAAAATTTTAGCATCCTTCAGTCGTTTACCAATGGTCATCTGAACCCTGTCATCCAGTACCACCTCTCCTCTCAAGTTTGGTAGACTGTTTCCCAAGCTTTGAGCCAGTTCCTCAGCCACTTGTGTGGCTTCATTCGCTTTGCTGCCCTTTTTAGGTGGCAAGACACACACTTGATAAGGAGCGATCAACCCAGGCCAGCGAATAGCATCCTCGGATGACATAACCTCTATAGAAGCAGCAAGTATTCGAGTGACGCCAAGTCCAAAACACCCCATCTCAGCCACTGCAGGCACATTGGATGCATTAACGAACAAGGCCCTAAATGCCTGTGAATATTTTGTGCCGAGGTAAAAAGTGTGCCCCACTTCGATGCCTTTGGATTCAGTCAGTGTGCCCGTTTGGCACTGTGAGCACTCAGTCTGCCCTGGTTCCATGGTTTCAATGTTGGCAGAGAAGCCACAGTTTCCACAAACAAGTAACTGGTCTTCGCCAATGTCTGCTGGCAGCTGAAACTCATGGGAAAGTGTGCCTCCTATGTTGCCGGTGGCAGCTTGTACCTGCACCCACTTCAAGCCCAGTCGGTCAAATATCCGTCCATACGATTGACACACAGAGTGGTATGTAAGAAGAGCTGCCTCTTCATTAATGTCAAATGAATACATGTCTTTCATGTAGAACTCCCGGCCACGTAGGAGCCCAAACTTTGGCTTCTGTTCATCACGGAACTTGCGTGTTACCTGCAAGACATAACCATGTTATCTACTTACATACATAACATATTTACATGAAACAGTAGTTAGGGATTCACAATAAGAAAGACTCTCGGGACAGTTGACAGAACTGCGCTTGAACGGACAAATACACACTAAATTTTGTCAAAATGCCCGTCTTGGCAAGTATCCTCGCAAACACAGTCAGTTATGTCTTAAGTTAATGTAAACAACTGAAAAAGAAAATGAATGTATATTATTCATTGGTCTTCAAACAACAAAAGACAGAAAATCACTCGCTTGGCAAAAATAACTTTATTAACTTTCTTAAGGATTACTCCATTTAATTTATTGAGTCAAGAACTATGCAATATTTAAAAAATTTATTTGCTTAGGAATTCTGTACCTGATTACTATTGTTTGACTTACTTGAGACATGATTTTTTCCCACATTTGTATCTTGGTTCTACAGTATTTCTTTGTGCTATTCCTCATAATTTATTTGTTTTGGATTTATTACTGACTGTTTACTTGTTTTATTAGTTTTTATCAACTTAATATTAGTTAGGTTTGTAGTTTTTTTGGAATTCATAATTGTGAAATTTAATGGTATTTAAAATGTTGGTGTCATAACCTTATTTATTAGAATACAAGATTACATGGGTTAAAAACAACAAAAACAATAGGCCTAACTATTTTTTCATTCATTCAAATTTAATTACATTTTTTAATTTTATTTTATTGCCAGTGACAATTTTGGCTAGGCAAGTAAAGCGTTAAGCCCTATTTAAAAAAAAAAAAAAGCATCAGTGAAGATACCTGGTACAGTAGAAGTGGCAGCTTCTTGTAAGATATCGTCTGGGAAGCAAAAAGCTCTGTAACTGCTTCTTCATGAGTCGGCCCGAGGCAGTATTCAGCATTGTGCCGATCCAGTAACCTGAACATCTCTTTCCCCATAAGCTCCCAGCGGCCACTCTTCTTCCAGAGTTCTGCACTGCACAGTGCCGGCATGTCAACTTTCTGCCCACCGATCGCATGCATCTCTTCATCAATGAGCCGAACCAGCTTCTCCATGGACCTCAGAGCGACTGGTAAGTAATAGAAGCAGCCAGGGTTGGAGGAATGGATAAGCCCTGTCTGCAGCATCAGTCTCTGGCTGCGACATGTCAAGTCTCCTCCCTCCTGACCCTCCCGGAAGTTGGACGGCTGGAAGAGGCGAGACACAAGCAGTGGTGGGATGGTTGGTTTGGAAGGGACAGAGACGAGGGGAGAAGTGTGGATGGCACATTTGATGTGGCTTCTTTTTAATGCTTTGAAGAGCGTCCTGGACATGAGGGCTGGGAGCTTGCGATAACAGTGATGCATAAACACCTCCATTTTTTGACAGCATAAATTCTCTGAGACTTTTGATGAAGAAACAAACAGAGAACACCGTGAACAAAGGTATGGTTTACAGTGGACAACCAATTATTCCACACAAGAGTATGCACCTGCAGAAAAAAAATATGGAGAAATGAAATGTCTGTTATTCATAAAATATACTATTTTTTCTACACTGTATAAAATTTCAGAGATATAGTCAAAAAATGTTATATTTACCTATTATATGCTTTGCTGATTCGTAAAAATATAGAATACTAAGGTATCCTCGTGCATTTACGTAATATTTAAGAAAAAATGTCTTATATTTACTTACGTTAATATGAGAGAGAGAGAGAGAGACTTACAGTTATGAAATATTCTTTATGGTTTAATCATTGTCATTGAGTATGTTAACATGTTGTTAACATGTCAAAACGAACACTATGTTGTACATTTTAGGCGAAACAACTACAAACAAATGTATTCAAAACTCCAGCTTCAGAATTTGATACTTTTGATCTGATTTATCTGCTGTCAATGAGACTGGCTAGAAGCGAAGACATGCACAGAAGACATTATATCACAGAACAAACGTCAAACTTACCGTGTTTTGTGTCCTGCTTATACCTGTAAAATCGTGTCAGATCAATCTGAGATCATTAATTGGAAACTGGTGATTTTACACATGAATAAAAAACTAAACTAAAATTCTCCATATGACAGAATGATGACCTTCTTCTTCTGGTAAATCGCGCAGCGAACAAGTGCACCACAGCGCCGCCTGCTGCATGGAAGTAGAAACGCGCACTGTAAAGGTCTAGTAGGAGGAGTCTGTTTCTATGGAAATTTCAAACAAGAAGCCTCAGCACCGGTTTGTTGTCCTGCATGTAACTTCAAACTATCAAGCTAACCGCTTCTGCATTATTTTTCGCTTTTAAAAGTGTGAAACATGTCTAACACAACAGTCAAACAGAAGAGAACCGCTCTGAAAGTCGCCAAGTAAGTTCATACATAACAAAAGAGCAACTAAAACACTTTATTATTAATTGTAGTTGAGTCTGCCAGTCAGCATGTCACAACCAGTACATACGAAATTTATGTATATGAGTTTTAAAGTAGTATCCTAAGATTTGATGCCATTCTACTACTAAAACTATTTTTAAACTGCATATTTAGTCCTTTACAATTTATTATTTTGGCTTGAATTGGTTTGTTTACGTCTCTGCCTTATTGGCTAAAGCAGGTTTTCTTTCTTTCAGGTCATCCAAAACACTGAACGTATCTTCTGGAGTATTTCGTGTGAATCAAAGCATAACAAAGACCATCAACCCTTCAATCAGTGGAAAGAGCTTTAGCTCAGCAAGCGACAGTAAAGTTCTGGACAAGAGCTTGGCCCAAACACCAAAACACACTGTACAGGTCATGGGTGTTTTATTATGAATTTGTATGTGGTACTGTATTCCCTATATGATTTTTTGAATTTCTAAGAGTATCTATATTTGTACTTACTTCGCCAGGTGTTTGATGAACATGGGCAGGACGTCACTCCTCACCTGTTATATAATCCAGATCCTGGGGTTTTACAGCCTAAACAAGGAATATTCCCTGCACATGATACGTCATGGACTACCATGACAGACTTTCCCTCGGTAGCCTTCCAGACCACCAATGCAAGCTTTACTGGACCATTTACAAAGTAATTGAGGGGAAATGTCAAAATATTACTTCTTTGCCACACTTGGAGTGAACATAAATCTGTACCACACAGAACTATCCCACTTTTGCTGCTATAGTAACAAAAAAGTGATCTCTGCTGTCATGTCAGGTCTTTTTTCGGGAGCGTTTCAGCATCCAGAACAAGCCAGACAACAGAATCAGTGACTGATGAAACTAAAGACTTGTTAGTGAAACCAGACTTGTCCAGCAGTCTTTCAGGTTTTTATTTCCATTCATATTTTTATTTGCCAAGTTTCCTCATTCATTATCCGATGAATTAATGTTCCAGTGTAGCATTCTGATATTCCACTAAATTTTGGTGTTTTTGCTCCATACAGATGTTCAGGCTCGTAGAGAGGAGGTGAAAGAGCAGGTCAGGGAGGACATAATGGACAGGGTGGTGGATTCTTACCTGACTGAGACGGAGACCATCTGGATGCTGGACATTCCTGCAGTGTCTGTGTCAGTAGATTCAGAGGACGCTGAAGCAGTCAAGTGAGTCACATTTATTATCATTTTTCCCAGTAATAAGATTTAGTCAGTTCTGTGAACTAGAATGACATTTGACTTGTCGGACATTCAATTTATTTGTATTTCTTTTGACTAGCTAAACACGCTCAGTCACTTTTTCCATGGTGCTAATCTGGCTGTTTTTTGTTCTTGCATTTTAAAAGGGAAAGAAACAACGCTTACACGGAACTGTGCAACAACAGACAGGGCAATGATATGTATGTGGAGCGATCAATGCAAACATTCAATGATGCACCAAAGACGAAGGAGGTCCAAAGTGATAGCATTACAATGGTAGACAAAGGTAAAATGTCAACACAAAGTATATTTACTGTATAATCTGCCCTTAAAATAAAAGGGACTTCATTATTTATATGCAATTTTTAACTTCCCTACCCAGCTGTCATGTGCACCACCTGGGACATGTATGATTCATTCTGCAATGAAGGTGATGTCATTGAAAACACTGTGGTGTCTGCTGAAGGAAGTAAGGCGACTATCCCAGTCTCCTCTTCAATGAGTCACCTCCTGAACCCTAGTGGTCCTGACCAGAGCATGTCTGTGTTTAGCACCACCAGTACAGGTAATTAAATGTTAGAGTAATGGTTTCCAACTGGTGGATATATAATCATATAATTCTGCACAGTAGGATAAGAAAATAAACAGCTTGTGCATCCAGTCATACTGTGTTCTATTATGGTACAAATTTATCTGTCATTCGGGAGAAGCTAAACTAATTAAAAAGACATAATCACTGACAGGTTAAATTATGATAGCTCATGATAGGTTACGGTACTGTGGCTGTCAAAAAAATCTTGTATATGTATATGTATGTATGCCAATAATACATTCTTCTTTCCTCTTCTTTTTGTTTCATATTTGGCTCTTTAAAACAAGCAATGCAGTTATTTCACATTAAAAATACATGAATTTGTATCCTTTTAATTCAGTCAGTGGCTCAAGCGCTCATCTCGAAAAGATGACTTGTGTGCTTCCAGTGGAGGAAGAGCCAGACCTTGAGCTGATCTTACAGTCAGACAAATTCAAGCAGGATCTGGCCGTGATGGAAAGAGTGGTTCTGGCCAATATCTTCCAGCCCAAGCTTGCTGCATACAGACAGATGCCTGTAATAGAGGGTGATGTCTTTTGTTTAGCATCTTAGATATGAAAAAAGATCAGACGTTAAATGTAGCAGTAGTCTTTTGTCACTGAATATAAATGTGACCCTGGACGATAAAACCAGTCATAAGTTTCAATTTTGTCAAATTGAGATTTATACATCATCTGAAAGCTGAATAAATAAGCTTTCCATTGATGTATGGGTTGTCAGGATCGGACAATATTTGGCTGAGATACAACTATTTGAAAATCTGGAATCTGAGGGTGCAAAAAAATCAAAATATTGAGAAAATCACCTTTAAAGTTGTCCAAATGAAGTTCTTAGCAATGTATATTACTAATCAAAAATTAAGTTTTGATACATTTACGGTAAGAAATGTACAAAATTTCTTCATGGAATATGATCTTTACTTAATATCCTAATGATTTTTGTCATAAAAGAAAAATGGATAATTTTGACCCATACAATGTATTTTTGGCTATTGCTACAAATATACCCCAGAGACTTAAGACTGGTTTTGTGGTCCAGGGTCACAAATATTTTGATATGAATATTTGCTATTTGCTAGAATGTTTATACTGCTATGTTGAACAGACCCAGACTGTGTGCAGACACAAATAGAGGAGGAAAGCTGGACAGAGCAGTCTAAAAACTCCCTGAGCCCATTCCTTGAGCATCTTTGGGTCTTCAAGTGTGAACTCACCAAGGGACGAAATGTTAGCAGTATGACCTGGAACAAGAAAAACCCAGTACTATCCATCTTACCAACACATTTCATTCACAATCTTTCATTCAATTTTTTTTGTAATCTTTGCTGAACAACATGTGATTCCCTGCAGGATCTTCTTGCTGTGGGATATGGACAGCTTGATTTCAAAGATCAGAAACCTGGACTTGTGTGCTGCTGGTCTTTGAAGAACCCCACGGTATTCTGCACACTTCAGAACAAAGATAAATATCAGATTTAGCCAGTGCAACAGTGTTTATTAAGTATTTTATTTATACAGATGCCTCAAGAGTTGTTCATTTAAATATTGTGTTCATCTCCAGTGGCCCCAAAAATAATATAAGGGCATGCAAAAGCCACTGTATTTTTTTTCCTGTTTGTATGCCTTAGCATGTCATATCATCTTGTGTTTCTGTGAATATTCTTTGTTCATATATTTCAGTGGCCTGACCGAATCTTTCATTGTGAGAGTGGAGTCACTGCTCTGGATTTCTCAGCTTGTAATGCCAATCAGTTGGCAGTAGGAATGTATGATGGCACCATTGCCATCTATAATGTGCAGACCACAGAACAGACACCCATCATTGACAGCAGGTGGGGCTGTGAGCATTCCTTCTTTTGATCAGCAACAGGAAGTTACAGGTTGTAACTTAGTTACAATAGGTTTCTCTGTATCAGTGGTTCTCAACTGGTGGTTTGCGACCCAAAAAACATCCAAAAATGATGTGCATATAGTTAGGGTAGCAATATAAATAGACTTCAAAGACATCATACATTCAATCGAACTCTGTAATTTGTTTGGTAATTTATCTAAAATCTAGCCAATTATTTATTCCTGATATTCAGAAGATTCATTTATGAGGCTGGTAAGTCACACTCCTTTTTGCATGTAATTTTGCATATTGCATTTGCTATGGAGTTCATGATCATTTCTAATAGTAATTTTTGTTTACTTTTGCATGATAAACGATTTTGGTACTATGTTGACACTTGATGAAAAAAAATAATGCATACATACACACATACATACATAATTAAAACCAATTGAGAATTGCTGATCTATATAACCTGAAAGTCATATAGTGCCTATATGGAGTATATGCATATCAAAACTATTTTTTAACAAATTCAGAAATATTACAAAGACTTAGCCACTTTGTTAAGTCTCTTAAGAACTAGTATGACCAACTAGCAGTTAGCCAAGGGGTTATGCCTCTTATTTTTTGGTATTCAAATTAAACCAATCTACATTTTTATGTAACAGACTTTTAAAAAAATGATTATGAAAAATGAGATGTCAAACTTGTAAGACTAGTTTAAGTATTTTATATAACCGGCCACAGATCTTATCTTTATTTTTTTAGTGCTCGTAATGCTGCTGATTCTGAATTTGACAGTAGTGAAGTCAACGCAATATCGGGACACTGTTTGTGTACACAATGCTATGTCATCTTCTTAACAGTGACTGCGCCAACATGCACGCGTGTCCGGTGTGGCAGCTCAGATGGGTTGATCATGACACAGGTCTGGCTGGAGAGGATAAAGGGGAAATGCTCGTCTCTGTATCAGGTGATGGAAGAATCAGCAAATGGATCCACTACAAAGGCCTGGAATGTGTTGGTATGTTCAAATGGGGAAAAAAAATGTCATCATTTAATCACCTTCTTATTTTTTCATTTTGCAAAACAAGAACACACAAAAAAAAATTGCATTTCATATTTTAGTCATATTTGTATTAAGGAGAAATCATGTTTATCTGTGCTTTGTGAAATTTTGCAGGCAAAATCCAGTCATTTTAATAGGAATCTGTGTGATTGGGAGTTTTGCATAAGGGCAGAAAAGTTCCCATGCAGATGTGACTACTCCTTAATACTGTACAAACGGGCTAAAACTAATATTTTGCCACAACTGGTAACTTCAGAAAATTTACTGCCCATTTTTACAGACCATGAAATGGTTTGTGCATTATTGTTTTTGTTATTATTATTATTTTATATAATAAAAGTACAATTACAGTACTCATATTTATGGTTGTTTTTACTTTGCATTCAAATCTTATGGAGGACCAAACCTGCAGAAATTAAAAATAAAATAAATATATAGATAAATAAATAAAGAAATGTAATAATAGGAAAATAAAGAAAGAAATGACTTGATGACATAAATATATTTCATTTGTAATTCAGTTAATCCTTTTAAATATTAATTTAATATTTTTATGTATTATTTTATGTACTTAATTTTACATTTATTTTTATTCTTTTTAACTTTTATTTACTTATTCTTTCATTTATTTTTTAGATTTATTTAATTAATTCAGTCATTTATTTATTTATTTTTAACTTCAATGAATAACTTCGATAAATAACTTTTTATTTATTTTAACAAACTTCGATGTCTTGCGCTAATTTAATCTGATGCTTCTGCATGAGTTCTCGACCAGTGTTTCACCAGAGCTCCGCAAGGACCGCCTTCCTCATTTCCATGTTGCACACCGAAAAGTAAAAAGAAATAAATTAATAAGTAAATCTGGAAATAAATACATGTGGGAATAAATAAATATAAAAAAAATAATGCATGAAGAAATACATTTAAAAATAAATAAAATACAGAAAATAATACAAAGGAAAAAAATAATAAAAAATAAATTCAGGATTAAATTTTATTACAAATGTACTATATTTGTTTTTATCAAGTTATTAATTAATTAATTTATTTTCCTGGTATTACATCTCTCTCTCTCTATCTATCTATCATAAATCATAGAGCTTTTATTTTGGAGTAGCATTTACTGTGAATTCGAGTGACTCAGAGACAATGAAAATACGGTTATCTTCAAGTTTTTTTTATTATATAATAAATAAAAAGAAAACAAATAGATAGAATACAAAAAGATTACAAAACCTAGTATTATTTTTATTTTTTATTTTTTTTAATAGAATAGAATTACAATAGAGAGTGCTAGAGTTAGAGGGTCAAATAAAGATGGAAGAGGTGTTTTTAGCTGATTCTTGAAGATGACTAAGGATTCAGCTGCTCTGATTGAGTTGGGCAGGTCATTCCACCAGGAGGGAACAGTTAATGTAAAAGTCTGTGAAAGTGATTTTGTGCCTCTTTGGGATGGCGCAATAAAGCGACGTTCACTAGCAGAACGTAAGCTTCTAGAGGGCACATAAGTCTGAAGTAATTAATTCAGGTAAAGGGGTGCAGAGCCAGTGGTGGTTTTGTAGGCAAACGTTTAGTTTTTTGTTGTTGTTGTTGAAATAGCCTCATTTCTGAATGTTTGAGCCATGTGTTGCCTAATTTGTAATTTGTCTGAGTTAGATCTGATGAAACTAAAGTCGCCTAACATGATAGTCAACCACCAGCGGTGGAACCCGAAGATCTTATCCCTGGCTCCGGGGCTGTGCTTCGATTTCCATCCTAATGTGAGGCCTACCTTGAAAACAGTAGTACATCTCACATATGCACACATAATATCAGAAAGCTGCGAAAGAGACTTATTAGCTCATGTTGTTATTTCACAGGATTCAAAAATATACCTGGCTGCAACAGAGGAAGGTCATATTCACAAGTGCTCTTATTCATATAACGAACAATTCTTGGAAACTTACAAAGCCCACACAGTATGTAGAAATGTTTGTCTCATTTTCCTTCTTCATATATCTTTAAACATTTACACTTACTTTTTCCTATTCACTCTGCACCTTTCCCTAGGGTCCGGTATATAAGGTTACATGGTCACCATTCTGTCCAGATGTTTTCCTAAGCTGTTCATCAGATTGGACTATTTATCTGTGGAGACAGGATCTTTCGAAACCCGTGCTGGGTTTCACCTCTGGTCAGAAGGTTGTGTTTGATATCATGTGGTCCCCACACTGTGCTACTGTCTTTGGAGCGGTCCGTGATGGCAAGGTGGAGATCTGGGACCTGAGAGTCAGCAGGTAAGATCTTGCGTTCTATTCAATAAGATTTATAGTTTTGAATAATAACAATTTTAACATCATTTTTGGTGCACTCCATTTTTCTTTAACAGTCTGGACCCGACGATTGTGAGCGTGACCAGTCCGGGAGTGAATCCGACGGCTCTGCTGTTCACCCCTGAGACAGACTGTGTTCTGGTGGGGGACAGTGAGGGGCAGGTCACTGTGTACAAGCTGAAGAACCTCCCTGCTGGAGACAGCACGCAGGTCAGGCCTTATCTGTTCATTTCCATGATGTTCGGTCTGTGCCATACTCAAAGTAACCCATTTACTCAAATGTCGAAATCATTTATATCTCTTGTGTAGGTGGAGGCGTTGGAGGATGTAATTCGGACCACACTGTCCAGTCAACACACATTAGGAAAGACTGACAGAGATGCATAGGAGGGTCAGGCTGTTTGTCTTTACCACTCCATCATCATAATTTATATTCTCTGGCAGACTGAGCGACTCCATTTTACATAACAATGGGATTACAGCACACTGCCTGTTTGTGCTTCTTTGTAGGAATAAAAATACTCTTACAAAACAACAAGCAACAACAAAATTATAGTATGGTTAATTGTGATTAGGTGAATGTATTTGTTAAGCCTTTGGTCATTACATTTGGTCATCGATTTGTAATATTAAATATATATTGTAAAAAAAGAAACAAACAAAACAATTTTGGAGATAACAGGCTTGTGTTTCAAACAATATATTTTGAAAGCATTTTTGCATTCAGGCATTGGTGAATAACAAAACAAAAAAAAAAGTTCCCCAAATAATTGTTATAAAGTACTATACTATATTGTCATACGATATCGTTTTTTTGTTATTTGTTTTTTGTGGGAACCACAGACAGAATGTAAGTGTTTGTTCTATGGTAATGGACAGACAGTTTTATTACCACTTGGCCTCCACACATTACAGCTTATCTACAACATGAGGACCATATCACACTTTTAGAAATGACTCATTACTGAACTGTTTTTCTCTCTTGCATCTCTGAAAAATCTATCATCTGAGCTTTTTAGTACAAATCAAACAATTTAGCGAAGAAGATGCAACTCCGCTTATATAAGAGAGCTTTTAAAAAGAACAGCTGTGACATTATGACAGGAAATGGATCCTGCTTGTTTACTAATGTATATGGGACTTTTAATCCATATGGCATATGGTCATTTATACATTTTAAAACACTTTCCCAAATGAGTTTTTGTGTTGAAGGACAAGTTGGTATTATATTAAGTATGCTTTCTGAATTTAAAATTTAATTAAGAGACATTTATAATAGAATATAATATTCAGTGTTTCCCTGCCTTTGGCCTGAGACGCTGGGATAGGCTCCAGCGTTCCCATAACCCTAGTGGGTTTGGTGGATAATATAATAATCAAAACAATGTTTCTGAATGTCAACTCTCACTTGCAGCTTATATTATGTTATGTTATATTATATTATATTATCTTCACTACCATTTGCAGTCATTTTAAATTTAATATAGCATAAAATGAGAGGTAAAAACTGAAAAAATGTGACATTTACTGTGTTTTCTAAATTGAGATAAAATGTAATTAACAGTAATTTGATATATAATATAATAAAGCAATATTTATGTCAAGCTTATGATAGCTTAATGTACCACAAATGTCCTTTATCACAAAATCTCATATATTATTATATAATATACTAAATGTCTGTTAATGAAATTGCAATTGAATCCAGGAAACAAACTATCGTTTTCTTTCTTTCTTTCCATATTTTGAAGCATATATAATGTAATAATTTGATACCAATTACATTAGTTTTTTCTTAATATTCTTCCTTTATTATGTTCCCTTGTATTGACCATGGATTTTTATGTTATTTTGTCAGTAGATATCATACTGTTAATCACCTCATAAAACCATAATGGCATAATGGCATTTGCACTACTTTTTCTCATAGACCAACTAGGTTTAAGGGAACAGAATTTGATAGTCACATCAGCAGATAGTGAACATCTGTTTTGCTCGGGGAGCAGCGTTGGTCTTTATGTGACTAGATTATCCATTCATTAAGGAGAATATCACTGCAATGAGACCATTAAACTGGAGATGTTAAGAGACAACAGCTTGTCCCTAAGGATGTAATTTCATTTCAGATTGGGGCAGTAAAGCACCTAAATACCTGCTGGCCTTTGTTTTCCGATCAAAGTTGTTTGACTTGAGGGGATCGAGTAAGTGTTGGGTGGGGTTTGGACAGGATGGAACGGTCCAGCGTGAGCCGTCCAACATGCCGCCATAAATTGGGGTCCCGTCTCATGGGCTAATCAGACGTTCGCCAGACCTGAGAGAGGTTGGCAGAAGATAGAGAGGATCTTAGAGAGACAGAAGGAAAACGTAAGGGCAGAAGAGGAGGAGCCGCGCTCACTGAAGCCACTATGAGAGGTTTTCACCGTCCTGCTCTGCTGCTGCCCGTTCTGCTGCTGTGGGCTGTGTGTAGCGTGTCAGACGTGCAGGCTGACGTGAAGACAGTCAAGCTGTGCGGCCGAGAGCTCATCCGCGCCGTCGTCTACACGTGTGGCGGCTCCAGGTGGAGGAGGTTCAGCAGTCCGCAGGATATGGAGGGTGAGTTTGCTGTAGCAGAGATTCATGCCAATTCTAAAAACGTCATTGTGTGTCTTAAATGCTGATATCATGTCAGTGTTGGGCTTTAGAGCAAATCTAGTTAGTTTATATATGAAATAAAGTCTCTTTTTTTACCCTTTTAAACCTCTTTCTATATAAAATGAATTGTAGTCATCTCTTAATAATATGAATGCAATCAGTAGAATTTTTTGATATGTTAATTGCTCTAAAATAATAATTGTTGTACGTGCATGCGCATGTTGCATGTGCAACAGCCCTGTCATCTAGAAGTTCTGTTCATTTTGAATAGAATCTAGATTAAGAAACTATTTAAAACATTTGCAATTAAGATTATATAAGAAGAGAGATAAATGAATATAATGCACCACATATATATAGTAATGTAACAATAATGTCAAATAAACTATAGAAAATACATTCTAGTTTGAACAAGCAAGACAAACTAGAATGTTTGTTTTCACTGTTTATTTGACATTTGCATTTATATTTTTTTCTCTCTAAATACTGTTCTATAAGTTGCTATGAAACAAAAGTTTTTGCAAATTACCTATATGATTGTATAAATATCTGTGCATCTCTGACTCTTTCTTACCCTTCAAGTCTGATGATTTAACAGAGCACTGCTTTAATTGTATCAGTGAGATCAAGTCTCTTCCAGTCAACAGATAAACAACGTCTGGTGATATTACATTCCCATTAGACTGACACAAGTTGAGTTAAAGCAGAAAAACTCCGGTGTCATTTTCTCCTGCCTCACATCACTTCAGACCTGATTACAAGCGATATAGACTTTACTTTGTATTTTGTGTTTGTCATTTCACAGGGTTTTTTAACGGAGATCTAAGCAGTGCTGAGGATCTTAGCGAGAATCTGGGATCTGACCTGGCCAGGCGAGACCTGAATAGTGTTTGTTGTCAGTTTGGCTGCAAGAAAAGCGACCTCACATTGCTCTGCTGAGAAACGAACCTGCGTTTTTCTATTTGTCTCACCATGTTTTCTTCCACATCGAGTACCAAATGAATATGAACACTTCTCAAGTGTCCTCTTAAGTGTACAGTCGGTTGTAATTCATTTAACAGCTTAATTTGCCAGTAGATGATGCTAATTTACATAAAAAGCATGTCTAATTTGGGATTGGATCACTTGTACTCTATGCACCATGAAAGAGGTTAAATATCAAGTCACCAACAGCAGTGAAACTACATAATGAGGTGCACAGCAGTGATCATGCATTTAAAGTGTTTAATTCTAACTTGTATTTTGCAGACTTTGTCAATAAACTTTATTGCATATGCATCAAATGTGTTTATTTCCCCCCCATAAATGCTGTTTAACCAATTTGGACCAATATATCTATCTAATTATATTAAAATATTCTATATTAAATGATTAATTAAATAATATTATTACATAATACAGATGCGCATTTCAGGCATAATATTTTAGAATAATATTAATCGATCAATTTTAAACATAACACAATACATCCACTTATCAGGCTTATATGTTTTATTGTTTTGGAAAGAGCAAAGTAATCTCAGTATCTCAGATCTTTGTTAACATTTTTTGTACAAACACAGCTTGCACATGTTGCTGGGAAGAGATGATTTACAGTTACCAGACAGCACACACACACACACACACACACACACACACACACGTACAAGCACACCTGCAAACGCTCCCTCTCTCACACACACACACACTAATGCAATTCAACATTCACACACAGCTCCACTTACATCTAAACTGACGTGAGTTTTCTCATTTCTTTTGCGCATCTGAGTGACGTTTCACTTTAGACCATGTAGACATACTGATTAAGCACTACACAGAATTAAATTCATCGATTTTTTTCTTTTCTTTCAGCTGACAGACTCCAAATTGTTCTTCGATTTAACTCAGTGCAATAAAAAACCCTTTAGTTACAGTGCTCAGAAAGTGTTAATGGATGGCGAGGCTCATCCTTAACGTTAAATGTGGATGGAAACCTATGAATCACAAAGCACCAGTATATTCTTCTCCAAACCATCACGACGTCTACATCAGACACTCAAAGATGTAACCAAAATGTTTGTTCTTGACATTGAACATCAGAGCATCTAGGAAGTTAAACAGTAACACAGTGTTTTTTTTCCTTTTCATTTTTGTTTTTTTTTTTCCACAAGAAACAATATTTTTCACTTTATTCATAGGTTTAAACATTTAAAAAATATGCAGCTTATTTTCTCTTAAAGGACAATTCTGGAGATACACGTACAAACGAAACGAAAAGAAAAAGCGATTTGGTCATTTAACCACTCAAGAACCTCGTCATCTCACAGAGACCGTTACCATTTGCAAAATAAAGATGTTCTGAAGCGCAGGGGCTCATGCTCAGGACACTGTGGGGGGGGAGAGGCTGGATACAAACACATCTGCGTGAATGATAAAAGAATTTACAATGTCCAGAAGCTGACAATCCATGTTGAACTAATAGTGCTGCTATACATAACACTGTAATAACATTAAGCGTGACGCATCTAAGTAGATACAGCATCCTGTTTCGTTTTCTCTTTTAAATGTCACCCCCGACCCATATATAGCATACATTTTCTGTTGCACTCGAGTTAAAAAAATTATATCTGAAATAAATTTCAAAATTATACCTCAGCATTATACTGTACACAGCTTACCAAACTACACAGATAACAAAAAGTCCAAAACTTCCTAAATTATGATACCATTCAAAGTCTATTCATATACAGTGTAACTTGTTTCGTTTTTTTTATACAACAAATCATGAATAAATAAAAATAGAATGATGTACTCTGATGTCTAACACTGTTCCTTCGGGAACAACAGAAAGGCTATTGAACAATACAAGAAAACACCAAACGGCCTTCGAGATATATATTATCAATTTAAAATGACTTTTCTGTTCTTTTGTGAGTCTATTGCAAGCAGGAGTCTTATTTTTCAAGCTGTGGCTGTCTAAAAAGAGATTTGTCAAAATATAATTTCTATCGATGTCCAATTAATGAACCTGACTGCACTGTGTAAATTAAAATGAGATATTCCTGAATACGCTTTTTTTAAATAAGCTTGAGCAACATCAAAATCCGATGCAGACCTCATACTACATGCAACAGTATAGCGCCATCTTGTGGCAGAGGCTCATTTCTCATTTAGACCGTACTAATTTGCTACCTTGTTCGAAAATGTGATACTTTTGACAAACTGAATGCATAGAGTCATAAAAACATCACATGTTCAGTCTCACTTTTAGAGAAGGATACAGAGATTTCAGGTTCAGTAGGCACAGCCAATAACACGTCGGACACAAATAGAGGCTAAACCTTACGAACAAACCCAGGCCCTTTGACTGCCGCAATACAGATGTTGCAAAGTGAATACAGTTCACAAATATAAGAAGTACACCCTAAAACGGTCCACATTTTATAATGCAACTCATATAATACTGCTGGAGTGTGTGTGAGGTCCACCTGTATTGTACATCTACAAAGGTTTATCCATAAGGTCAGGTTGGGGGTCATGTCCTGTGTTTTAAATATTCAGAATTGGTCCAAAATATGCAGACTTGCATGGTGTTGTTTAGTTGTCTGCCATGTATTTTCCTATGATAAAAGCACAAATACAATTTTATGTTTTGAATAAATGCAGCGTATCTTATTTTCATTACTGATCAAAACAGATGTCGCTTGCATAACTCACCTGCTGCAAACCTCTTCTTGATGAGGGAAAAACGATATCCGAGGCCAACCAGCTCAATGTCACAGCCTGACAGAGTGCTGCCCTCACTGGTGAACTGCACTGCCACTGGAGCGGGTTTACTGGGACCCTCTGTTAGCTGGAAACGGGCCAGCAGAGATCCCACACCTGAAGATATAGAAAAAAAGGGTGGATGAAATAAAGATATGCAATTAATTATAGATAGTTTAGACCGTTCAAAAGTTTGGAGTCAGTCATATGTGACCCTGGATCACAAACCCAGTCATAGGGGTACATTTTCATTGTCTGAAAGCTGAATAAATAAGCTTTCCATTGATGTATGGTTTGTTAGGATCGGACAATATTTGGCTGAGATACAACTATTTGAAAATCTAGAATCTGAGGGTGCAAAAAAATCTAAATATTGAGAAAATCGCATTTATAGTTGTCCAAATGAAGTTCTTAGCAAAGCATATTACTAATAAAAGTTTTGATATATTTATGGAAGGAAACTTACAAAATATCTTCATGGAACATGATCTTAAAATCCTCACAAAAGAAAAATCGATTGTAATCGAATACAATGTATTTTTGGCTTTTGCTACAAATAGACCTGTGCTACTTATGACTGGAGCTTTTGTGCTCCAGGGTCACATATATTTTAAAAAGAAAGAAATACTTCTTCACCAAAATTGTCAGTAAAGGCATTTACAATGTCAAAATGTTTTTGTTTCAAATAAATGCTGTTCTTTTGAAATGTATATTCATTGAAGAATCCTGAAAAATTCAAAAATATTAAGTAGTATATTAGAATGATTTCTGAAGGATCATGCCACAATGAAGACTGGAGTAATGGCTTCTGAAAATTCAGCTTTGGCAACACAGGAATAAATTATATTTTAAAATATATGAAAAACACATAACAGTTATTTTAAATGGTAATAATGTTTCACAATATTACTGTTCTTACTCTATTTTGTATCACATAAATGTTGCCTTATTGAGCATAAGAGACTATTTTCAAATACTTAAGATTAAAACATCTTACAGATCCTAAACTTTTGAACGGAAGTGTATATATACACACAAGAATGAACCATGAATCTGACCTCCATTCTCAGACTTCTGAGAAATATCTGGAATCTTCCATAAGATTCTCTGCTGTTCGGCATTCCTATAAAGATAGCAATAAAAAATATTATATTATCTAGAAAGAAAGTAAAGAACGTTGTTGATCTGTCAAAATGCTCTTCTTCCACGTCTAGTACTATTCCGTTTTCAAACTCTCAAACTCAAGTACAATCATAATGCTTCATATTCACAATGACAGTCTGATTTTTGTAGGCTAGTAGTCCATTAATAGAAGAATCTAGTTCATCTCTCACCAGGCAGCTGGAGGAAGCACAGCCTGCAGTTTGCTGACGCCTCCGTCCACAGGAATGAGGAACTGAACATTGTTGAGGGCGACAGGAGTGGTCATGGCACCACCGTTGTACTTGTAGTCTATCCTCAGATCGGTACTGGTGGGCTCACACCTCCAGCTCACTGCTAGATTTAGAGGAGTGGACTGTAGACCCTTCGGTAACACCTGAGGCAAATTTGATAATGAAGTGTTAATGACATGGCCTCATTCTCGTCAATCTCAAAAACAAAACTGTTTTAAATTCAATTCTAAAATGAATTCAATTAATTAAGAATAACATTAAATTTTTTTTTTTAAATATTAAATTAATAATCAATCATTTAAAATAATTTAATAAAATAACAAAAGAAAAATTATTTTTAAATGAATTTATAAGTAATTATTAATAAATTATGCAATAGATATTAAATTAATAATGAATAATGAAAATAATGTAATAAAATAATATAAAAAATAAAACCATTATTTTAAATTAAAGTATTAAAATAATACTTATTAATACAAATATTAATAGATTATTCAATAAATTACAATTATTAATAAATTATGAATAAACAAACTTATTTTAATTTTAATGAAAATAATTTAATAAATTAAATGTAAATTTTATTATTAATAAAAAAAATATATCTTAATAAATCAAATCAAATTTTACTTTAATAGTTTGTTTTTAATGGCATTTTTATTTACTCATGTTAACCAATTCAGACGCGTTTACTAGGTCTCAAAGCTAAACCAACTAAGAATTACTTGCGTAAAAATAAAGCAAATACTAGATATAGATTTTCTAAAATCCAAGTACTACAAGTACTCTTAAGTCTCTGTGCTCAGTGTTGCTTTGAGGTTCTCACCTGATATTTCAGCATGTCTACATTGTAGTAAGTTGCTTGTGGTTTCTGCTCCGCCACCTTCTTTAAATGGATCATCAGGTTTGGCATATTCACCCAGAACTCCTTTGAGTTGGGATTGGGCTGCGTGGTATCACTGTAGGACATTTGAAAGTGCATTCAATCTGCAAATCATACTCAAATAAAATAAATAATTAGGCATTATCTGTTCGTCCTGTATCAACATGTACACCATTCAAAAATTTGGGGTCAATATGTTTTTCTAATTACTTTATTTAGCAATTTTGCACTAAATTTTGTGACAGTAATTTTTTTTATTTATATTTTTGACGTCAAAATCCTGAAAAAAATGTACTATTATGGTTTTCTCCAAAAGACAGTGCAATTGTTTTCAACATTGATAATAATAAGAAATACTTATTGAGCAGCAAATCAGCATATTAGAATGATTTCTGGACCGTGTGGCACTGAAGAAGTAGTAAAATTCATCACAGGAATCAATTACATTTTCAAATGATTTTGAATTGTAATAATATTTCAAAATATTACCATTTTTACTAGTGCTGTCAAACGATTAATCGCGATTAATCGCATCCAAAATAGGTTTTTGTTTACATAATATATGTGTGTGTGCTGTGTATATTTATTATGTATATATAAATACACATATATACAGTATATATTTAGAAAATATTTTCATGTATTTACATGTATATATTTATATTCATATAATTTATATTATTTATAAATATATTTAATATATAAACAACATATTTATCCTAAATATATACACGCATGTGTGTGTATTATATACACAATAAATATACACAGTACATACTCATATATTGCCATAATTGCAGTCTAGGCAAGCATATAACACTTTGTATTAAACCCCAGAGCTTTGAATGGCAGTGTCTAAAGCTTTTGCAAGATCAATAAATGATCGCATCCCCTCACTACTCCTACATAAGTGTGGAGAGCACATATAATTAGTCATACAGTATATGAGTCAGCCTCAGCCGCACAGGAGTGATTCTGAAGTGAAATCTCACACTGAGAAGATGTGCTTAGCCATAGAGAAGTATTACCATAAATTACAAACTCTCCATCCTTTACTAATCACTTACATTACTAATTAGTCCATAAGCAATGATTCATAATACATTTCAGGCTAATGCCTTATTTGTGTGACTAATAAAGAAATGTATAATTATCATTAGTAAATAAATATGATGAGGTCTATGTGACGGTTCTGTTGTAGTTGATGTTAGATGAATGTTATTACCAGCACAGTAACTGAGGGTTAGGAAGGACGTGTTCCAGACGACTGTAGTTGGTTATGCTGAAGGTTAGCACAGCAGGCGAGGGGTTATTTGCAAAATGCCGTGTGATGCCTGCTGGGAAGGACAACACCATCTCTCCGGTGATCTTCACCACACACCTTAGAAAGTGACATTATTGTACACATACATAAGTAAAGGTCTGGTGTGTGAAACAGTGTTAGAAACAAAGTGATCAATAAAACAAATTCATGGGGGCCATTCACACAGAGCATGTTTTTTCCTTTTCACTGCAGCAGACGCAAGTTAAAATAAGTTCAGCTTTTTAAAAAATGAATCTCGAGACCTTGCGTTTTTTTCCATTCCAGTACCAGTGTCTTGTGTTTTTCAAAGCAAAAACATTCTACATGAATGGCCCTACACACTGTAATAAAGGACATTAGCAAATAGGAAAGAAAAACAGATGTATAGACAGAAGAGATTAATAGAGAGAGGGAGAGAGATGACAGGTAAATGTGACCCTGGACCACAAAACCAGTCAAAAGGGTCAATTTTATGAAATTGAGATTTATACATTATCTGAAACAAATCTGAATAAATAAGCTTTCCATTGATGTATAGTTTGTTATGATAGGACAATATTTGGCCGAAATACAACTATTTAAAAATCTGGAATCTGAGGGTACAAAAAAATCTAAATATTCAGAAAATCGCCTTTTAAAGTTGTCCAAATGAAGTTCTATTACTAATCAAAAATTAAGTTTTGATATATTTACAGTAGGAAATTGACAAAATATCTATACTTAATGTCCTAATGATTTTTGGCATAAAAGAAAAAAATCAATAATTTTGACCCATACAATGTATTTTTGGCTATTGCTACAAATATAACCCAGCGACTTAAGGTTTCAAATTAAGGACCTGTCTGAAACATTCAAGTATTTACATACTTTATGATGCTTACATTGCAAAGTCATAGGAGTACTTATACTTAAATGTACCATATACTTGTAGATTCATTTAACTTAATATAATCTGAATGTGGTGTGTGTATGTATATTTATACACACACACACACACACACACACACACACAGTATGAATTAAGGAAAAAAAATGCAAATATGTTATGCTTATTTCTCTGTAGAAATTGAATCATATCATAATAAATCTAAACATAAAACATCAACTAATCTTAATGTTATATTAATATAAAATATTATTATAAAATAATATAAAATATATGTTATGTATAATTTATTTATTATTACTTATCAATTGTGAAATATTGCAGGCAGCTAAGAGTACATCTGTGCTGCATTCAAAATTCCACCAGCTGGAGGGATTTCAATGATGGCATATTGTGCAAATATTGGATTCAGATGCGCTTCAACTGAGGAATAATTTTAGGTTTTGAAAACAGACTAAGACTGTTTCTTTGGATGCCTTAGAACTTGGTAAACAACCTAAAATGATTATAGATTATGATTATTCTAGCAAGCTACTATATTTACATTTACATTTAGCAGATATATAAAAATATATATAATATATAAAACTAACATGGTTCTGATTCTGAGATGTGAAGATTGTCACATACTTATTGGGGTCAGCTCCTTTGAAGTAGGCACTGACTGTCTCTGTGAAAGCTGCAGCCACAGGCAGTGTGTCCTGGGCTCCCATGGTGAGAGGACTGGGCCCTCGAGAACAGCCTGAGAGAACAAAAACACACACACGGAGTTACAACGTGTTTACAGACAAAACGCAATTTTGATCAGTCACTGAGATACAACACGGAAGCAAATACATGAGTGACAAAGAATGGGAAAAATGGAAATACAAACAAATAGACAAACAAAACATCTCACAGTTTATGAGACAATCAGTGGCTGACAAAACTAATTTCTTCATTTGTATTTTAGCAATGCACTTGAGCCCAGACCTAAAATCTAGAACAATGCCTCCTTCAGATGGACTCTATTTTCGGTTTACTTTCCATGACCACATTGTAAGGACTTATCAGTAAATGTGTATTTAACGTTTATTGTGTTGTTTTAAGCAAGCTTGATCAAATTTTGAATGTTAAATAGGTGAATCATGATTAAATTTCACCTCAAGCTTGAGTTTACAAAGCATGAGTTCACTAACTGGGCATACAAATTGATGCACATACTGAAGATGCAACACACTTGTTTCAACAATATTAAACAGGAGAAGAAGAAGAAGAAGACGAAGAAGAAGAAGAAGAAGAAGAAGAAGAAGAAGAAGAAGACGAAGAAGACGAAGAAGAAGAAGACGAAGAAGACGAAGACGAAGAAGAAGAAGACGAAGAAGAAGGCAGCGAAGGCGAAGAAGAAGAAGAAGAAGACGAAGAAGAAGGCGAAGAAGGCGAAGAAGACGAAGAAGAAGAAGAAGGCGAAGAAGAAGAAGAAGGCGAAGAAGACGAAGAAGAAGAAGACGAAGAAGACGAAGAAGAAGACAACGAAGACGAAGAAGAAGAAGAAGAAGAAGACGAAGAAGAAGAAGAAGACGAAGACGAAGAAGAAGAAGAAGACAACGAAGACGAAGAAGAAGAAGAAGAAGCTCACGTGTGATGTTTAATTACAGTAAAATCGTGCAGTTATTTATATGGTTGAATTTGATAAACTGTAAATAAAGACACTTGTAAATAAAGTGGCATTAAAACCATAAAGTATATCTGTATTAATACACATATTACACATAATATTCAAAGTTTTTATTGATTTTAAGGAAAATTAAATCTGGTTTTGTGCGAGTGGGATGAGAATTACAAGAAATGTAATGATTCTAATGAGGATTCCAAATTCCAATTTCAATGCTTTTGGTTCCTTAATGATTATTTAAGTAATCTTGAGAGAAAAAAAAAAAAAAAGGACATTGTTTCAATGTTTGGAAAACAGGATTTTAAGACAAAACCATAGTAATAAATTGGGAACAATTTGTAACCATGAAATCTAAAAATTATACTATAACAGGTCTAGTACCATTTTCAGCAGATCTTTTATTCAGACATTTTTAAGTGTGCCTTAAGATTTCAAAAGTGTCTAAATATTAGTAAGTAAGTATACTCTACCGTGGTATATAATATGGTATTTTAATCACTGGAAACAATCATATAGTCACAAACTGATTTTGAGCACAGCTGGACATCATTAAAACAGTATTTCTTGTTAAATGCAGTTAGATGCTTTTCCACAAGAAGATTTTTCTAGTCTTTTTTTTTAAATTATTTTAAAATTTAATTCAATTTCATTCATTTGGATTCATAAGAGCAACCAAGGATAAGTGTAATATATGCAAAAGATGGAAGAGAAAAAATAAGGAAGTTGAAACAGAAAACACTCAGCTTCAGTGGCATGCACCTGAAGCTGAAACATAGTGTTATGATCCAAGACCAAAGTCAAAATGAAGAGATCGAAGCAGACGAGCCACAAAACAACAAGAACGCGAAAACATACAGTATTAGTGACGAAGGTAAAAATATGATGATCCTTCAAAGAAAAGAAAACCTGCCAGTGAGATGAACAGTTAAATGACAAAGCAGAAATACAGAGCAAAGCAGATGTGTGGAGGACAAGCAAATGCATCATGGTTGGTTTTGATGAAGGAACGAATGCATGAGAAAAAGGGGGAAGTCAGATGTCAGATGAGACTTGAGTGTGCACGCGCTACGTCCTTAGATATTAACCCCAACTTACCTTCAAAGGTTAAATAAAACTTGCCTCTGTCAAACCACACGAGGGAGGGCTGGTCTGTCTCTGTGTTGGAGGGGAAGGAGGTATAAGGATGGGGAGTGAGGAGAGGCAGGGAAGGAGAAGGGGGAGAGAAGGACAGTAGCGTGAGTCACACACAGGTCCATCATATGGCATAGTGATGGGGGCCAGGGGCACAGGTCAAAGGTCAAAGATGGTCACAATTCACCTCAGATGGAGATGACTAGGATACGTGACACACTCACAAATGTTGCACAGGACACTGGACAGGCAAAAAAAAAAAAAAAAAATTCCAATCTAATTCAATCTGTGTAGTTATTAGTCATTTTATTTGCAGCAAGACTACAAGTAAGAAAATAAGGTGACATACAGCTATTAGCTTCAGATTTACAATTATTATTGTTAATAAAAACACATGTGTAAACTTCAATTTTAAAGTGCAACAACTGAGAATTGATGTTTTTGAGATCTGGGGAGATTCGAGAATCCAAAAATGACATTCTTACAAATTCTGATTCATTTACGTATAATATCAGGACAGATGAAAGCTGGAAATGATTTGAGCTGCTTATGAATTAAAGCCTCTAGATTTAAGGATGACATTAAACGGCTTATTCTTAAACTTGTGAAGGAATAGATTTTCCAAAATGGAAAGTTCTGTCATATTTATTCACCTTTTTGATGTTTTAAAACCGTATACCAAAAATGCACAAATGCAAACATCCTGCCAACTGTTACATTTATTTATTAAGATGTTGGCATCTAACCTATCTGACTTTCATCACAGCAGTAGTCCTTATGACTTGTGCACTATATTCCAAAGGTCCTTGCACACTGAGTCCGAAATTTTCGTATGCATTTTTTCATATTTGTCATCCTAAAAATTCATCACGCACAGAAACCTTGCACACTGAGTCCAATGCGTATTAATTAATCTTTTGCGAATCAATTTGCAAAACAATAAGCAGTGAGGATGATTTTGTTGTCCTCTCTCTTCTTGAAAAGGGAAAAAGAAAGAGGAAATATTGGGTCCATCTAAACCTGAGATGGAAGGAGAGTTCCACCTCCTTATCAAGGAGCTGCGGGATTATTAAAGTTTACTTCAGGATGTCAGTTGCTCAGTTTGATGCTTTGCTAGCGATACTGGAGTCACATATTAAAAAGAAGACCACCAATTTCCATGAACTCAGTGTGCAAAGACCTATAGAGTGCTTTGTGCTGTGAGACGAAGTAGATCAACTTATCAGATTTTGGTGTTTACTTGTACGGTGGCTCTGAATTTTCAAAACACCTCTCAAAATGCTTGCTATGGATGTGAAAAACGCAGAAAATCGAGGCATTGTGTAAACGTGATTGACACAGCGTGAGGTCGTATTTATTTTTTATCGTGCAAAAATTTCAGACTCTGTGTGCAAGGACCTTAAGTCTTCTGAATGTGAGGAGCTTTGTGTGAGGAACAGACTGAAATTTAAGTTGTTATTTATGAATGAATTGTTCTTCACTGATGTGGTTGATCCTTACTGGAGAAGAAGATATCAACACAGTGATTTCAGTCTGCTCCTCACACAACTTATAATATAACAAAAGTCTGGACTAAATATGGACTACTTTTATGGCGCTTTTATAATGTAATTTCAGTGTGTTTTTGTTCTATGGAAGAAATAACAGCGAAGGGGTTTAGAGCAACATGAGGGTCAGTAAATTATGACAGAATTTCATTTTTGGGTGAACAATTTAACAAATAAAAAAATAAATCAGTTATAAAGTGCTTTTAGTTGCCTAGAGTTTGCGTTTTGTGAAAAGTATATAATGTATATTTCTTATATATTTCTGATATGTGAATGGGAGGAGATAGCTGCAGTAGGGGTGATGGGCAACAGGGGGCGGTAATGAGTCACAAGAGGGAAGAGTAAATGAGGGCTTCTTCTACTGTGCTGGAGAGGGGTAATACATTTTCAGACAAAACCAGGACCAGAACTATGAATGAAGTGAAGATCATTTAAGCAATGAGAAGATGTGAGTTGTACAGTAATGCTGAGCATTTCAATTGTGTTATCTTAAACTAAAAAAAATGAATGTTTGAAAAATTAGAACCTGGAATAGTGCAATAGAAGATCAACTGAATTTGGACTTGGAAAAATAACATTTTGCATATTGCAACCCAGGGAGATGTAAAACATTGAATGCTAAAATTTTACTTTTAAGCAAATAAATTAATTGTCTAGATTCTAGATTGTTTAGATTCTAGATTCTAAATTCTTAACAAACTTGTATTTTTAAAGGAAATTAGTAGAGAGAGAAATAATTGTCTATTGATAGAGAATTATTGCAAGAACAAATGCTTGCTTTGAACAGCATTCCATGCAGAATACTGTAATATTTTACATAAACTGCCCTGTATCAAGAGCAATATTGCCATACTGTATATGCTACCTAGGCGATATATAATTTTCGCATATACATTCTCTGGGTAGATGAAGATATAATTCTATAACACACACACACACACACATACATATATACACACACACACACACACACACACACACACACACACACATATATATATATATATATATATATATATATATATATATATATATATATATATATATATATATATATATATATACCACAGTAACATGTTTATAATACCTATATGATGATTTTTAAACATTGTAACTACCATATGTCAATAATATATATTTTTATTTATGCAACTTTTATATTTACTTATATAATATTACCATGTATTGTTGGATTTTAAGATGTATATGTATTAAACATGAATATCTGTATGGGCTAGATATACATCTAAATATATTAAATTGTTCCAATTTCTAATAGGTTTCTTATATGTTTTTACTTCATTTAACAGTATATTTTTAAATTTAATATATGTAAAAACATTACATTTGTGCATGGGATAATTTATTCTCAACATCTAGTTGCTAGGAGTCTTTATACCGGACAATCAAACAACTGCAGAAATAAAGGCAATGCCATTTTGTTTCCTTATATGTGATCCTCAGAACATCGCACACTTTATGGTTGAAAATATCAAGCAGAATGTTACATTTGACTTTGAATGAAATGCAGCATAGGTTGTGTGGATGTTGAAGATAAAATTTAAAGATGTGAATTTCACTTGTGAGGATAAAAATTATGTGGCAGTAAAGCTTGACATTTTCAGCATGACGATTGTTAGAAATGCTTTTACCCAGGTGCAACATCAGAGAGCTCTCCACTCAAACTAGTGTGACGGCAGGCATACTGATCAGCTCTGCTGCCACTTGGGCCAAATTCCAGACCGCACTTCAAACACTGAGAGGCTGTGTGTGTGTGTGTGTCATCTGTTCAAGCAGGATGGTGGTACTCTGAGTTTTCTGAAGAGTCTACAGCCAGACATGCTTTTCAGGGACTAAAAGACTCTTCTGTTCCTGGTTCTTGATGTCAGTGCAGATGTGAGATGTTGCATAACTGTTACAGGCGGAGCAATCTCTAACATGCATGATGAGCTAAACAGACATGTCTTTTATGAATGTGAAGAGCAAAATATGACAGAAAGAATTAAAATATGGATGAAGTAAATACTGTGGCAAACAGTGCTGGACTGTAATCAACATGACAAAAGTAGAGGGAAACACCTTTCAAAATAAATGTGCTAAAACTGCCAAACAGTCTTTGGTAAGTTAAAGAAATTATCTGGGTTATTTACAATTAATGTTTATGGACAGAATTTGAGGTCTGCTGCTGATCACTAAAATACAAGTTTTTAAAAATAAACAGAAAATGTATCATTTTATACAACAGCAGTAATATCAATATGATAAAAGAACATTTATTATTAATGTATTTTTTATTAATAATAAATTCAATAAAACTCCTGCCAAGTAATAGTTCAGTACCCAAACTGTAGGATTTTGTAGTTGTCAAGCAATATTATTATTATTATTATTAAAATAAAATAGAATATCTGGTGTCAGGTGTGTGTTTATTATTTTATTTTACAATAATTTACTATACGTTATTTTTTTCTGGCTTCAAATGTGGCTCATCCAATAAGAACTGAGAGTACAAACTATCAATTTTTATTCTATCAAACTATCAATTGTAAATTTGTCTAAATTATCTGTTTGATGCGAGATTACTTGTTTATGTGGAGAATTTTCTAGTAACCAAATGCAGTGGAGTTTGCAGAATTAAGTCTCAACTTTGTTCCACGTGTCTTTTGGGGTTGTGATACCAAACGAAAATAACCAGGTTTACTTTTTAGCTGCTCCGACACTGAATAGAACTTTGTACAGACCAGGCTGTATGCAGTTTTATCACACCAGTCTGCAATCAATGATCCAATTTTTATAGTCATACTTGAATTAGTTACGGTTTGTACTGTGAGAGCAGCATATTTTAAAAGTTTATTGGCTGCAGCTGGCAGCTTTAATGCCAGGCGTCCATTATAAGTGCATTGCTGTAATCAACAATGAGCCATGCACAGTTTCTGCCCATGGACATTAAGCCATAAATGACCTGGAAAATTCCTTTAAGGACTTATTTACTAGTTTAGTCACTGGTGCGAATGAAAAAGATCACCATGAATGAGCTATGCTCTGACAACTGACACTATGGGAAATGTAACCATTTGTTACATTGTTGAATCAGTGGTCTCCATCCCCCTCCATTGAATCAGAAAGGGTTTATACAGTAGCGTACCTGCTGGCATGTCTGCCCGTCTCTCAAAGCTGGGAAGTTTGTCTACAAATGCGTCATCTTCTGACATCAGACAATTACGTCATCCCAAAAGACAGGACAAGAAAGACGACAAAACACAAACAAAAAATAAACGTAATTCAAATTAAATGACAAATAATTGCAAAGAAAACTAAAAAGGTCACAGTTATTAAACTCAGACGTCAACAATGGATGCACGGCACACATTTAAAATTTTTAAAAGATGACAACTGAAGAAGAAAAAAGGGAATGGTGAGAAAAATAAAAATAAATGACCAAAGATGAAACAAATCCAAAAGGATGGAATAGCACAAGCAACGGATAGTCCTACATCCATCAAAAGCTCTAGAATCTTGATTCACAAAACAGTAGTTTGCAAACCTCAGGAAATGCTGATATTGAAAATACAAAACAAAAAACTACCTTTCCAGCATCAAAGAAAGCATCCAATAACAGTATTCAAATTGGTACAGCAGATGCCATACGTCACATTTCAAAAAGTCCAGCAAAGACACAAATAGCTCATTATGTTTGTACGTTATCTGTTAATAGTAATTTTTCTTTAAATTGTTAAATATATCTTTTATATCTTTTTTAGGTCTTCGTTTATTTTCTACAATGCAAAGACCAATTACTTGGATTCAGAATTGTAGGGATTAAAGATGAAAACTATTTATCTATACAATATCTAAGTAATCTTAGCAATTATTTCCACTTAAACATGCAAAAGACCAACTGATGCACAAGCTATTATACTGTGTATGAGCAAAACTGTATTTTTAGCAAAGCAATTAATCTTTCATAATCTTTCAGAATTTCCAGTGATCTAAATACATCAATGCAGAATGATGGAGATTTCACTTCAGTATTTTAAACAAAACAGCATCATCACCATACTGTTTTGGTCCAAACTAAATCCAAAGCTGTGAAAATATTACGACAATGAATTCATAACAGTGCTGAAAACTGAGAAACAGAGGGCCTTGTTTTGCCAAATTCTAGTTTGAAAGGCAATTTCCGGTCACACTTTATATTAGGTGGCCTTAACTACTATGTACTTACATCAAAAAATAAGTACAATGTACTTATTGTGTTCATATTGTATTGCAAAACACTACTGCTGCTATTGAGGTGGGATATGGGTAAGGTTAGGGACAGGTTTGGTGGTATGGGTAGGTTTAAGGGTGGGTTAAGGTGTAAGGGATGGGTCAACAGTGTAATTATAAATGTAATTACAGAAATTAATTGCAGATGTAATTACATCTAGGTATTTTTAAAAATATAAGTACAATGTAAAAACATGTATGTACACAATAAGTGCACTGTACCAAATGATTAATTCAAATGTAAGCACATAGTAGTTAAGGCCACCTAATATAAAGTGGGATCCAATTTCCAGAGCAGACACATAAAGACAAAGCAGCATGGCAAAGCAGAGAGAATGATGGGAAATGGAGTCACACCTGACACAGACACGGAGAGCTCTTTACCGACGGTGGGAGTGGTGGCGGCACTCAGAGAGTTGGTGGAGGAGATTGAAGAGGTGCTTTCTGCACGGGCCAGCGGAGCCAGAGGAGGGGGGCTTGACGAGTGTACAGGGGGGCTGAACGGCCGATTCTGACAGGAAAAGCAGGGAAAAGGAAGAACAGACAGAAGGGAAGTTAAGTAACAAAAGAGTAGGGGTTTGTCATTCTGGTCAGGTGATCAGGAGGCATCTTGTGGTAGTGTTTCTTGGATTTTGTTTCAAAGTTTTTATTTAAAGAACATTAGATTCGTAGTAAATATCAACCTAGGCTTGGTCTGGTATTCTGAGGGGTGAGTTCTGACATCTTTTTAAAAGTTGTAAAAATTACATAGGCCATGGAAAGGTCAGAGACATTGAGAATTTGTTGGGAACTAACAGGGAGAGAAATAGTTACTATTTGAAAGCATTGTAAATTTTTTATGTTATCACGTACCACGTCCCCTACGCTTGGTTTCCCAGGTGGCAGTTTGGGTCGTGAGGGTGGCCGAGGTGGGGGAGGGGGAGGGGGAGAGCTGCTGGTAGCCAATGGCGTAGAGGGACGTGCAGGGGAGGAGGAGCCTGTGGAGCGAGAGTATTCCATTAAAGCAAAGCCATTCAAAGAGTAACATGCATCAAGCCTAATCAAGAGCTCTCCCCAATTCAGAAAAAATGATTGTACATTCAAGAATGTATGATACTTGACTGGAAAAGCCTCAGAAAATACCTATTTAAACCAATCCACTCAAATTAAATAAAACTTTAAGAGAAACCTTCACACTTTACAGCAAAACCTGCACTGATTGCACAAACAATGAAAACAAAAACATGATTTGTATCTTTGAAAATTAGGATGCATGATAATGGTACATAAAAGTAGATGCATGATGCCCCTGATTAGAGCACTGCCAAAATTTGAAACCCAAAAAATGTAGTAGTACCATTACAAATAGTAAGACTGTGTGTGTATATATATAGAAAATAATGAGGCAAAAAGTTGTCAGATACCCTTCCTCCATTTTACTAAGAAAGCACTTCTGTAAAAACCCACATAACATGATGGTGACTGAAGCAGAATGACTCAACCAAATTTATATGTATTTTCAACATGCAGAACCTTTTGTTACTGCTTATTACCTTAGGGTATATTCTATTTATCAAAATCTGTTATTTCCTAATGTGGATTGTTTTTATGTTGCTGGTTTCATTGTTTGAGGGCTAGTTCACCTAAAATTTAGGGCTGCAACTAATGATTATTTTGGTAATGAAACTATAAAGTGACAACTGGCAGATGTTTTCCATGCACAATGTGCAGATGCATTTAATCGCTAATCAAATTTGTTGTTGATTATTTTCATTGAGCTTCATTTAGTTGTTGTAGCCCTACTAAAATTACTCTGTGATCATTGGTCATAAACCAAACCTGAGCGACTTTGTTTTTTCAGGGGCACATAGAAGGTAAAGTTTAGAATGTCTAAGCTGCTCTCATTCAATGAAACCAAAAAGCATCTTAAAAAGTTAATACGACACATGCTCTGTATTTCAAATATTCTGAACCCATATGATACTGTAGCCTTGTGTGAGGACTAAAACATTCACTGAAAGTCACTTTCAATAAATGGAAAGAGAAGCTTTTTGCTAATAACTCTTTATGTGCTCTACAGAAAACCTCATTAAGGTTTCAAAAGACAAGTGAAATGATGATGACAGAATGTTTATTTTTAGGTGAACTAAAGCTTTAATGTTCTGTGACCGCTGGCCCGGTTGACAGTTGTTTTTTTTAGATAGTACTCACCACTTTCATTTCCACTCGTACCAGCTGGAGGGATGGGCCCTGGGGATGACACTACCGCCCTGTATGTGGGAGGTGGAGGAGGAGGTGGTGTCGAACGTGGTCCTTGACCAATCTCTTTGGGTGAAGAGCTGCTCTCACTTGGGTCCTCTTTTGATGTGGTCTCCTCAGGGCTCTTCTTGTCCTCTTGGTTCAGAACCAAAGGTGGAGGGATTGTGCGTTCACTTGTCTCTACAGTGGTTGGTGGGCTGTTGGTTGAGTCTGATTGGGTCTCTATCAGAGGAGCACATGGCGAAAAGTCTGTTTTGAAGTGAGAAAGATCATCTGGTTTCGGTGGTGGTGGGGCCTCTTCAACCGGAGGAGGCGGGACAGTTGGAGGAGAAGGAGTGGTGTCTTTGGGAACAGGTGGGACAGGAGGGAGGCTATCCTTTGGCGACTCAATGGAAGGAGGAGAAGGTGCTGGCTCTGCAGGAGGAGGTGGAGATTTTGGTAAAGGAGGATTCGGCTCCTCTGATGGAGGGGGTGATTTAGGTAATGGGGGTGCTGGTTCTGCTGGGGGAGGTGGAGATGGTGGAAGTGGAGGTGCTGGCTCTCCCTCTGAAGGAGGAGGAGGTCTTTGAGGTGACTCATCATTGAAGCAGACCCACTTATCTCCAACATCTTGATCAGGTTTTGGAGAGTCTTCTGGACCAAAGATGTTGTCTAGATCAGCTATAGAGGGCCTCTGTGAGGTCTGCCTTGAATTGTCCTCTTCTTTCTGCTCATCTGCATCAGGCACCACAACAAACATCAAAGAAAAAACTGAATAATGATAAACAGGCCAAAAGCAAAAGGGAAGACAAAGGAAAAGGCAAGAGATACCTTACCTACAAAAGAGATTTTTACAAGACGGAGTACCAAAAGTCAGGCACAAACAAAACCAGACACATACTCGTTGGGGTCAGATATTGGTATAGACCAGGGTTGTCCAAACCTGCTCCTGGAGGGCCAACTTCCTGCAGAGTTTAGCTCCAATGTGCCCCAACAGACCCGCCTTGAAGTTTCTAGTATTCCTCAAGACCTCGATTATCTGGTTGAGGCGAGGTTAATTGGGATTGGAACTACAGTCTGCAGAACAGTGGTCCTCCAGGAGCAGAATTAGACACCCCTTGTATAGACTGAGGCCTGCATGGAGGGGAATCTTACCGGTAGGTTCTGTAGCAGGAGATTCAATCGGAGGGGGGGAGGTCGGCACATTCTTAGGCGGAAGCGGAGGCAGAGCTGCAATGACATTAGTGCGGCTGAGACAAGCTCTCACATACACCCCCCACCCCCCGTAGGCCACGCCTCCATGCCCCACAGCACCATGCAAAGGCAAGGTCTCATTCAGGTAGTCAGTGACAACAGTGAAGGACTGTGGCATGGGATGAATAGCTCAGACTCTATGATAACACTTCACTCTTTGTGACCTAGTAATTCACACCATTTTTATTATTTAGGATGTTACATAATTTTTATGTTAATATATGTAGAAAGATCACTTATTTTTTTAGTATGCTTTTACCAGGGCTTGCACAGACTAGTCAATTAGTCTATAATTTCTACAATTAGTCCTCTAGTCCAGGGGTTTTCAAACTGAGGCCTGTGGACAGCCAGGGGGCAACAAGGGTGCTTAGAGGTCCATAAAATTTGATTGAAAAAAAAAAAAATCATTTTACTAGAGCTTTCAAAATAAACATTTCCAAAATATTAAATATGTTTAACACCATATTATTTAATAACACATAGACCAAAGATTATATCATTAATATTGTGTTCTGCTTTCAAATAACTGGTCAGAAATTATTTATTTTATTCTACTTACATTTCTAGTCTTTAACCATGAGAAATCTTGTTTTATATCATTATTATTTTAATGGTTTATACAACTTACATCAACATAATAGTGACTAGAGAAATATACAGTATATAATACAAAGATAATATTTATTAATTTGGCTTTAGTACAAATGACAATTAGCAAATTATCATTTTTTTGGAAATAACATGTCTTTATAATATCACACTTAATCTGTTTCTTACACAATATAATGGGTAAATAAAGCAGTTTTTAGTCTAGTCTTTTATGTGGTAAAACAGGAAGATAATTCCTCTGCCCACAAACTGCATCCCAGTTCAGCTGCATGTTATTAGCCTTGAGAAGTAATTTATAACGGGCAAATATTTGGAGTGCTTTGCAATTTTAAACTTTCTCACCCGCATCGTGTTAGCTGTGCTTTCCAGCTGGCTGTCAGACCAGTCTTTGACTCATTTACATAAGATAAACACTGACTCACTTCGCAGTTGACTACTTTCCTAGACAACTAGTCATATAGTAAAAAAATTAGCCCTAGTCATGCAAGCCCTAGTATTGACACATTTATGTAAAAATTCATTTAGAAAAATCGCTATTAGCAAGCCAAACATTTGCTTCATTTAGCCTTATGCTTAAAATCAACTCACACAGTGTCATTTTGCTTTTTTGTGGTTGGGGCTAACAAAAAATAGGCCACGTTGAGTAAACCGTCACCAAATGACATGAGTACAAGATGAGCTGGATGACTCTTAGGATTTTGACTGTTTTCCTGGCTTATGACTTAGAAATTAGTAGGTTAATGGAGACTGCCAAAAGGGAAAGTTATTTAAACAAATATTCTGAGGCAATCATGATTTTTCCACTCAGACAACCGTTCACCGTTTTGGAACGTATGGGTTTATGATACCAGGATGATGGCAATCATGCCACAAGCAATGACTTACTTCCTGTAGGAAAAGGTCTTGCCAGAGAGGAGTCTAGGTGGTGCTCAGACAGGGTTGCACCCCAAACCTCAGGTTCCTCTATCACCACTAATTTATGGAAGAGGACATGATACACAGTCGATGGTGGAGCAGAATTAACAACTGTGTGACTCACAGAGAGGAAGGAATCACTATGCAACACTTATCTATCCCTATTTCTGTAAAAATGCCCTATGAATCTAATTGATTTCATTTCAACTGTTGCAAATGGAAATGAGTGGGAGTCAACACAACTTGTAAGCACAAATGAATGTTCTGTTCTGTAGCTTACATTACAGAAAGCTAAAAAAATGGTACTGATAATAGAAGCATACAAACAAACACTATTCTTGAAAACTTTGAAAAATAAGTGTCATCTTTAAACCCTCTGTGAGTCCCTTGAAGACACATACTGTATATGACATAGAAAAATGAATTTTTTGTTAAAGTGAATGATGTGAACAAAGAATCTGGGCTGTGATCAGGTTCTGTTGGATTGTGAATGTTTAATTTCAGTGCTCCTGTAAATTAAATATCAACATCCATAAGCAGCACTAAGGGATAAGGATATGGTCATAAACAGTACCTTCACTGGTCTTCTGCTCATCAAAGGCTGTCTCCAGCGGAGGGCCGAATAAGGCTGTTGCATCCTCTGGCACTGGAGATTTCTTATTACTGAAATGGAGGAGAATTAAGCCAGATTTGCATGACTCATCCACACAGATGCACACCAGTCACATCCAGACTGCTCCATTTAAACTCATTTAACATCAACGAATGTTTAAAAGACTTACATACATCGCAACAACCAGGGTTATATACCATATAACCACACTTGGTAACACTTTAGTATAGGGATCAATTCTCTCTATTAACTAGTTGCTTATTAGCAAGCCTATTATTAACAAATTGGCTGTTTATTAGTGCTTATAAAGCACATATTTTGCATGACCATATTCTACATCCCTAATCCTACCCAATACCTAAACTTAACAACTACCTTACTAACCATTAATTAGGAGTTTGAGGCAAAAGTCATAGTTAATGGTTTGTTAATAGTGAGAATTGGACCTTAAAATAAAGTGACTCCACACTTTTTAAAATGTAAATGTAAAATGTTTTGTATTCTGGTTTTTAATCAAAGTTTTACTTAGTTTAATTGCTTAAATGATGCATAAACACTTTTTCATTTGTATTTGTTAAAAACAAATACTTTTTTTGTTTAGTTTCAATTTCAGACATTTTAGTTCCAGCACAAATTGCTCAATCTACAAGTGATAACAAACACACACACTGCACTTTATCAGAACTGCACCATACTCAAAATAATACCATTCAGGATAATAGTTTCTTTGTCAAATTCACAATGACACAGCATACTGCAGTACTTGTGAACAATGAAATTTCTTATAAATATTTACCACTACATGCAACATTTAACCACAATATGTAATTTACCTGCACCTAAATGTTGCAGTGTTTTTGTTTTTTTTACAGAATGCACTAACAGTCTGAAGTCAGGCTTGGAAGATTAATTCAATCCGATCATCCAGCTTTGATTAAAAAATAATTTTCTCTATAATTTTTAATCTTTTAATTTTTGTGTGCACATTTGTGGTCTTCTGTAAAATGACTATCATAAAGTGTGTAAGTGTGCGTAATGATACCTAGCAGGCTCAGGAGGGGGCGCAGGTGCAGGTGTCGGGGAAGGGGCAGGAGCTGGTGCAGGCGTTGGAACAGCACGTCTCGGTCGTGCAATTTCTTCACCTGAGGTTAACAGCATGATCAAATGAACACAAATAAACTGCACCTACTCATACACATGCAAGCACACCTCTTTATTCACATTTTAATTCCAAACAACTATTTAGTGTCAGAGTTTAATCGACACAGACATTAAACTCATAAACCCAGGAACAAATTGCATTATGTGTACTTACTGGGATTTCTTTTTGCCAGCCCCTGAAACAAACAGAAGGCCAAAACATTCATAAGACTAAAAGCTCATAACACCATATCTCTCATCAGCTGAGAAGAGTGCATTTTGGGTAAATTTAATCAAGGGAATGGTGAGTCAAATTCAGACATGGACATTGCCTTGATGCCCTGTAAATTGCTGTTTCATAATACATTCTACAGCTGACAGAAGAGCTGATTCCTATGATTGACTCAGGTGGTGAACAATCTTATCAGACTCACTGATGCATTAGTAACAAATAACACTGGCATCAATGTTATTACATGAGGTTCTTCATGGTGGCTGTGAATTTCAAATAGAAGAACACAGCATTCGTTTTTCAATCATCAAAATGGCATTCTTTGTACTAAAATATGAAACGATATTCAAATGATTATTCAGATAACAGTTATCATATTTAGATTAAGAACTTGCTTTAGGCAAGGTTCTACAACACCCAGACTACAAATCATAAAAATAGGCATTAGTTTGATCTCCAAAGCAAGCATTTTTTTGGTCACATGGGTCTATAGCACATAAGCAATATATTTATTCACATAGGCCATTTAATTAGCTAGAAACGATCAGCTGACTGAAAGAGAAAGTGAATAAAAGTGCTAATGTTAACGAATAGTGATGTCTGTAAAGAGTAGTCATTATTAATAAAAAACTGATACTGATTCTGACCTTTGCATTTCTATATGGAAATATCATTTACATGGAAGTATCGTGTCTCTCTAGACATCTACTCTTTTAACAAAGGTATCTTCAAAATTCAAAAGTTCTGCTTCTGTATACTGTTTAAACCTAATCACAAAGTGGTTCAAGCACTTGGAGAACAGAAAAATAATGTTAAAAGACACTTACCGGACTACGCCTCTGTGACCAGCAAAAAGGAAGAGAGAAGAGACACCTGGTCAGAAAGCGATAAATCAGTAATACAGACTTCGATCAAAAGCAACCTCTGTTCCTAAATGTTTACCTTTAATACTTCTTTTTATTTAAAGATTCTTTAATTTTGAGACTCAAGGAAGGCAGTGACCAAGTTAACAAAATTAAGATTAAATAAAGAATTAAATCTGTTCATCACATAAACCTATCATACAGCTGGAGAAAATATGGAACACAAGTCATATTGAGCACTTTTATAATATTTTTATTGTCTTTTGTGTCCTTTTTTTAATCTTAAAAGTTCCAATTTAAAATTCAGCTTTTCACGTAACTGTGAGGATAACATTCATATCACAATAAAGATCTCATCTTATGTTAGCGCTATTATAAATAACTTTGAAATACTCTGTTTCAAAAGGCACTTTTCCACTTTTCAGCATTTCTTGAAAATGGGATTTATGCATATATTGCCAACGTTGCACCTGTGCAGTGCTGCTTGTCTCAGCACTGTTTAGTCTTCAGAGAATCTAAAAGCATAGAAAGTATGTTCTGCTCACGAGTCACTTCAAAGAGATTACAAAGATACTGTATGTCAAACGACATACAGTATACAGTATATACTGCATGTCATAGTCATGATACTCCTGGACCAAATTCACAGTTATAATGCAAACGAAATGACAAGAAAGTTCATTTTCTATTGACATTCACTCTAGCTGAGGACATCCATTCCCGCTCACTCCAATTTAGCCTCATTTTTCTTTTTTCCTATTACTACTTCATAGCTGGATCAAGTCCAGGAATGAGGGCTCTGAGTTCAGTCTGGCTCGTGAGTTCTGAGTAATTAGGCTGATGTACCAGTGGCAAAGTCTAATCCTATAGACTGTAAGCAATGGTCACCACTAATCGAAGCCTGGAAAGACTGGCTTGCAACCAAACACTTTAATGAAAGAGTTAGGCTGATGACTAAAGCTGCCCACTCATTCAAATAATAAACAGTTCAAAAATGTTGAAGTGAAACATGCACAAACACCAGATGCAAAAGAACAAGATCATAATTCATTGTTCATCTAAAAAAAAAAAAACTAATGTCCAAGCACAGGGTCCAAGCACATAAGCCCATTTTAATATACTGTACAATGCTGGGTAATAATTTAATTGTTATCTGGATTTCATAATCAGATTCCAGAAATAAAGTACTTGCAATTAGATTATATTACATTTTAAAATACTCATAATCAGATTACAGTTACTTTATTAATTATTACATGATTACAGGTTATTCACACAATTGCAGTAAATTTCTAATAATTTATTGATTATATAATTTGACTTTTTAAAATACATGCAGAAAGTCATTTAATAACTTTTTAAAATTTTAATTTATTTAATTATATAATTATATAATTTAATTAACTTTTAAAAAATATATTATTTAATTAATAACTTATGAACTCCATGCAGTTCCTTTACAAATCCTGCTTTGGAAAACCATAATATTTATTTCTCTTATAATTTATATACCAATATGGTACAATATTATCCTATTCAAATCAACGAGATAAATATGTTAGGTCAAAAGTAATCTAAAAGTAATCAAAAAGTAGTCAGATTATATTACTTAATCAATTCTCAGTCTCGCTGTGAAACTCTAAACTTATTTTGTATCCTGTCCATGCATAAAGTACACATAGTATAGTCCCTACACATCTCTATAGTATGGAGCCATTTTAGTCTCAATAATAATTCATGCAAAAGACATGATGCACATGTTACGGAGCGACTGAGAGAGGCGTGCGGATCCATGTGCAAAGCTTTTATTAAAAGACGTGGTCAAATGGGTAATCCAACAGACAGACTATAGTCCAGACGAGGGGCAAAACAAGTCCAAAACGGCAAGACAAAAGGATATTCAAGACAGGCAGGTGATCAGGAAACAGGCTACCAGGCAAAACCAAGACGCGACTAGACTAGGACTAGGAACTAGAAACTAAGACAGGAAACTGGCTCTATAAAGTAGCTACCACTAGGAGAACGATAATTGCTAAACAATGCTCAGCGATCTGAGAAGGATCTGAGTGGGTGTTATATAGTGTGTGTGATTGGCTACAGGTGAGAGTGTAATCATTGAAATGGAACATGGGAAATGTAGTCAGGGTAACAAGTAACAGTCTGTGTAATGGGAGAGTCAATGTAATGGAAGGGCGATCTCTGGTGGCAATCGGACGGAAGGCCACGGACAGGATTCGTGACAGCACACATGCGTAACCAAATTCACATGCATGAAACCTAATTCACGTGTATGAAAAAATAAAATAAAATTCAGAAAAACCAAACTACTGGATGTTGTGTCATCAGCGCGAGACCACTGGTATGTGCAGTTGATCATTTCATTTCAGTTAACTAGCCTAGTTAAGGTGTATTGTTTTATTTTTTAATATTCAATTAGGTTTCATGTATGTGAATTTGGTTACGCATGTGTGCATCATGTCTTTTGCGTGAATTATTATTGAGACTAAAATGGATTCATACTAGAGTCTGTTTCAGCACCCACCAGTCCATCCCTAAAAACTCAAACTGACCTAAGATCAGTTCTTAATGGCTTATTAATCACAGAGCATGCAACCTTCACCATGCCAAATGAGAAACGTGAGAAGATGCCACTCCAAAAGAGTAAGACAAAGTATAAACAGCTTACCGGACTATTCCTCTATATCAGCCAGTAGATAGAAACAGACAGACAGGTAGAGAGACAGAAGAGGGAGCATGATCTACATTAGTATAGTGCTGGTAAGCATGCACAAACACATTACAGAGGAATTTGAGAGGAATGACATGGCAGAAATGTCTACAAACACAGATCACAGTATGATGCAACACTGTGCAAACCCATTTTGTCAATTTTTCAGTGTCAGCCACAGATATCGCCTCCAGCACACAATATATCTCAGCTAATAAGGAGATCAGTGAAATGTGGCAACAGATCAAGATCTCAGTGAGTGACCCGAATTAACGTCTTTACTTGTAATTTAAATGAACACTGCTAAAACAATCAAAAACCACATGCTCATTTAACACATTCAAGGAATATTTCACCCAAAAAAATTAATTTTCATATGTGGTTCCAAACCCATATGATTTTCATGTTTCTATTGAGCATATAGAATGATATACACTAAAACGTTTTGGGTCTCTAAGAATTATTTAATGTTTTTGAAAGACGTCTCTTATGCTCACTAAGACATTTATTTAATCAAATATACAGTCATATTATAACAATATAAAAATACAGCAATATTGTGAAATATTATTACAATTTAAAATAACTATTTTATATTTTTATATATTTTAAGCTGTAATTTATTCCGGGGATTGCAAAGCAGAATTTCCAGCAGCTATTACTCCAGTCTTCAATGTCACATGATCCTTAAAAGTACTGCGTCTCAAGCCATGCATTCATTTTATATGAGGGGAAAACAATAAAAGAGCCACTAATTAAAAAATGTTTCCCTTTGCAGTAGCTTTTAAGTGTCATTCAGTTCAAATATGGTGCACTCTGTACTTCTATTCAAAAGCTTGGGGTCAAAATTTTATGTATTTACTTAGGAAAAAAATGAATACTTTTACTCAACAAAAATTCATTAAATTGATCTGAAGAGACAGTGAAGGCATTTATAATGATACAAAAGATTTCTATTTCAAATAAGTGCTGTTCTTTTACATTTTCTATTCATCAAAGAATTCAGAAAAATGTCACGATTTCCACAAAAATATTAAGCAGCAAAACTATTTTCAGCATTGATAACAATAAGAAACGTTTTTTGAGCACAAAACCACCGAGGTCGCGCCCGACCCGGGTAATCATCCCAAGGGGGACCTATACAGCCTTGTAGCGCACAAGTAAGCAATACTGTTGAGTCGGGCGTGCTACGGCCCATACACATTAGTAAAAGATCTATTTTAATTTTTATTTGTCTATATACACTTTGGGTGGTCACGGTACATTATAAAAGTAGCCCAAAAAACCGAAACCCACGGCTCTGTAATTTTTCCCGTGACTGTATTTTCAAAATAGCCCACTTGTGCCGCTGCCCTGGCAACACAGGTTCGCTGTAACCTCATCACACAATGATAGATAACCTTCCGCGCTGCAATGACGGTAAGAAGTTGGGGTCAAACCTTAAACGATTAATTTGCGTTAAAAAAATATTAAGGCGTTAAATTTTTTTGATTAATCGCATGCGTTATTTGAAATCTTTTTCATCATTATAAATGCCTTCACTGTCTCTTCAGATCAATTTAATGAATTTTTGTTGAGTAAAAGTATAAATTTTTTTCCTAAGTATATACATAAAATTCTGACCCCAAGCTTTTGAATATAAGTACAGAGTGGTGCATAATAATGCACCATATTTGAACTGAATGACACTTAAAAGCCACTGCAAAGAGAGTAATTTTTTTTATTGTTTTCCCCTCATACAAAATGAATGCATGGCTTGAGAAAACGTATAATGTAGCATACAAGCCTTATGCCTTTATGGTGTTTTTAAATAGTTTTTTGAGCTCACTCTATTATAAAAAAAAGTTGGACATTCTAAAATATTTACTCCCATGGATTTAAAAAGAGGGTTTTGAACAAGATTAGACTGAGCAAATGACAAAATTTTGTTAGTTTGGGTGAACTCTTTCTTTTAAAAATCCCTCCATCTTGCTACGTATCTACATTCTGTCACACAGCTTGGAATTAAGACTGTCGAATGATCAAACAAGTTCTGAGCACACAGTGTTTCCCATGTGTAGCTTTATTAACTCTTGTTGGATGACTGCCCATATACAAGAGGCTTAATAAAGAAGCAAACCTTATCAATAAAACATGAATACCCGCTGGAACCCAGCACCTGGCCGAGAGGTGTGCTATATAAAGAACCCCCATGCCTTTGTGCTCTGTTTTCACTCGACTATAACTCTATCATTACAGTTATCTCTCCCAGTGTTCTGGATGGCTGGCTGGATGCAATATCTCTTCTCTGACTACACAGGTGAAGTACAGTAGAGAATACAACAAGCTGAATGAATTATCACTCTACTCTTAAACAACGAGAGCACAATCTCTATTGTCGAGCTTCTGTTGTTCAACCTTTGCTCACACTTTCTTCTGATGAGTATTCATGGCTAATCCATCACCATCGTTACACACATACGCGCAGGTTGCCATGGCACAGGATGGGCATGTGACTGATGTTTAATTCATGAGTAAGGAATGCCAGGCGTTCCAATATACTGGACAAAGTGGATTTCAGTCATAATAAGACTGCTTAAAGTGTGTCATTTTTCCAAAATACAAAGAAAGTAAAAGACATTAGGATGAATTCCCTAAAAAAAAAAAAAACATTAGTTACACATATTTTATACAAATTTTGGGATATAACACAAGTGCAAAACATGCATTAAAAAGATTATTTATTTATTTATTTACATTTCCTGAATATGCAGCACTTTCCATTTATTTGAAAGGAATTAATACTTTTATTAAGCAAGGATGCATTAAATTGATCAAAAGTAAAGAATTTAATTGTTACAGAATATTTATAATTTAAATAAATGCTATTTTTAAATTTTGTATTCAAGGAATCCTGAAAAACTTTATTGTCTCTATAAAAATATAAAAAAAGCACAACTGAAAACATTTAACCCAAACTTTAAACAGTAATATACTGGATGCTTATCATAAATATGATTTTACTAGATGGAAACATAACAACTTTATCTTTGTGGCGCTTTCAAAGGTCTATTTGCTTGAACATCCTGTTCTGTCCCATTAGTGACTTCCTTCTGCTCAAAGATATAGTTCCTGACATAACACAACACTGCTACATAAGAAAATAAAAAGAATAACGATCCACTATGGGAATATCAGATCATAACTGTTACTTTATCATGGATTTATGAAGCCAGGACTAGAACTATTTTATACTACACATTCCACAACATGCACGATACAATCAGTTCATAAAGCTGGCTACAGCTAAATAAACTGCACCGTTTTAGGGGAAATGTGCTCAAAGTTCAAAGTGGTTTAGCATTCATTGAGCATACTGTGAGAGCAATTCATAAACGTGCAGATTCAAATTTAGCTTTGGGAATAAGAGCTAATGAAAACCCCAGAAAAGATAATTACTTTGCGACAGCTAAAGACCAATCTGAGTGGCAATTAATTTTAGGAACAAGGCAGAACAAGAAACACCCCAGTAGGTGGTCCTGAGGTTTAGATCAGAGTAAGATTGATTGAAAGCACATTGACGGAATTACATGTATCTGCGTGTGTGAATAATTTAGAGTGCAAGTTCATCATGTGACAGGCTCTGTGCTGGATGCCTGTGCTCAGTCTGCAGGCCTGCCGCACCATGCAGTGGAGACATTGTTCCCAGTTTCCAAGCTGAATTATTGAGAGAGAACAGAGTGACACTTCAGTGCAAGACTCCACCTGAAACTCCTACTCACTCTGACTCCAGATAACAAGAGTGAGTCAGATAAGACTCATCTACGCCATATCTCAGCTGAATGACCTCCGTCAGATGAACTTCAGATGACTTCACTGGCAAAAAGTTTTTAAAAGTCAGTACTTCAGTACAGATAATCTTTCTGGAATCTTTTTTAACCGCACACACCATATGAACCAGATGTTCTCAGGATATTCTCTGTTGTGAGTTAACGAATATTAAAATTATATAGTAAAATCTGATGGATGCTTGGGAAAATGCTATCAGCAAAGGCTGTATCCTCTGTCATCTGTATTTATTGACAATGAAATAAAGTGAAACTGTGAAATATTATTGCAATTTAAATAGCTGTTTTCTATTTTAATATATTTTGAATTAATAAAAGTAGTTTATTCTTGTGATGGCACACCTGAATTTTCAGGAGACGTTCCTCGTCTTCAGCATCACATGATCCTTCAGAAATTTTTCTCATGCAGATTTGGTGCTCAAGAAACATTTCATATCTTATCGATGTTGAAAGCAGTTGTGCTGCATAATAGAAATTTCAAAACAACAGCATTTATTTTGAAATTGAAATCTTTTGTAATATTGTAAATGACTTCACTGCCACTTTTGGCCAAATGTAACGCTTCCTTGTTGAATAAAAGAAAAATGTAATTTAATTTTAATATTGTTTTGTTAAAGGAGCCTGTTTTGAGCCAGTGGAGAATGAATAGATGCACTGCCCACAGACATATTCATCTCCTAAATGCTGTATATATAAGGCACACAAACAGGTACATCCTAAAAATTCATTTAAAGCTCATAAAAATAGCTTTAATTAACAGGATGCAGCTATGTTGACTGTTGAAATTCAAAAATGTTTTTAGTGAAATGGCAGGTAGGCGTTTTTGGACTATTAAAATGGCAAGCAGCTCCATCTGAATTGCTCACGCTGCTCTCTCTAGAAACAGCCTCCACGGTGTGATAGCCTCATATTAACCACACACTACAAGCAACACTCCACAAAAAACAAGCCATTTGTACTGTAAGCCAAGTCTGGCTAGTGGCTTTTGTCATCATGTGACTATAAAATTGAGTTGACAAGGTTAATAAATAATCTAAAGCACTTCCTCCATTTCATGAGCTTCCTTGTACAGTGCAAATAAAATCTGCAACAGTGCAACAGGATGTTTCCTCTCCTTACTGACAGAAACACAAAGCGCATGTAAATTGGCTCTCAAACATGCGCGCTGAGAGTCACAGTCAATATGAATCAGAAAAAGCAGGTTCTTGACCCAATAGGCTTATTCACAACAATATGACAGCAAAAGATTTAAAGCATACATTCACTGTATGGAATACTATACAGAGGAATACTATATATCTACATTATACAAGCCTCACTCTGCCATGGTACTTTCACAGTATCTTTTTCATAAAGAACGTCAAAATAAGTACAAATTACAAAACCTTTAACACATAACATAACAGAGACTATTGCCATATGATATTAAAGTACGAAAAGTGACAGGAAACTATGTCATAAGCATGGGATGCATGGGTAACATTGGCTGGACTCACCAGAGGCGAGGGAGACAGAGCTATGTTGCCTATGGAGGCTTTTAATTCATCTACCGAGGGAGCTGCAATGTTAGCTTCTACTGGCAGCGGTCTGATTTTGATCTTAAACTTTTTGCGGTGGTCCTCCTCTTCTTCAGACTCACTAGAGGAGAAAAAGTGAGACTTTTCTTTGGGGGCTGGTGGAGAGCTGTTAAGGGACCAGTTGTAAATTGCCATGATTACAACACAAGCTGAATTTTATAGAACTTAATGTAAGAAGAAAAAAAGTTGTGTAAAGTTAGAAAAGCTGCACTAGGTGGGAAAAAAAACCTAAAACATTAAAAACAGACCGTCTACACCTCACAGCTTTGTTTTCATTCACAAAAAATTCGTATAATTTAAAAAAAATGAAACATCAATGTTTCAAAAATTTAATGACACTAATTTACGGCATAATTAAAGGATATCTCCCTCTTCCTCTTCTGGCCTGATGCTATATCCTTCTTCATCTACCTCAGGCGAGTTCTGCAAAAGAAAAGAACTGAAGTCAGTCTTTATTACAGATGCTGTGGTATTATTTGATAGTCTAAATTAAATAGCCATTAACGTAGTAGGCTTGAACTGCCATGCTTTGCGGAGTATCATCAGGCTATTAAAAAAGATGTACTTACATATCTGTCCCAATCAATCTCCCCGTAGAAGCCATTTGGAGCCCCGTTGGTCTTTTTCTGTGACTGAGCAAATCAAAACACAACTTTAGTAACATCACTCAGATTCACTGATTTCTAGATTAGATGAGTTTGGACTATTTAGGGGTGCCGCTGGGGGAATCTACAGGTCCTTAGTGAGTATTCATTTCTAGCATTAGACTTCAAGCTATAGAACTATGCTGTCTCTATGTTTTCAGTACCGATTCAGTCTCTTGGGGCTCCTGTGCCATGGACATCCATCATACAGAAAATAAAGATATCATTTGAATTATTACACTTTTTCACCATGTCAGACTATTTATATTTCCAATTAGCCTTCACATGAAAAAAAATGTACATCAACACATAATTTTTTTTTTTTTTTACTGATTTGCAAAACAGGCCTAAACATTACCTAATTTCATGACACGGAGTTAAAAAAATCAATACAAAATTTTTCATAAAATAAGAATACATTTTATGTACAAGGGGTGTAACGGTTCACAAAATTCATGGTTTGGTTCGATACGACACAGTGGTGTCACGGTTCGGTATGTTTTCGATACGGGGGGCGGAGCAATTGGTTACGTCGCAATGTTGGAAATATTTCTGTTTTAAACCATGAAGGCGAGCCAATGGATATCACACAAGCACGCAATTGCACACTTGCAATCTTTACGCAAGATTTATGCCGGTGAACATCTTAATCTCAGTCAATTCACTATAAGCAGAAAGTGAAAGTAAAAACGGAATGACGGAGTAATGACGGAGCTTTCGGCATCTGACGCCGCTTATTCTCTCAGAGACAATGAGAGACAATTTCCTTAATATTTCTTTTGTGGCCTGTACATACTGAAAAAAAAGAGAAGAAACGTATTTCGTGTTAAACAGGTTGTTTTTGAAAGTCGGTGCTTAAAATAAAAGCTTTTTGTTTCATTGATTTTTATTGATGACTGCAGTGTTAATATTTTAATTATATGACTATAATAATTCATTGTAGGTAGCCTATAGCCTAATAGACCTGTTTAAAAGACCTTTTTTTAAAACATTTTAATTGAGGAGTAAATATAGCCTAATCTTATCCTCGCAGTGCATCAGTTATGCATTAATTATCGCGGGGCAAACTAATTGTACTTTTAATTTAATAATAAAAGTAACTTCATAATAATAATAGGCCTAATAAAAAAAAAATGTAACAGGCCTACATTAATTGGAAATGCCAAATCCTCTTAATATTGCCAATAATTTATGTTTTTGACCATATCTCTGGCTATTGTTGATACAAGATCAACGTCTTTTGAGGTACCCCAGCAAGGGGAAGTCGCGGGGCAGACAGCACGTTTCCTGTTACGTCGTTTGGGCTGCATTGTTGAGCGCAGTGGCACTGATATTTCACACACTTTAAGCTGTTATTTTCCAAACGTAATAGGATTAGTCCAACGAATTGTTCGGTTTGTAATGCGTACCAAACCGAAAGCCTCGTTCTCCATTTTCTCTGTGAAAACGGTTCAATACGAATACGCGTGTCGTTACACCCCTAATATATTATATATATATACATATATATATATATACATATACATATATATATATATATATATATATATATATATATATATATATATATATATATAAAAGCTTTAAAGGGTGGTTGACTGTTTTTTTCTAGGCTTGATTGTGTTTATGGGGTGCAGTTTAACATGTGTTAATGCTTTGTTTTAAAAAAAATGCATTATTTTTCACATAATTTACCTTTATTCCATACCACTCTGTCCCTTCTCTGATAAACAAGCTGATAATTTCCTGCTTTTATGAAGCCCCTCCCTCAGAAATATAAGCAATGGGCTCAGATTGGTTAGCTGGTCCAGTGTGTTGTGATCGGCTAAACCGCCTCTAGTGCGTGTCTAAATGTCCCGCCCCTCACCTCAGCGGCATGTACTTCGGTTGTATTGTAAACAATGGCGTCATCTATATTGCTTATCAATTTGAGCCACGATTGAGACGCAGAGGACATTAGCGAAGAAGATCGCACAAAACCTGTGCAAGCACAGCTCTTAATGGTTGTTTTTTGTTTGTGGTTGTCTCATACTTTTAGATATGCTGTTATTTGTAAATGCTACTGCTTCTTTTAGCTTTTAATATACGGTTTTATCCTGACTAAAGCTTTAATACAGTACAGCAACCACACACGCGTCCATGTATAACGCTTCTCATAGCTGTGTGAAAATAAGTGTATAAATGGAACATTTCATTGTTGGAGAGAGAGAGAGAGAGAGAGAGAGATGCAGAGAGCGTGCAGAGCAGGGCGATGCGAGGGACAGGATTGAGAACCGCTGCTTTAGAACATTGATTTTTAAATTTGTGAATCCATTAGAATTGTTAGAAGACAGAATCGTGATTCATATATGAATAGATTTTTACATGCACCCCTAGTTTTCTCTTCCTCTTCTCTAAAGCAGTGCAGCATGGCCTCGCCCCCTTCGTTACATGTTTGTGACGTAATGGACCCGGGAAGTAACTCATTGTAGTACCTACAAGTTGTTTTTGTAGGCATTAAAATGCCAGAATTGAAAAAAAAAAACCAATATCTCCGTTTGCATTGAACTTTCAGCGCCGCAACTTTGCAGATATTATTTATGCTCAAACAACAACATTACACACTTACTAGCGTTAAAAAAAGTGAAATCGCAATCAACCACCCCTTTAAAGGGATAGTTCGCCCAAAAATGAAAATTCCGTCTGATGGGTTTGGAACGACATGAGGGTGAGCAATTAATGACAGAATTTTCATTTTTGGGTGAACTATCCCTTTAATGCACTTGTCAAAATAACAAAAGCAGTAAAAAGAAAAAAAGTTTTGACAATGGCAAAAATAATTATTCATAGCGTATAATTTAAATTACAATCTGCAAATAAGTGGGAAAATATAAAAATAGGGCTGTCAATCTTTTAAAATACTGAATAACATTAACAGTTTTTGCATAAACATTTTTATAAACCATTGTAGGTAAATATTTCACTTATAGATTTTCGATAATAATTACATTTTACCATACAAATGCAAAATGCAAATGACTCAACTTGTTGAATCTCATCTGGGCTTATTTTATAGATAAATTACCCATAAAAATGCCTTTCTTCATCATTACAAATGGGAGATAAATGATAAATGTGTGGTATGCTAGGGCCTTTTGTGTATGCGCATGTTTGTGTGTGTGCTGCAGCTCTAATTAGCTCCAATTAGCTCAGAATATTTCAATAAATAATTTCTCAGAAATCACAAAGAACGGAGTGAATTGAATACACACACATTAACAATGTTAAACATTTGATTAATTGCATATGTTAATCATCAATTTTGGCAGCCCTAATTAAAACAAACTATCAATTCAAATTCCAAAATAGTAAATCTGGCTCTTGAAACGATGCTGTAAGTTAAGAGGCACTTACTCCACCATCTCTGTCTGGTGACCCCCTAAAAACAGGGAAAACAAAAGAAAGAGACAAAGAGAGAGACAGAGAGGTCTTTAATACCCACTTAACATGCAAGCCTCTCTTTTTTTCTCAACTCAAGCACAGAAGCAATTAGCCAGGCTTCGCACTGAGGCACAGAAACACCTGTGCCATGGGCCCCAAACAGACACACTCTCAAAACAGGCATCATCTATAGCACCCCGAAGCAGGAGACAGGGATTCATAGCAGCAAATGCTCCATTATGTTGATGGGTTTATATTGATCAGCCTGCCTTAGGAAGCACTACTATTATAATCAGTTCATTATTCCTGTAAGGTCTGAAATATGAGATAATAGTCAAACAAATTACTTTTTTTCAAATGGAACAGTTTATTGAACCTTCAGGCAAAATTTTATTCAGAGGCCCACATTAAGCAAAATATGTAATTTAGTGCAGTTACTGATATTTATATGGCCATAAAGTAAGCTATAATTCTTACAACTTATAATGTCAATGAAATCTATATTAATAATACTGGCATAAATTGCATATAATTATCAGTTGTTACTCTATATCTCCCAATATAGTTTTATTGTGGAGGACAAAAAAAAAAAAGGTTGTATGGATAATCAAATAAACCTAAGTGTTCATCTTTAAATATTACTAACAATATATAAGTTATTCTTACTTTTACTTTATACAAATCAGTAAAGATTTAATAGGAAAAAGACACAACTACTATTACCTGAAGGGGGATGATTTTACAATTATACTAAAAGGCATTTTACTTGCTAAAAAAGTATAAACTATCAGACTATCAGACATCAGAAGGCATAGGACTGTGTAAAACAGGTTTTTCAGCAAGGTTTTGATCATTAGAAATTTAATATCAAATTCATCCAGCAGGCTTTATAGGTGTTGAATTCTGGTATATAAATTAGTGAAACTTACGTAGAGTCAGTGTCCTTTTCTTTCTTCCGTATCCCGAAGGCCTTCCTGGTGCGTTTTTTCAATCCTGTGGTGTGGGGATATATTGTTAGTTGTCTGATTTGATATGGCTCAAAAACACACAGTTCAGCCTCACAGACACATGGTATTAGGGGTGGGCGATATGACCAAAATCTTATATCACGATATGACTAATTTTATATCACGATAACGATATATATCACGATATAGTAATTTTTGATATTTATGATATTAAAATCTTTGATACCATATAATTTTAATAATCCTTGTCACCAATGTCAATATCAAACTAATACAAGCCTAAAAATAGACAAAAAAAAAAAAACTCAAGCTCACTGAAAATAAATAAACAGTCAGTGATGAAATAAGTATAAGAAACTAATTGCAAGCAATAGGACACAAACTACAATAAATGTGAAATGCTACATACATTGTGTAAATTAATTAGTCTTCGCTGTGTTAATTATATCTATCTATGTATTATGTATAGATTCTATCTATATAATTTCTTCTTATTAAAGTTACAAAAGTGATTTAGTCAAGAGCAGTCAGAGATTTTCTAGCAATGTGCTATGATTAATATGAATGGCAGACAGAACGAATATTGGACAGCTTCCCCTTTAAGACCGAAGTCCGGATCCAATATACTGTTACATCTGCGTTTTCTCTTTCAGCCGTTTCAGCCATTTTAAGACCTAAATCACTGTCTTTGAGGATACTTGCCAAGACGGGGATTCTGACGCACATAAGTGTGTTTATGTAATCGTTCAAAGTCAATAAAGTGACAAAAAAACCAAAAAAAAAAACACGGCCCTCTCACACAGAAACAGAGACGGCGCACGCATATAGCGCTATTGTTTGTATTTCGACGGCTTAAAATCGGTTGTTTTAAAACTGCAGTGCTTAAAAACGCGTACCCATGCTACAGTCCCTCGTTTAGGAACGAGCTCCGCGTTTTGTTCTGGTCGTTCTCCACCTGGTTCTGTCTCCCCTTCACGCCCCGTGGTGGTGTGTAAAGATCTCAGTCATCCAAATGATGAAAAAGTATTACCGTAAACAATGTATTTTGCTACACCACAAAATAAACGATAGAACATAATATGAAACGATAGATTTTTTATTTCGTCCATCCGATATATATCGTCATATCGCACAGCCCTACGTGGTATCTGATGAATTTACAAATGTGCTATAAATGCGGGTGTGTGTATCTGTGTCCCTGTGTGTCTGAATGTAAGTGGGTGGATGTTTGTAAAGAGAAAATGTTGAAACGGCTCATGTCCAAAGTCCTTTGACATTTCAGATCAAAGAATGAACTAAATCCATTATTGAATCACACTGCTGACTGCTGATACAGAATTGATTTCAGCATCACCAACATCAGACAAGAAAGCATTAGCATTAATCACATTCATCAAAAGATAGATAGATAGATAGATAGATAGATAGATAGATAGATAGATAGATAGATAGATAGATTATACACTGATTCTTATTAGAGCAACTGTATTAAAGTTCGTCAGTCAAGAGCAGCGAGTGATTTCCCTCTTTGTGTTTTGTTGTTTTGTTAACATTAAAGGGTCACCTAAAAATGAACATTTTGTAATAATTTACTCACTCTCAAGTTGTTTTAAACCTGAATGAGTTTCTTTCTTCTGTTGAACATAAAAGTCATTTTAAAGAATGTGGGTAACCAAACAGTTGCAGGTCCCCATTGACTTTGTAGAAAAAAAAAATACTATGGATTCAATGGGGACCAGCAACTGTTTGGTTACCCACATTCTTTAAAATTACTTTTATGACTTTTAAAAAGTTTTTTTATGACTTCAAAATATCTTCTTTTGTGTTCAGCACAAGAAAAAAATAATAATACAGGTTTGGGACAACATGAAAATGAGTGAATAATGGCAGAATTGTAATTTTTGGGTGAACAATCCCTTTAAATGGCAAGCGGCAGCATATTTAGTAATATTCGTCTGCTGTCACTTTAAGACCTGCACACATCATATACACAGGCACACATCTTTTTTCCTCTCAACACTTTACTTTCACTTTAGTCATAACCAGCTGTGTTTAAATGTAAACCTTGTGTGTTTTTGACAGTATTAGCACAATCAAACGCAAAAGATAACTTGGTCCAGTAATCAGCCGCTGTTTGAAAAAAGCACAGAACAATGCACAAATTAAATGTTTAACCGCCAATGCTTTAAAGCACATGCAAACAATTTAATTTTGTGATTGCGAATAAGTGCAGTGTCCCGTGAGTTAACATTTGATGTGAATGTACAGTACAGTAGATATTGAGACGGAGGCATCAGAACTGCAACTGATAGAATGATATGATATTTCTATAAAAGCAGATTGTGGAGGCATTTTAATCGTCCACGATCAAAAATCGTGATATCGCACACCCCTACACTGGAGTAATATTAATATTGGTCCCCATATAATTTAAATAGTCTAAACATCCTCAAACTCAATTTACAGTAAATACCCATATAGTTATTTGGATATGAGGACATGACTGAGCAGCAGGGGCATGTCCGCCTCACAGCTATGGGGCTTGCGGGGCTCTGAGTCAGGCATCGATCCAGTCAAGCCTCTGCAGCGACAGGGAGCTCCAACATGGCGGATGGCATTATTGATCTTTACTAAATATTTCCTAACACATCCAAAGGCTCAAGCGCTGCTGTCTGGCTGAGAGCGAGAAGAGAGAAAGTCTATTTCTCAGAGCCATCAGAGAAAATTCTCAGACATTGCCTTTAAGCATCTACTTTTTCTTTGCCTTACATGTTCCACTGTTCTTGACACATTTCTTCTAAGCAAACGTTGTTTTATCTAATTAAAAAGCATGTCAATCAATAACATAACTAAGAGGAGCAATTGTATAGGAAGTTCACAGTGACAAAATTTAACAACAGGAAACTAGCCATTCTACTTTGGGGTTGTGCATGTTATAATTTACAAAATATACAAAATTTAAATATACAAATATCCAGAGGTAAAAGTGTTAGAGTTTGATATGAAAACGGAAGCTGACAGCTTTATTTGCAGATCTGCTCTGTAAAGGGAATAAAACAGGTCAAGGCAGGACTTGAAAACGGACTTGATCCAGGGCTTATGAACACCTGACTGTTGAATGAGCTTTTGAGTCAGGCTTTTTAGCAATTTGAGCAAGACTCCTTTTAATCGTGCCACAACCGCTATCCACCATTACGTTTGTGTCTTGTGTTTGTAATTTCAATAAATCATTCTCTTAAAAATCTGTTATTAGAATAAAAGAAATTGCATTATAAATTATTATATTAATATTTATTTTGTCACACTTTATTTTTATGGTCCAATTATTTCTATTAACAAACCATTAACTACAACTTTTGCCTCATTAAACTACTAATATGCTGCTTATTAATAGTTAGTAAGGTAGTTGTTAAGTTTAGGGTAGGATTAGTGATGTATAATGAATATGCGCTTTATAAGTACTAATAAACAGCTAATAAGTTATTAATAGGCATGCTAATAAGCAACTAGTTAATAGTGAGAATTGGTCCCAATACTAAAGTGTTACCATTTATTTCAATATCTAAACATAATAATTTAAATATACAAAAAATATTTACCATTATATTTCAGCATTTATAAACTATAATTTAAAGAATTAAAAAATATATATTTATGTCTTTGCTCAAGTGTCCACTCAGTAGAAATACTACCCAAAATAAAATAAAAAGTTATCAGCTAAGGACATTTTCTATTATATATTGTTTGTATCTCTTTGTATACCTGAAAATTAATCACTGGTAGGTGTCAACTCTGTTTTAAACAATTTGTCCCTTGCAGAACAATTCAGATATGAACCAGGCTTAGATATTTTTTGCATTTAGCATTATGATTGCATTAAGTGAACTATTACATAATCTGGATCTATTGGTAGAGTATGGTATATGGGTCTTTATAATGCTACAGTAGCAATCTAGCAGTTTTGCCTTTCAGGGTAGATAGATTAATAATATGTTTATAAGAGCTTTTGAAACAGGTTTGACGCAATTAAGATTTTATGTAATTAGTGGTTAGTTTGTTTACACTATTTTAGGCAGAAAATAACTGTTTTGCTATGAACAATATACTTAAGGGATGTAATTCAGTATACAATAGGTGGTAATGCAAGGCTGTTCAGGCTAGATGCAAGATTTCCAGGTTCATAAAAGGGTCTAAATTTGATGCAAACAGATCCCACCCTTACAAAAGAGAACTGTAGAGGTACCATAATACAATGGTGGCATTAAATGATAGCAACATAATACTTTGAAATATGCCACTAAATGTTTAGCAGCTTCTTGTACCATGGTACTTTGCAAAACATGCTAGTTTTTGGTATTTTATTGTTAAAGTGCAAGTAAAAAGAGTAGCTTTTAAAAAGCACTGCTGCATCATCTTTGGTTCACATGGATCAAGCACTTTTAGGCTTTAAATCTGAACCCTGACATATCACAATTTCACCTAAATCCACATACTGGCAAACACAAAAGCAACTACAGTATATCAGTACAGTTTGGGATTACAGCCTCTGCAAACGCACAAACCCCAGCGTAGTCACACTTTCCATATAAGCTAACCCCAATGAGATGGCTTAAGTCCATTTTTGACAAGAGGGATTTCTAAACACAGCATAACACTAATTAATGGCTATGAAAATAATAGTCTCTGCATGTAAGCATCATGACGGAAGTGGTAACGTGATTACCAGTAGCTAACTCATGGAGTGAAGGCCAAGGCCAAAAAAAATGATAGCGCTAACCGTCCAGGGACACCACTTAAGCAAACAGGAAAAGAGAAGACAATATGTGAAAATAAAGATAGATAGTATTTAGGGCTTTAGAGACTACAGAGAAAAACAGTAGTGGTTAAAAACAACAAAGATTAATTGTCAGAGAAAATGCTGGCGAGACTGTAGGTGCCACAATGCAGTAATTTACTTGAAAGTTGCAGTAAAGATATGTATAATGTTACAAAATATTTTAAATAAATGTTGTTCTTTCTATATTTTTCATCAAAGAACCTTGAAAAAAATGTACCACTGTTTCCACAAAAATATTAAGCAGCGAAACCTGTAGTCAACATTCATAATAATAATAATAATAATTTTGCTGTGCTATCACAGGAATAAATTACATTTTATATGTATACACACATTATATATAATGTAATTATAGTCTTGGTGAGCATTAGAGACATCTTTTAAAAACATTTTAAAAAAATCATTACTTTTTTTTTTTTTTTTTTTATTATTCCCAACTTTTGACCGGTTGTGTGTGTGTGTGTGTGTGTGTGTACCTGATATTTATCATGCTATGGGGACCAAATGTCCCCACATAGATAGTAATACCAGTAAATTTTGACCTTGTGGGGACATTTTTTAGGTCCCCATGAGGAAACAAGCTTATAAATCATGCAGAATGAAGTTTGCAGAAAGTTTCCTGTGAGGGGTAGGTTTAGGTGTAGGGTTGGTGTAGGGCAATAGAAAATCCAGTCTGTACAGTATAAAAACCATTACGCCTATGGAATGTCCTCATAAAACATGGAAGAACAGCGTGTGTGTGTGTGTGTGTGTGTGTGTGTGTATGTAAATATAATATATATTAGGGGTGGCACAGTACACAGATGTCATGGTTCGATACATACCTCGGTTCGGGGGTCACGGTTCGATACGATTTCAGTACAACAGGGGGAAAAAAAAATCTACTATGCTCAGTTTCTTTTCATTTATTTTGAACAGACAGTAGTGCAAATTAAAAAATTTTCCATCTAGATGTGAAAATACTAAATATTAGTACATGTTATATATATAAAATCTGTTTTGTTTTCATTGTGAGTGTACACAAATAAAAGCAGACCTTTATACAGTGATTATTAATAAGACAATAAGTGTTTACAGTTGATTCTGCTGGTATTAGGAAACAGTTGAAGTGATCGCACACGCGCGCACACACACACACACACACACACACACACACACATCAGTTCCAGCATTGCTAACTTGACAGCGCAGTTGGTACTTTATCAAAATAAAATACAGTGAGCCAAACATCAGCGCACCCGCCTCTGTGTCACCGTAGGAACGTGACTGAAGTACAAAGCCTACCATTTACATAATAAATAATAGTTTAGCATTCAGATAGGTTACGTCACAAAAATGGAAATATTTTGGAATATCTGGATTTGTGCCGAATGAGAGAGGTAGGATACTCGAGCACAAAGCTCCATTTCGCAAACAGTTGAGTGTGCAAGCCTTTAAAGTATACTCCCTTGTCAGTCTATGTGAGAGACACGTTCAGAATCAGCACATGGTCACTGTCTAGTGGGCTTTGTTTTCAAGTGCGCAACTCATGGCATTTACTGTTCTTCTGCTGGCGGTTATCAAACATCGCTGCATTACTGCGGGCGCCCCCTTCTGGATTGGGGGTGAATTGCCTGTATTCGTCGTAAGGCCTCATGCACCGAACCGAGACTGTTCGGTACGAATACATGTACCGTGCCACCCATAATATATATTAATACAATTGAGCTTCTCAGGGAGAACTCCATAACAGCTGAGCTGAGATAAACAGTTGGGTTTTTACATGTACTGTACAGCTTACTTATTTGTCTATTTACATCATTTATCACACCAGAATTTTAAAAATACAGATACAAAAAATGTTAGTAGTTAATGTTGGCCAGTAGCCTATTGAGAAAATAAAATCGTATGTTAGCCAGGTTAAACAAGTTTTATGGCTAGCTGCCTCTAGTTTTAGAATTAGTTTGTTATAGTTTTGAATAGAATTTAAGATTTACTGCATTTTTTTATATTTGTGTTTTAAAGGCAACTGCAATGAAGCATCTAGAAAGACATGAGCATGCCAGCCAGCCACCCTGAGACTGATAATTCGTGGTAAGAGAACAACTATGGTTTTGAGAGGTTTGTGTATTTTATATGGGGTTTGCCATTTAAAAGTATGTCATTTCTACTTCTTGTTTTTCAGAGAAGACATTTCTGTCACTAACAAAGTGGATGGTGAGCAACGTTTTGAAGCAGCACCTGGGTTTTGCAGATGGCTATGTATTTTTGTGAGGACAAATCCAGAGGATACAACATAATGCACTGCAAAACGTCCTAAGACAGGAGAAATGGTGAAGATGCACTGTTCCAGCATTGGAAGACTGTATTTTTAAGTGTTATACATACAATGTTTTAAATAAAGAATTTGATATTTTGTAATTATTGTGTCTGTTTTAATTTAATGCCAGTAGTACCTATGTAGAGTAAAATAAAATGAATTTTATATAAAAATGATAAAATCTAATGAAATCTATATTAAAATGAACGAATTACAGCAGTATACTGATGAATTGGATTATGTTTACAGTAATTTACTGTAAAACAATACAGTTTGCTACTGTAAATCCTAATTACAGTAACTTACTGTAAAACCCCTTTGAAATGTCTAACAGTGCACTCACAAACTCTCATCCACACAGAAGCAGATAAATGACTGCACATACTCAAAAGACACACTCAGCTTGAAATCCCAACCCCCCAGAGGAAAAACGTCCACCACAGGGGAAACTGGGTCAGGAGAAGAACGGCCTGTGCTCATCACTAAGACAAAGACAAAGTAAACGATCAGACAAAGACTGTTTTGGAAAAAAGGCATTTTGGAAAAACCAGAAAGATTATACTTAAGGCACATGATTCAGTTGTGACACTGAGAAAATCACAAAACATTTCACCAAAATGAAAATTCCGTCATCATTTATTTACCCTCATGTCATTCCAAACCTGAATGTTCTTCTGTAGAACAAAATGGAGACATTTAGCAGAATGTTCAAGCTGCTCTCTATTATAAAACCACAAAAGCATCATAAAATATGACTAGAACATATGACTTGTGTTATATTAATGTCATGTCATGTCATATAAAAGCTTAAAATGTTCACTTTAATTGTACAGAACAGAGCAGACCGGACATTCTACTAAATAACTCATTTTACATTTAACAGAAGTAATACAACAAACCATTTTTTACATTTGCAGGGTTCTTAGAAGCACAAGTCATCATAGTTAAGCAAACTTCTGGTAAAGGAAACCACAATTTGGAAAATATTTTTTTCTAAAAAATATTATTTATAAAACAGATTTTTTTACATTTTCATTTGACCTAAGAGCAAAAAATAAAATCTATGACTTGTGAAAAGAGGCTTGATTAAGACTTGATTATGATATAAAAAACTTGATTATGGTAGGCAGAAAAAAAGAAAGATTTCAAATTTGTCTTCACTCCCTTAACTGTATTATTAGAAACACTCACATAGCACCTTTAACTAGTTTTCTAAAAATTCAATGCTAAGGTAATATAACACAAAGAATAGTCTTATAAATGTACATTACATTAAAAAAATGATAATATAAATATGTTTGCTAGATCTACAATGTTAATAACTATGGAAATGCATCATTGCAGTCTGTGAAAAGGGTTCATACAATAATGACACTGTGAAATGAATGAATTTGAATGATATTTCCTATTATAGAACAGTGAAACCACAGATGCCATCAAAGGGTCAAGACTCCAAAATGTCTTTCCCCTCATTAAAATGTCTACAGCAGTCTCCAAATGGTTGTATTATCACAGCACCTATCACAAACAAGAGCATTTCCATCATAAACATAACTTATAAACCATCTGCAACTTCAGAGGAGTGCCATTAAATGAGGCAGGGTCCAGTTCCTACTGGTATTCAGCAGGGGATATAGAGGAAAAAAACAAGAGAAACTAAGATAAATCTGTCGGATGGTTTAATTCTAATATATTACTGCCAGAGGTAGCATGGCAGATTGACTTAGACAGGGATTAATGCTTAACAATCAGTTGATCTGGAGGAGTTGAGCCATCACACTGAGAGAAGAGATCAGAGAGAGCAAGCAATAATCTTAAACTCTCTCTGTAATGATCCGCACAGCTACAATGACCCCAACGTGATCTTCTACATCACAGAGTGCTGATGTTAATCTGAGAATATTCATTAACAAGTCTGAAGACAGATGGCTAAATTTATAGCCGGATCAGCTAGAAAATTTTGCTCATCAAGGCATGTTTTGTTTGCAATTGGTTCAACATCTAAACCAAAAACACCTTAGAACAACTTTTGATTACTTCAACAAAAATTTCTGAAAGCATAAAGTACTGGAAGAAAGGTAAATATTTTGTTGCCTGATATTACTAATAGCTCATAGCAATTTGTACTTTGCCAGCACAGAGAAAACTATTACCCAGCAGCTCTCCCTATTAAACTGTTGAACATGGAGTAAATGGGGTTGCCAAGTCTGCCTCTAGACTCACTGCCATAACATGCATTATGCATTTTTCCACTAACAAACATACATACATGATTGATGGGACTGTGTTCATTTCTTTGTGATCTAAATTAACTGTTCATGAAAGGTTGATAAAACTTTTATAACTTTAACAAAACATTTATCAAAACAAGTATCATGAGCTATATTAATCCTTGGCATGACAATTATTTTCTCAAATGCAGCATTTGAGATTGTGTTAATGACCTTGTTATTTCTTTGAATTTACTATATTAATACCTTTATATTAAATTAAAATATTGTGGATATTACATATTACAGTATCTTACACAGTTCTGCCAATTTGGGGTCAGAATTTTTTTAAATGTTTTATTAAAAAGTCTCTTATGCTCACCAAGGCTGCATTTATTTGATCAAAAATACAGTAAAAATGTTAATATTGTTAATTCAAATTGTTATTCAAATTTACAACTATTTTTATAACTGTTTATTTCAAATTATCAATAAAGGGTTTCTATTTTAATATATTATAAAATGTGGTTTAATCCTGTGAGGATGGCAAAGTTAAAGGAAATGCTTGTTTTGTTTACTGTGTGGAGACGTGCTGAAATCGCAATTGGTCTCGTACTGTATTTTATTTGTATTTGTATTTGTATAGTGATAAAAAGGAAAGTGTGTCCAGTTGAATTCAATTAGTATTTTGTTAGACGGGTATAAAAAAGCTTAGTTTACTGCGGCAGCGGTCGCAACAGCCGTCGTGTGAAGCCCTCCTCATGTGAAGACCGAAGAGTATAAAGACCATCGACTCTACCGTGCGACTACACCGGGTAGGGACACCGGCAAAGGATATAAGTATCGCTTTTTATTTCTCCTCTTTCCTACTACTTGTTTCACTTCTGTTTAAGTTTTTATAACCATTTCTTACTATGTGTAAGTAAGTTGTTGTGTTTGGCTCAGTGTAATTTTTTTTGGATTACTGATAAAGTAATGTAGTTTGATTTGTATGTGTTATCTATTTTAATTTTAGTTAAAGTTGGAGTAATGTTTGTCATTTTATTAGTTTTTTTTTAAATTATGTATGTTAATTATATATATATATATATATATATATATATATATATATGTGTGTGTGTGTGTGTGTGTGTGTGTGTGTGTGTGGTAGTACATACACATATGTAGTTGTTTTTTGGTGTTTGGCATAGTGTTATGTTAGAATCATTATTATACTCTTATACCTTTTCTTCTTTAATATTTTGAATAGTTTTTTGCTTTATTTTTTGTTTTCATTTAAATGTTAAGTTTTGAAATTTTGTTGTATGCATTTGTCATTTTTAATTTATTTTTCTTTTAAATGTGTATATATACTATTTATAAAGTTTTAGCTTTAGATCTAGTAGATTTAGTTTTGGATCTGTTTTAGTCGTTTTAATACTACAATTGATTGCTTCTGTTGTCCTCATTTGTAAGTCACTTTGGATAAAAGCGTCTGCTAAATTACTAAATACATAATATATTTTCAGGATCCTTTAATGAATAGAAAACTTAAAAACAACAGCATTAATTTGAAACAGAATATTGCAATTTAATAGTCTTTACTATCACTTTTGATGAATTTAACAAATCTCTGCTGAAAAAATATATTGATTTCTTTAAAAAAAATCTTACTGACCCTAAACTTTTGAACAGTTTAATAAATAAATCAATAAATCTCTGAACATCACTAAAACAATCACTAAACATGCCCCTTCATTTACACATGCCAATGATTCAGCAAACTGAATGTTATCTTCAGCCGGTGTCACTCATTCAACCACATACTCAGCCAAGTCATAACTAAAACACAGTGCAGGCTAAATTAAACATAATTTTAAAATTACAACATCTTAACAAATTAAACAAAGCAGAAGTATGGGGCAAACGAGGCTGAGACTTCCCTGGAGATGGCCAAGGAAGCGCTCAACACTTCAGATCTCACGCTATCTGAAAACCTCTTCACTTTGCTTTGGCTGTTTGAAGAGGTTTACTGAGATGCTGTAATGATAATGTTTTAGCTGGGTTCCTTCACTTGCAGTCAAGCACAGTGCCCAGTCACGTTGCATGGACACATTATGACTAACAAACACTTAAACCTGGCCAACTCATTTGGTAAAAAGGACGGTGGAGGCCGTTTTTCCATTGTTATGGAAATTCACCAACAGTCATGCAGAATAATTGAGTGTTTACTAAACGAACGGTAAACACTCGCTGCACCTGCACATGTAAAACAACCTCCACACTGGAAATGGCTGTGAAGATTTGTTCCTACAAAGGAAGATCATGACATCTCATTTGTACGTTTATCTTGTAATATAATGGATTAATGGTATTGCTAAAGCGGTGATTAGATCAATTAAAAGAAGTCTTGTGACATTAATTATACTCTCACAGAGAAAATAGCTGTTAATTTAATTCATGTTAACAGTGCCAATGTTTGCGTAACATCCTGTCTACTAACAAGCTTTCATGATATCCTTCAACGGGTGGTTGCTGGAAAAAAATACGGTTGTCTTAAATTCTACCAAGATATATGCACTGAAGTCACTGACGTTTAACACCTATTTGCCTTATTTCATATATTCCTGCACAACATCCATAAAGGTCAGGTTTACTTGCCTTCTAGATAAAAATGGCACTTAATAAAAATGGACTTAAGATCAAACATGAATTCATATTAGACTACCTAATAGCATACAGGCATATTTTTAGGAAGAGGAATTGCAATGATTAGTTATAGTACTGTGACACAGTAGCTTCCGCTCAGGGCTGGTTACTGCTAGTTGCAGGATCTAGCCTTGTGTTATCTCCATTATTCCCTTGAGCAACCTGCTCCAGTACAGGCAACTGTCCCAAAAAAAAGTGCAAAAATAAGCTGCGATGACCACTATATGATCTCCAAAGTCATAAGCATAGGTTGTAAATTCAGTGCATTTTAGCAACAATACTCCTAAGAGCTTATAATGTGAAATGCGACAAGAATGACAAGAATTGAGGAATTGTTAGCTGATATTTCACAAATAGCTTGTAGTAAAATAAAATAAAATAAAATAATAATTTACACATTATTGTCAATTACCATTTTACTCCTTAAATTACAAGTGGTACAAAGACACTGCAGTGCTCTGGAGCAATTATGTTAAATCACACCAGATCTGGTGGAGGTCTGGGCACTCTGTGTAAGACTAAAGAGGGGAAGTACAGCTCTTGTGCCAATGTTTGTGACATGTGCCAAGTCCTTGAGCTGACTGCCAGCGAAACAACCAACCAAGTGGCTTTGTCCAAGTGTCTGAGCGCAATGAATGCTGATGGCAATCCATCGTAAGATTGGCAAAAAAACTGTAGCAGGTGATAACTGAGAAAAGTAGTAAGTCACAGCGTTAGAGAGCTACTTAAAGTAACAATGCTACCAATTAAACTACAGTATATTATTTAGTAGTACTTATCTTTTTTTGTTAGCAGTTTGTAGTGTAGCTCAGTGTTTTTGAAAATTGTGTAGCCTTTTCAGTGCAAAGCTATGTTTTTCAACATGTAATGTAGCATTGTTTAACACTACATTGTTATTTTTCACTTTTTTTAAAAACTCACTTCAGGGTAGTTAGCTTCATTTTGTAAGCATTTTGCAGTGTAGCTAACTGTGTAGCTTGACTAGTAATGATTCTGATTAGCTTATAACTTGATGAGCTACGGTTTTACTGTAGCTCTCTTAACGGTTGTCTTGGACTACGTGATCCTCCAGACCACAGGTTTCGTCTTCAGCCAAACACCATTTAAGATTCACTGCGTCAGCTCTGCTACATGGAAATCCTGTTTATTAAAGACAATCTTCACATTGAATTGATTCAGTACTGGCAGTGAATGAAGATTCTTTGTTGAGAAGCAGATGGAGCGTCATGAGACACAGAAGCAGATGGAGAGAGAGTCACAGCACAGGGAAGCTCACACACGCTGAACATTAAAAGATCAGCTGCTTCGGCCTCAATGCAACACCAAAAAGCTCCAAAAATCCCAGTATCATTTACAGTTAATTTTTTTATTTGCTAATCCAGTTTTGTACTGTATAATCCTATCACAGATTGTTGACATGATAAAAGAACAAGTGTAACACAATTACTTTGGAAAATGCAATAAAAAAGGCCAATTTTATTCTGAGCAACATTTTCTCTCAAAATTCTGAGTTCGAATCTCACAATTCTAACATTTATTCTTGCAATTCTATATACTCAGAATTGAGAGATGTAAACTTAGAAATGGGCTTCCATCATAAGATGCATTTAGAAAATAGGGTGAATTTCCACTTCATGTTTTAATAATGCCTATAACTGTGATATCACAGAAAATTCTGGATCAACTCCTTGCAGTGTTTGGACATGATCTGTAACATGGAACCAAGTCCAATTTGTCTGACATAAAAACTTTTTCCTATCCCAGGAACTGGTTCTAAACAGAAAAAACAAGCACTGTAAGCACTGTTCTCTTTTTCCCCTCATGACTTTGGAAGTGACTTTTAAAAAGTGACTTTTTAAGGAGTGTCCGTGGGTTTCTTACATTAATCTCTATTTTTAATCTTGACTTTGCATATGGGAGTTCCCTTCATCTGGATTTGAACGCGGCAGCGACTATGTTTGTGATGGGTTTGGTCCATGCGGACCCAGATTGCTCTTTTCCTCCACCACCCATACAGAGATAGTACAGGCAATTTTTTTTAAAATGACAGTTATAATCTCTAAACATCTTTATAACAACAACAACAGCTGCAGCAAATTTAAAATCTACTATTACTATTCCGGGGCTTTGTCGGTTTGCTTGCAATCAATATTTTAAATGAGGAGTGTTAAAGGGGCATAAACAAAGGCCTTGCACCTTGCCCAGATTAAAGGAGCTGGATCAATAAAAGGCAGTATATTTTAAACATGTTACATATTTTTTTATGTTTGTAGTGTTTACAGCTCCACTCCTACTCAGAAAAAAAATTACATATTTAAAATGTAATTTAAAATGTCACAAAAATAAAAGTACAAATGCAATCCTTCTGCAAGAAACATCCACATACATTTCACATGATGGAGAAAGACAGGAGAGAGCAGCAGTGTGGATTCTCAAAGGGCTGATTTAGCCTTTAGGCCTCACCAGCTGATGCTCTTCATGTCCTCAGCACAAAAGCGAACTTAGTTTTGCACATTCTTGCCATCAGAATTCTAGAAACACATGTAATATAGACAAAACCTAAGTTTAACAGTAACAAAATCAAAAATATCTTTCGATATTACTAATTTTACATGGTTTTTACTTTTAGCCTGCAAGTGTTAGCTTAGAGGTTACCTATACTATACACAAATGTACTCCTAAACATTGACAGAAATGTACTTTTATCAGGTATACATTACACTGATTTCTGGCCAATCAAATGCTGTACCACTGGCAACCAACCAGTAGTGACATTACTAAAGTCTCTTGGCATATAATGTGTGGTGATCTAAACTTTACCACTAGTTTAACACATCTTACAATTCATGAGAGAATAATGCTACGAATTCTATTACATGAATTTAGCAGCAATCAGCACTATCAGAACATTTTGCTTTGCTTCCCACGGTTTTGGATGACTTAGGTTTTTCAGTCTCTAATACCGTCTTCAGAGAGGCTCACACAAACTCCAGTTTCAACACACATTTCAAGGCAGCTGCACAATGCCTTCTGCTCAGATTCTGCTGATTCGTTCTCCTGCCCCGTTCTCTTTCCTGATCCACTCTGCTGATGATAAAAATCAATGGAGCCTCTATTGTCTAGAGCAGGGAGGTAATGAAACCTAATCAGGATGACTCATCTTTGGGACAGGGACAGAGCGGCATGGGGTCCACAGCCATTGTCAGTATTTAACTCATTTGAAGCCCAGATACACATGGAATGGCCTCTACATCAAATTAATTGCCACCAATTTGGCTACATCTAGATTAAAAAAAAAATCTGTTTATACAATTATTTAACATAAAATTAACCTTTAATGAGAAGTAACTATTTTTAAACATCTGTATCCCTTTTAAATGGTGATCTTTGCCTGTCCAACCTGAGCTTCTCAACTGTATCCAACAATTAAATTCATAAAAACAGTGCATAATCTGTTTATTTAGCATTCAAGTAATGTGTCAAGAACTAATTTTAATTAGCAAAAGTGTAATTTTATAAACAACCCTATTAGGGGTTGACCGATATGTGTTTTTCAGGGCCGATGCCAAAACCAGTAACTACAGATCAAGTACACCGATAACCGATATTTTGAACCAATATGGTGTAAAAATTAATTATTAAATTAAAGTCAAAATTAAGAATAACAAGGGCTCTGTCAAAACCTCTCTTTAAATGCTTTTGAAAAAAAATATTGGCAAATTGGTTTTGAAAATGACTCAAATAATCATCCAGGCCGATAATCGGTCAACCCCTAAACCCTATATCTTCGGTGTGATTAGAAATGATCTTGCTTCATATTGTAAATTTTTTTTTTTTACAAACTACCATTTAATTTAAATTCTGCAATTTATGGGAAATATGTTTATTAATAACAATTGGTCTTTTAATTCAATTTATCTATTTATTTAGTTTCATAAATCTTAAGTCTGACTTCACGTGTCACTGTTTCTGGGTCAGATGCCTAAAGCGAACAAAAAAAGTGTTAACATACACTCATGGTGTGCTGTAATACTACTGAATTATCATGATGATAAAATGTATCTCCATACTGAAACCTCAGACAGTGATTCATCTTTTGAGTCATTAAAATGTTGGTGTCTGGGACGCCACGAGCCTGAGACTGTAGTGTACAAGGTGAGTTTTTAAGAGCTTAAAAATGTCGTACAATAAAATAACGCTCATAAATGGCTGTTGAGATAATATTGTTAATTGAAAGAGGCTTGGACCATGAAACTATTCTTTACTGTACATCACAACTTGACAAGCGGATATTTCATTTTTATGTTTATTAGACGTTTATGTCCAAAAAACGAACTAACTGCATTAGACTCATATTTCGGTCCTCAATATAATCCTCACATAATGAAAAGAAATTAAAGCAACTCACATAATATTTAATTTGACCTTCTGAGGTTGATAATCAACAATGCCATCTCTCTTTACTAATCATTTTAAGTGTTTCACAACCTATTATGTTGCCTATTTGAGGAAAATGACAAGTATTATCGAAACCCTTTTCAGTAAAACATACTATCTTTTATTGCTATGACTTGAGAGCAGCTCACACTCATGCTTTAGCTGCTAAAGCAGCCAGTCAGCTCTGAGCGAATCACCGCCATATCTGCCATCCGTGAGATAGTCCAGCCCACGGTGAGCAGCACAGCTCATTCAGATGAGTCATCTCACATGCAGGCCCTAACACACGCCTGTACAGCCATGCAGTAAATTCGTATGTGATTGTTTAGATATCCGAAACATGATTAAATTACATGGTCAGAAATAAATTTCCTATCCATATGGAAATACAGTAAATACATAAAATTCAGGTGTATTGAACACAAACAGAAACACCTTTCTCTCTAATGTGTCATATATGTGTCTTGATGACAGATGCTCTTTCCTGTTATGTCATAGTCAAGGTCCATCCAGAAGGTACTTAATCTGTCCTTCCTGCAATAGAACTAATGCTTTCAATCATCAGCCCACAAAGAGCACAGTGGCAGGACAATAAATTGCTTTTTCGCTCTAAGGCAAGACTACTGTTTGCATAACAGGGCTCTGTAGGGTCATATACGGAAGTACACACATTCAAGTAACCCTCAGTCAAACCAAGAAACCATTTCACATAATAACAGGATCATAACTGAAGTTCACATTCACATACAGGGGCGTCATGCACCATTTTTTTCAAGGTTACACTGGTGAGTTCTGCCTGTTGTGGTGGCCTAGGCAAGATGAAACAAAACCAAATGGAGGAAGTTGTTTGCAGTTTGAATGAACATGACACTTTCACATAATCATTTTGACTGTTTGGAAGGGAAACAGGAAAAGGCCTGCATAAATAAGCCTGGACAAATAGTTAATCAATAAGTAAATCACTAAAAAAAAAAAAAAAACTCTTTTGAAACCACTCTCTTTCAGTGCATCTGCTTAAATGCATTAGACGTAAAGCAATCTTGTATTTTCAGTTGTTTTAAGTATTTCAAGAAGTGGCACAACCTGTCCATCCAACTCCTATAACCAGGATTTGAAATTAACACCGGCCAACCCACCTAACGCAGATGAAAATCAACCTTGGCGAGTAACATATCAACTAGCCAATCTGGTCCTCCAACCAGAAGCTTCCAACAGTAACAAAACACTAACTTTTGTGAGGAAACAACTCACTTCCCTGACAGCATGTTCACTGAATTTTAACATGTTTACTGTTTAACATTCATTTTGGAGTGTGCTATACGTGGAAATTACAATGAAATGCTGTTTTATAAGAATATTCAGTGAAAAGAGTTTTTATTTCTGTTTAATTTTATTTCAATTTGAAAATTTAGTAGTTAAATTGTATGGTGGGTGAAAACGTTTATTTCAAACCCTGCCTGTAACCTTTGCACAGAGCAAACCAGTAAAAAGAGAGGAAGGAAACAAAGAGATAATCCACTCTAATACTGCAAACAGGAAGTGATTTGTGAAGTACTCTGTGCTGAGTGTCTCCCCATCAATTCCCACATTTATCAAAGCACTTTGATGAGTGAAACTGATCTCGAATGAGTAAATAACGTTTGTATATGCCAGAGTAAATTAATACTGAAAATATTTTGTGTTTATAAGAATTTATTCAAAAAGGTTGCATTAATTTGATCAAAAGCAACAGAAAGACTTTTTATATTGTTACAAATTCTATTCTATCTTATCCATTTTTACAAATTCTATTCTATTTATTTAATTCTATTTTATTTATTTTATAATAGCTGTTCTTTTGAACTGTCTATTCACAAAGACTCCTGAAAAAAATCATGGTTTCCACAAAAATATTAAGCCGCACAACTTTTTTCAGCATTATTAAAAATTATAAATGTTGAGTACCAAATCAGCATATTAGAATGATTTCTGAAGGATCATGTGACACTGGAATAAGTTGCTGGAAATTCAGCTTTACCATCACAGGAATAAATTACATTTTAAAATATTTAATATAATATATATTTAATTAGAAAACAGTTATTTTAAATTGCAATACCATTTCACAATTTTACTGTTTTACTTTATTTTTTTTATCAAATAAATGCAACCTTGGTGAGCGTAAGAGTCTTCTTTAAAGATTACATTAAAGAAATCTTACCGACCCCAAAATGTTGAACAGTACTTTATACTGAAACGGTCAAACTGGCTGGAACACTCACATCACACATCAACCATCAAACCATTTTTTTAAGTGCTTTAGAGTACCAAGTAAATGGCATGGTAAATGTATATATAGTAGTAATCATTCAGTACCATGGTCTATATCACCAGCCTGTCAGCTCTTCCACCAATGTGACTGTCAGACCCGCACTGTCAGTCACCTTCACATCCTCACACACCTTCTATAATAATATACCAACCACTAATAACCACTAATAACATATCAAGCACTATTCTTTTCTCCTATCACCATTTTTCCAACAGCATTTTTTCTCTCAATTGTTTACCCCATGTTGATTCTAGGGGCAAATGAGGAAACAGGGATGTGTTAATCCAGGGTCATTTTTGGCAAACAGCTCTAATCTGGGGCCTCTGGATCTGTACAGACGTAAAAACCCACCCATACACTCCTTTGCAAACACAGGCATATAATGTGGCAACTGTTAAAATGGAGTAAATAATATGCCTCAAAAGCGAGACAAGGTAAAATCTTTGAATTGCTGATTTTGTTATAATCTCATAATCTCCTTCATATACAGTTGCCCCAAAAAGTATTTAGGAGTAATTTCAATCATATAGAACATTTTGAGAGAGAGAAAGAGAGAGAGAGAAAGCCTATGGCTGTGTAGTTGCAATATAAGTATTTCTATAAAAGCATATTCCAGACTTTCATAAATTTGCTCTGGTCAAGCTCAGGCAGCTACACTTTTAAAATTTTAACTTGATTATTTATGCAATGGCAGGAAAACGAACAAGATTGAATCAAACAGGATGGGAATGAAGAGCTAATGTTAGCCGTTGCTTAGTGAGTGAGGCATTGAGAGTTAGTGTTGACTTGAACTTAAAGTTATAAGACCAATTCATGTCCAATCAACTAATTGAACAGCAAACATTGTTTGCTATTGTTCTCCCTAACAAAATTGGTACTTCCTGGAGAATAATGTCACCTGGGCCAGGTTGCTGATAATAATCTGGCTTCCACCACTTTTAACTAATACAACATACAGAAATACATCATGCTCATACTAAGCTAATGCACACATTCAGCTCAAGACAGATACTTTCTGAAAACACATGAAAATTCAACTATCCACACTACAAAATAATAGTGCAGGGCTGAAACCATTAAATTAACTGTATTATTAATGATGTTTTGTTTGGCTAATCAAAACAATACACCTCTGCTAGCTTTATGTACAATATCAAACCACTATCCAAATATCAGAATCTGTAACTGTATTACCATGCCTCATGCTCGTATTTTCAATCAAATCTGTATTCCAAACACAAGTACGTGCACAAATAATTTAGAAACTCATATATTCATTCATGCAACGAGGTCAGCTTCTTTTCTCATTTTGCGAAGTTCATCTTAGTTCTTTGACCAATCTATTGTTGCCATTGAACAAAGGCCCTCATTCTTCAAAGCATGGAGTGTTTCTGCAGTAGGGGGCGGGGAGAGTGTTATCACAGTGAACTCAAAGCCCAGTGGCTCTTTTGATGTGCAGACAGGCACAGACACTGGGTAAAAAAAAAAAAAAAAAAAATTCATACAAAGTGCCCATGTCTATAATGTTCTGAGCATAAAGAATTCTGAGCATTGCTGGGCCATTTAAGGTCATATTAATATATTTTAATGTTTGATATTTATGATAACTCCTGAAGCAAAACCAGTTAAGAACTACATTTTCAGTGAATCCAGACTTCTTTCCTGACAACTTCTCCATATGTGGAGCCCTGTCAATGCTTCGTGTGTATTATTGAAGTACTGTCCGATAACACTGAGATGCTCCTGACATCGTGAGACAATGAAAATATCTTCTTCCACTTCAGCCAGATCCCAAGCCACTGTTTGCTTTAGCCTGCTGGGAAATACTGCTCCAGCTCAACTCCAGTTACTGCCAAAACAACCAGAGCCGGCCTCTGTCTCGCCACAGTACAGTAAGAGCCCTTTCACGTGCTGTCTGTGTTCACTTCCTCTTCTGCTGTCATCCGTAGGAATTAATATTTTTTTCTGTCACTAGTGCTCTCTCTCTGAGCCTCAGAGTGGATTATATCATATTATATCATATTATATTATATATGTAGAAGTTGCAAGCCTTATTTCATTTGTTTTAAAGTTTTTTAAACCAAAAATTAGTTATTTTGGTATAATGGCCTCTTAAGATATTCTGGAATTTCCAGCAAATTTAGCCACTGAATTAGACACGCCCCTCTTTACAAACTCCGCCCCCACCAAGATTAACAGACAGAAAGCAGCTCAAAGTCTTCTGATTGGCTAAAATGCAAATTTAACAGACACATCACAGTCCTCTTTTATTCTATACTTCTTAAAATTGGCCAAGCTTCATGTTCACTCATCAGAGTTGTAAATCAAAACTTGATATAGCATATTTTAGATTTGTTGGCTGATGAGTTTGCTTTATATTACAGAAACAAAATAATGAGTAGTTACTTTAAGAAAGCCTGTATGAACATTTAATGTTATTACTCACACAATTTTCTAAGCCTCCTACACAAAGTAACAAATAAGCACTCAAGCTAGTCTTTACTCAATTTAATATATTCATTAAAAGTAGAGCAAGAGGACATAATGGAATTATTCTTTTACGACTCCCACATGGCACACAGACAAAACTCCCCAGTTAATACTCTAACAGACTACAGGAAGCTATTTCACCATTTCACTTCTGATGCATTGTCTTACTTCTACTACTTCCTACTAACTGGAATATCTACAATTCTGCAACAGTTAAAACCAATATATTTTGGTGTTATAAACTTAATAATAAAAAATATCATTCATTGCACTTCAAAAATTTGCACTTCCTTCCCGCATAGTGCTGATATGACAGCTGCTACTCTACCTTATATAGGCTACAAATAAGAACAAATCACACAGCTTTAAAAGTACCAAAAATATCTAACAATATTATTACAGGCTTTTTTTTAAAGTAGTATGATATTTTGCTCTTAACAATCTATTTATTTACCATTCTACAAGGCCAATTTTATAATAAAAATTCTGTGAAAATCCCTTCTCGTATAGACATGGAGTTGGGTGGAGCCAAACTTCTGCTGTACAGGAAATACTATCACTACCACTAACTCTATTTAAAGCAGTCTATATGGCAACCCTTCTATTTAAAAGCTCAGTCGAACCCCACCCATAAATTGCCAGGGTCACTAACAATTGGTGTCAGCGGAGTAGAGCAGTCATATAATGGGCAATGACACGGATTAATTGTTGTTTCCCTTCAAAAAAGAATGGATTGTGATTAATACGAAACCACTGCAATAATGGACAAAAGCATTTAATGGTCAAAAATGTGGTGTGCTTATTGTGCACAAGGACATTTAGACTGCATCACATGCCATTGAGCTAGTGAAAAAACAACACTAGCATCTTGAAGATATGATAAAACAAAAGTATTATTTATGTCATGTCATGACATAAGAAACAGATTCCTTTTGTTATATGCTCAAATCTCTAAAAATGTTTTGGAGTTTAATGATCCTTGAGAAGGTTTGGGATACGGCAGAGATGAGAGGATGGGAACAGGATGAGAGGAAAAAAGTATGCTCTACATGAGGAACCAATAAGAGGGTCAATAATTCTTTCAAAATATCCCTGTAATGTAACAAGTCACACAATGAATGAACTAAATAAAAGAAAGAGAAATAACCAATTTAAAGCGCACCATAAACAAAAGCCTGATAAATATCTGACCTCTGACTCAAAATAAGTCTGAGAAAGCCTTTCTACTCTTCTTCTACTCAGAAAAGAGTATCTTAGCAGCCCTACATGCATATTAACCTACTTCAAACTATCTTTTTTCACAATTCAACAAGGTGGACATGGCAACTTCGACCAAACAAGATTAGAGGCAAAAATAGCTTGGGAGTTGAAGCAGGCTGAAAGCATCATTTTGAAAACACCAGGTGGATTACCTTCCTATTTTACACCTTCAGGTAATCCACGCATGGCTAAGCCTGTACTATCCACACTAAGAGATTCACCTCTATGTCACATCTATTTGAGGCTACAGTGACTGTCGCTATCACTTTTGCTACTGCGTTACCTAACACCTAAAGGCCTGAGATCTGTCACATTTGGTTTTCTATCAAGATAAGGACCTTGAGTGACTCGAGTTTGTATACTGAGCAAATGATAACTTATATCTTCTAACCCTGAATCTATCCCTCACAGGAACCATTCATTAAGACATATTAAGTGATTTCTCACTATTAGTGATTTTACTGTCCTTATAGGGACATTTGGTAACCAAAATGCAGGTAAAATCAGCATAATACATTTTGCCATAATATTTTGTGAATTAAAGAGATTATATATACACACACATATATATATATATATATATTACACATACACAACCCACACTCAGTGTTGTACAGAATGAGTGAATGAGGAAGTAGCAAATGGCTTGTTCTGACGTTTCTCCACATGCCTCAATAAATTGCATAACACATGTTGTAATCCACATAAAAGGGGTGGATGACATACATAATCTGATGTAACAAAGAATATGTGCCATTTTACTCTAGTCAGGGTAAACTGTACAAACAATTCATGCTTAAATCCCCTTAACCGATCACTATTCTTCTGATTTCAACCATTAGATATGATCCAGCATGATTGTACATCAGAAACGACACGAACCAGCCATGCAAAAGGACAGACAACAGTGTTTGGGAACAGGTGACATGATACTGAGTTTATCTGATCCAATGTTATAAATAAATGATATGTTCTCGTCAGGCCGACAGTTACATAAAAACCTCCGTCACACATGCGAATCAAACCATCCCCTGTTTCTCCCTCCAAAACACAGCTGACAGCGGCGTTCACATGCACACACTGAATTACACGCATGAACACTTCCCTTTAAAGAAACGGCCTTGAGCAGACACACGATTAAAAACGAGTGCCGCGTTACAGTATGATGTGTACGTGAGTATGTGTGTGAACTCTACATACAAAGAGAATTCAGAGGCGGCCAGCTGGGCACATAAGCCGTAACTGCAAAATCCAAATAATCCTTTACAAAGACAAGCCATCTAAAGGGGGGTGAGGTGAAAGCACAAAGAAAAAAAAAACCAGGATATATGCCTGTACAATAGAGTACAAATACATATATGTGAGTGTGTGTACAGCACATATGAGATGCGTGTGCATGTGATGATTTGTGTCTATATTTGAGATATCCAGCACCTTCGGTTCTATATTGAGTTACCGGAATGTCAAGCCACTCAAAATAGGCGGACAGCTTATGGCATTTAAAGCCAGCACACGCCGGGCCGTACACGCAACGAGAGGCAATAAGATAAAAATAGACCAAGCCCTCACCTTCCATCATGATTGCAGATTTGCATTCCTCTATCTCCAAGGAGCCTGAAACGGGAGGAGGGGAGAGGAGAAGCCCCTGGTTACCAGATGGAGAGATGTAAAAAAAACAGAGCACACTTCCAGCCTCGGCTTTAAAGTCCCCGTGTCCCTGGTACGACGGGCCGGTGGATGTTTTAGGGCTCCGCGTTTAGGCCATGGATGCTGCTGCTAGCCACTGCGGCTCTGGTCTACACGATCACCAAAGGATGCTCAAAAGAGGACAGGAAAAAAAGCAGAGTGGAGAGAGACAGAGAGAGAAGAAGGGAGGGAGGGAGAGAGGAAGGGAGGGAGGAAAGCTTGCTGAGGTCATCGTTCAGCTCAGCCAATCCTGCGGGCACTGCTGCATGTCACATGGCGAGTGGTTCATCGCTTCTGTCAGCGTCCTCACTGGGAATTCACATACACGGACACACACACACACACACACACGCACAAGCACAAGCACACAGCTTACCTTGTTATGGTGCAGCGTGCCGCTCCTGCCAGAACAGAAAGGAACTGGATTAATAGGGCATTGGGTGCTAAATACAGGAAACTGTCCATAAGAACATGACTGAGATACAGTTTCTTCACGGTTATATTTGTAGATGTAAATGTTGAGGCTCAGCTGGCAGCCTGTGCCTGCCCATTTGCCTGTTTCTCTCTGTGGCAAATCAATCAATGTGACATTACATCTGACAGAAACAGTAGCTGCCCCATGGAGGGAGGAGCCAGCACTCAATACACTGACTTGTGACTGAGGAGGAGGGGAAGAGAGAGAGGCTCTGTGTTTGTGTGAGGGTTGGTGATTCATTTAATATGAGGAGGCGGGTCTCTCCCTTTAGATTACTAATGAAAAGACAAAAAAAAAAAGGTTGGGTGGACTGACAAAATTCTGTATCTTAATCTTTGTTAATGTTAGTTAATAAAAATAGAGTTGTTCATTGTTTGTTCATGTTAGTTCACAGTGCATTAATTAATGTCAACAAGCACAACTCGTGATTTTAATAATGCATTAGTAAATGCTGGAATTAACATTAACTAATTAATAAATGCTGTAGAAGTATTGTTCATTCTTAGTTCATGTTAACTAATGTAGTTGACTAATGAACCTTATTGTAAAGTGTTACCAATAATATTAAAATAAATACTTAATAATACATATTTAAAAATAGTTTTTTATAAAACTACAAATGTAAAATTCTATACTGTACACTACCATCTAAAGGTGTTATGCTCAACATGCATTTATTTCATCAAACATATTGTAAAAACAGTAATATTGTGAAACAGTATTAAAATGTAAAATAACTTTTCGATTTTTAAATATTTTTAAAATGTAATTTATTCTTGCGCTGGAAAAACTGAATGTTCCTTTAGACATCATTGTAATATGCTGATTTGGTGCTTAACATTTCTTATTATAATCAGTTTCAAAATAGTTGTGCTGCTTAATATTTTTGTAGACACTGTGATAATTTTTTTCAGGATTCTTTGAGGGATAGAAAGTATACACACACACACACACACACACACACACACACAGTGTGTGAAGAACTGAAAATGCAAACAAGATTATAAAATGTATTTATATGAGCATATGAATGTTTAAAGTGAGTGTGCATAAGGACTATATAACACAAATATGTATTCTGTGTGGCTGTTCTCCTTTTTATTCTCTCACAGTTAAGAGATGCTGTTTCATTCTCAAGCCTCTGTTCACCTAAGTCATGCTCTGGTCCATGTGAGCATCTCTTTCCCTTATCACTGTCTGTCTCTAGCGCCCTCTGTCTGTAGTCTTCCGCCTGTCTGAACACATTGCAGGCCATAAATGTCTAACCATTTATGTTAAACATTTATAAAAGTTGAGAATAGAGGGCCATAGCGACCCAATCCTTGATGGGGATACCATGTGGTCACATCCTCAATCTTCAACACAGTCTGCATTACCACCCTATTACAGCAGATGCCGTCTGTGAATACCTCCCCTCCCCCACTTCACCCATTTTACCCCACCACTATAACCCCCTACACCTCCCAGTGGACCCGATCTTATCCTTCCAGCATGCAGGTGCACGTGTGTTTGTGTCTGTGCGTTTACACATATTGCTAAATAAAGCCTTAAGGTCTAATCCTGATGTTAAGGCAGTAAACTATAAGCACAAACTGTCATTTTTCTGTAAATCACTTCTAGTGATATAGTGCCAAGGAAAACGGACTTTGGCTGCTCTCGTAACAGTGCAGCAGGAGAGAGAATTATATAGACCAGCACAATATTTCTAAGCAGAAAGAACCCTAACTGAATGGATGTTATTGCTGTGTGCAATATTATAACATCTAGACAGATTAAAAAAATCATATTGTTTATATTTTGCTATGTAAGTAGCTAATTACATTATTTACATTTCTGTTCAAAAGTCTGTGGTCAGTTGACTCTTTTGAAAGAAGTCTCTTATGCTCACCAAGACTGCATTTAGTAGATCAAAAATATAGTAAAGTAGTAATCTTGTTAAATATTTTACAATTTACAAGAACTGTTTTCTATTCGAATACATTTTAACGTAATTTATTCATGCAGTGGTAAAGCTGAATTTTCATTCTGTATGAATATGCTGATTTGCTGCTCAAGAAACATTTCTTATTATCATCAATGTTGAAAAAAGTTTTATATTATTTAATAAATGTTAATTTTTCAATTATTATTTAATATAAAGTTTAAAATTTTTGTGGACACTGTAATACATTTTTTCAGGATCCTTTAATGAATAGAAAGATCAAAACACTTATTTGAAACGGAATATTTTCAACAACGTAACAATGTACACATAATCTTTGATCAATAATGTATCCTTGTTGAATGAAAGTGAGAAGAAAAAAAAAACGCTGACCCCAAACATTTGAACAGTAGTGTAGCCAAAATAGAAACAAAGTATATACAGTACACAAGGTTACAATTTAACATGATTTAAAATGCTACAAATCATGAACCATCTACCACCAACCACCAGCTTCTGTCAACATCCTCCCAAACCCAGCTGGAGTACAAAATATTTGTCAAAGGATATTTGTGGGAAAGAGTAAAAGGGTGGGGGTAAACACACACCTACGTTCACACACATAAATAACTCAAATGATAGAAAAAGAGAGAAAAGGGAGGAAAGCCAAACGAAGCAGACAAAAAACAATAAACACACTATAGCTGCATCCGAAATCACCACCTATTACCTCATTCACTATTCTCAATATAGTGTGAATTCATACACTGGTAACAGAGAAGCTGTGGAACTGTCACAAAAACAATTTTATCACAGAGGATTTCACTTACATGTGAAAGTTAGACTAAATATTATGTTTTTGGTAATTAAAATAAGTTCAAAATTAGAAATGCAACCAATTGAAGGTCTATTTTCAGACACTATAGCCTAGTGCGATTTGAATTGTCAGATATTATTGAATTGTCAGGACCTCTCAGGCATTTGTATAAGGGGTATAAAATTTGATTTACTGCCTACTCTTTTCATGCTACAGTAGTTTACTTTTATGTTGAATTTATACCTCCAGTGTTTTCAAAAAAGTGTACCATATTTGTGAACTGAAAAGTGGCAGCAAAAAACACAAGACACACAAAATGATGATATCTCACCTATGTAGTTTCAATAACTATCCAGTAAGAGGCTCTTTAGTCATGTTTATCAATCTCTTTGAGACACAATCAGCAGCGTATTTAGGTGCTAAATGACTGAGATGGAGAATATCAAAGAAAGCAGATAGACAGCAATCTGAAACATGAAAGAGCAGGCAGGACAGAACAGTCCAATTATTTCTCTGCAGAGGACAAACACTATAAAAAGAACCCAACAGAACACACGCGCACACACACACACACACACACACACACACACACACACACACTGTACAACCAGGTATATAAAACACAACACAGAGATGGTATCATGTGAATCTTCATGAATAAATATTATATAAAAAACTAAACAAAACAGAAACACTCAAAAACATAAATTAAAATTAGTTCCTGTAGTTCAACTGGTAGAGCATGATAGTAACAACACCAATATCATGGATTTCATCCTCAAAAAATGAATGTTGAATACACCGTAAGTTGTTTTGGATAAAAGCAAATGTAAATATAGGCTATTGTAATGAATCTGCCTCCTGCTGTTGACTTCTTGTCACTGCATGCGATGTAAATAAACCATGACAAGCTGTCTATGTTAGTTTTGCTTCTAGGCCTGTTTTGGCAGATTCATGATGTGTCTATTAAAGATCTTGGTTATGTAATACAGTTCTGTGGACATGCCTGGGTCAGTGACACTGCGCGGAGGGCATATTTATATCAGTTTCCAATGAAATAATCCTCAGTTTAAAGTTAACAAACTAGACAGATACTTGAAAGGTCATGTTTCTTTTTACACATTTGTTAGAAGCTGTAATTCAGCAATTTAAAATGCATTTGTAAGTCAAGAATATATATTAAAAACCTAAAGAACATAAACATCTCATATGGCTTGTTTTAATGAAGTGCCAGTTTATGGTATTTGCTAGCTACTATTTCAATGGATAAATAAATAAATGAATACATACATAATCTGCTAAATTTAGTGAGTAACCAGTAAATATTTTGAACATAAAAAGCACTGTGCATGTCAAAAATAAAATTATATTATTAAAAGAAATGTGTAAAACATCAATAAAACTGAATCTCAGGCTGAGAATAGCACCCTACAAACTATTTCTCTAGTGTGCATCATGTATAATGTGCTCCGTTTCCAAATTTTCTATATGCATGGAATATGTGGATGACAGACTACTGTACATTTGCTTAAATGTGTAGTACATAACAGAGCATGCTGTGTAATACTGTATCCCATAATGCAATGCACTCAACTTGACCTTACATTTCAGTCTAGCAAATTAAATTTAAATAATATAAACTAAAATAATAAACTAAAAACATCAAAAATACCATCAACTCTTTCTTTTATATGATCAGACTTTTAAAAATTAAATAATCATACACTTGAAATTAAAATCAAATTTAATTAAACAAATCACTCATAAATTAAACAAACATACTTCTATTTCTGAGATAATAAGTGGACAGCACTCAATTACTGCATTAATTGTATTGAGGTCTGGCAACAATTTAGCACCCCATTCAAAAATATTAATAATTGCATATTCAATAGTGCTTCAAATTCTTAAAAAAAACATAGAAGGCAGTATACAGGCAGTATACACTATATGCAGCATGCAATTCTGCACTGCAACAATTCAGTGCAATACTGCCACCTTGTGCTATTTAATGTAATTTACAGTCGTCGGCTTGTCAACGCAAGACATTCTTTGTATTTTAGACCAAAAAAGAATATTATATTAAATCAAATAACTACAATAGATGCCCTTATGTAAATAACAGATACCCCTTCTCTTGATATTCTTCATTTTTTGGTTTGGTAAGAATGTGTAAGTTTGCTCCTGACTGAATTAACCAGAAAAACAAATGCACTTAGTATATGGGATGATGAATCTGCAGTTTAATGGAACAGAAAATGTCAAATAGTTGTAGTGAGATTTACTTTTTAATTCAAACAGTGCTAAGAATACAACAGAGGTTGCATTTACATACATGTTCACTGGAAACTAAAGGAACTAACTGTTTTTGTTGTTGTTGCTGTTGTTGGTACTTCACCTAAAAATTCTGTTCTTTTGTTATGTACAAATAAAAGAGCCTTTTGCTGTCAGAAAAGGCCTAGGTTTTATCAAAAGCCACATATTTTGTAAAACACTTCTCAATGTTGCATGAGAGATTCAAGCTATGCTGACACTATTCTGTCATAAGGTTTTGGGAAAATATCTGGGATGGGAGAAAATTTAACAGACAGAAAGACAGATACAGCAAAAGACAAATATGTGACAGTTTTTAAAAAAAAAGAGACGTAACATGTAGCCAGCTGTGATATTCTCAAGTCCCTCTTCTATCTCTTTCATCCCACTCTCTCCCTCTCTCTCTCTCACATCTCGGTTTTTCTCCTGCAATTCTCTCCTCCTCCATGTTTGCTGGCCTACTTTCCCCCTCAAGTGTTATTTTAGTCTCCAATAGATGGCAGGCAGGCTCTGGGCATCTGGATCATTAGTCTTCACGTACATCGACGCAAAGCAGCGACCAACTGATTTAGAATCGGGCGAGTGCGTGTGCTGGGTGTGCACCTGTTTGGCCTTAATTGTGCAGTAAATGGCTGCTTATCTGGGGATCTTCAGAGGGTGTGCTCGACATGCAAACGTGTAATTCTGCCACAGTGCTGCAGGAGTCAAAAAAGGGCCCCAGAGTGTGTCCGAGTTCAAAACCGCCCACAACCGCCCATCTCACTGGGTGTGATTGTCCCTCAAGACAAAGTCCACCCATAGGCGTTGAGAGATCCCTATTTAGGGGGCCTAAATCTAGTCAGTGGCTTTCACAGGCGGCATAAGGGGACAAAGTCTTGACACGTGCACTGCATTTCTCATCTGAATGCTCTTGGTTCCAGTGAAATTAGTACATAAAACGCAAAATACAAAAAGGAAAAACTAATAATAATAATAATAATAATTCACCACTACTGATATTAAAAACAGATTTAAATGTATTTTCTACTATAATAAATGTTAATCTTAATTTATAAAAGTCATGGTAACACTTTACTTTACTTAAAGTAGTTTTAATTCCATATTAGAATGATTTCTGAAGGATCATATGACACTGAAGACTGGATTAATGGCTGCTGAAAATGTGTAGCTTTGCCATCAGAAGGAATAAATTCAATTTTAAAATATATTAAAATAGAAAACAGTTGTTTTAAATTGATATATACACACATTACAATATTACAGTTTTACTATATTTTTGAATAAATAAATCCTTGGTGAGCTTAAGAGACAAAAAAAATCACTGTTTAAAAAAAAAAGATTAAAAATCATACTGTCGTTTTAACAAAAAAAAAATATATAGAATATTAACGTTGTAACAATCATCTGTATCAATTAAAAATGATTCTAAGAATGGCCTTTTAATAATGAGGTGTTTACACAAAATTATATCGTCAACAACTCACTGGCATAGCCAAAGGATGAATTCCAGTAAAAGACGTAAAAAATTGTTTATGATAACTTCATATCTTTTCATCTCAGTCAGAGCCATTAGAGCTAATGAGGTCAGCACTAAATAGGAAAGGTGATGTATGCGGGTCACTCGCTTACATGAAACATACTCTTATAAACAATTTTTAAAACCACCAAGTTACAGTTTAAGTAGCTTAAGTCTCATTTGAACCTTTTTTTCTGTTTTAGTTTGATATTCAGCATTTGTTGCTGATATGAGATGCTGTGATACGCTCTAAAAGCTGGTCAAGCTCAACTCCTTTTGGTCAGCAAGTAGGCAGGAAGTGAGCTGATGAGGGTGTGTGAAAGTGTGAGACGACCCTCGTCCGTCTTCTACAAGGCATTGCTTGGCAAACGGCACGTAGGCAAAGGAGAGGAGCAGACGGGCACGTCGCTAATCTTGCCATCGCTCTGCACCAGGAATGTTGTTTTGGTTTGGGTCACTCCCGTAATCATCGTCGCTCATCGGCAATGGAACGAGAGCCAGTGTTACACAAAGCTTATGAAGACGTGGGGACTTTCCACACGTGCAGACGTGTTTAACAGTTACCCTTCAGTAGTTTTGGGTTCAAGAGAGGTTATGACTTCGTTCGTTTGCGCTGATCTCAGTGCAAGCCAGTCTGAATCAGCAGTGCTGTAAATGCTGTGAAGAGATAAGGTATCCACCACGTTCTAGAATTGTAGATGATGTCTTTTCTTTGCACGCCTGTCTGAAGAGAACAGACAGAAACGTCATGCCCATTCAGACTGACTGATGTGCCTTCTCAGATTGTTGAGCCCAATGTATTTTTAATGCAACTCCCTTGTGTCTTCGATAATTAGTTTGCATGATTACTGTTGCTTAAAAAATTTGACTGTCTAGATTCCTGTGGCAGAAATCACCTATTCAACATGGATAAGTGAAGACAATCCATGAATCATTTAAACAGAATGCCACCCTCATGTCAAAACTCTCATGATTTTTTTCCCCCCTGTGGAACAAAGAAGGAATTACTATCAATATAATAAAAATGCTTTCATCCATACAACAAAAGTTCATCACTGACTGCCAAATTTATCATCAACCAGTAAGTAAGACCTGTGAAGATATGTTTGCCATGACACTGCCGTTAAATGTAAATAACCAAAAAATTGGCACCATCATTTAGTCTAAGAAGACACTGAGCTATAAGTATAAATAAAAATTCTATGACTGATGCTTACAGGTTCTTAATAACTGCACGTTTAACAAATCCTATCCCTGTCTTTTCCTACTTCCTATCAATTAAAGGCATCTTTTAAAACTCCTTATATAATCAAAATAATAGCACTTTTAAATTTTAATACATTTTACTCCAATTTCTATTAGTGCCTAATGAAAAGTCTCCCCATACAATACTAAAAAAATAAAAAGAGCATAAGTACATATGAGAATCTAGCAATGACCTAATATAAACCACAAACTTTAAAGCAATATATTTTTCACCTCATTAAAGAATCATTTAAAACTAGTTCAATGACTGCAATAAATTATTTCTGATCTGAACTGATCTTATTAGCGATATATTCATAGAAAAAGACATAATCAAAAGAATAATGTACATTGAGCCATTCATTAATCACAAAACAAACCCAGACACCGACGGAAGCATAGGAGTATTGCATCATCCTGAAGGAGTTTATTTTGTGATAATGAGCAGCGGACTGAACATTATACTTGCATGACGTTTTGCTGAATAAATAATAAATGGCCATGAAATACTGATTTGAGTTGAAATTACTTAATTTAATGAGAAGAAAGTGCCACGAGAGCCATAAGCCTGACTGCTTGCTAGGAACAGCAGTCAAATGTACAGTTTTGAGGTCATTATGCCAAAATATTAGACTACAGAATGCTGCAATCTAGTGTTGTCACGGTACCAAAATTTCAGTATTCGGTACCGATACCAGTGAAAATCCACGGTTCTCGGTACCAATTTCGGTACCACATGCTAATTAAAAAACACACTATTTTTAATAATAAAGTCAAACAAAAATAAAATGTACAAAAATCAATGCCATTTTTTATACTTATTTAAATTGCGTTTCAAGTTTTTCCGCAAGTAATAAAAGTATGAAAAACAGTAAACAGTAAAGTTTCACCCAAATTTAATTTGTCTTTTAATTAGTGAAATTTAAACACATTTTATTTTTTTGGTAAATAAAGGGGATTTACTATTCAAATTAAAATATGGAAGAAATATATTGTGTGATTATTTCTTTAAAAATAAATATTTTTTTTCAACAGTAGTAATAGTATCACATACATTCTACTAAATAATAGTAATATATTTCTGGCACAATGTCTTTTAAGATAAACCTTTATTTTGACGGGTTGCCGTGAATACCTTTAAATTTCTGTGTGTAGCTATATGATATGACGCTGGTTTTACTCAAATGAAACGGTAAAATGTTCGTGAAGTGACTCTCAGAGCAGTTCTGTAGATGTTGTTTATGTATTTATGTCCTCAGTGAGATGGCAGATGCTGAAATCACCGCGAGCATCACGCGCACTTCAGTGTGTGTAGTAAAAAAAAATAAATAAAAAAATAATAAAACACGTGCGTCTCTGCCATTCATTCATTCACACAGAGACTCGCAGAACATGTGGGATTCATATCTCAATCGACTTTTGCGGCTTAATATTTACAGATACTAGTCCATGCCGCGATTTGATTAGTGTAATGACCTACTTTTGATTAATTCATCAATGTAAATTCAGTCTTTATAACTGGATTCCGAGATTCCGTCTGCATTTTCTACATCGCGGAAAACCGACTTGGTACCGAAGTACCGGGTATTTTGACATCACTACTGCAATCAACCAATCAATCAGCATCACATATATTGATATTCTAAAGATTTTTGTAATCTTCACTCACATGATTTATTAATAGAGAGAAGGTCATGTGTGTTGACTGTCCCCGAGAGCACGGCTGAGAACGAGACAGTGGAAAAGTTTAACATGCCAGTCTTATAATTTGAATTCTCTAGAGAGGGTCTCAGTTTAGGACCTCTAATAGTCTGGTGTCATTATAATGTGTGTGTGTGTGTTTGTTTGTATATATTTAGTTCTACTCTCAGCAGTTAGCGGTTCTAGATGAGACCTTAGGCCTGAATAAACAACGCAGTAAATGTACTTCTGTACCCCTCCCCAATCTCATTTCCCGCATCTCCCTCACTCCACACCTAAAGCAGAGTATACTTCCCATAAACTGGGCACACTAACTGCATAGGGTAATTTGTGGTTAAAGGAATATTTCATACATAAATGCACTTTTGCTGAAAATGTACTCACCCTCAGGTCATCCAAGATGTAGATGAGTTTGTTTCTTTATGTGAAGAAATTTGGAGAAATTTAGCAGTGCATCATGGATTCTCTGCAGTGAATGGGTGCCGTCAGAATGAGAGTTTAAACAGCTGACAAAAATCACAATAATTCACAAGTAATCCACATGACTCAAAAACAATTTTTAAAGTGAAAAGCTTTGTGCTTGTACTAAACAAATCCACCATTAAGGCATTTTAACTTAAAACCATCACTTCTGTTCATATAACCAGTTTATAATCTATAACAACCAGAGAAAAAGTCCATCCCCTGTTGTCCTCTCACATCAAAATCCACCGATAGCACTGTTTTGGGCTGTTTTCGCTTATAAACGGTGCTTGATCGGTGCATATTTCTCTCCTTTTTCAGATAAGACAACTTTTCCCTGGGGAAAGAAATATTATGAAGAGAGGACTCTCTTAGCGGAAACAAGAATTTTAAGTTAAAAACATCTTAATTTATTATAAACACGCAGCGAGCTTTTTCACTTCATATTTGTTGATATCAATTACTTGTGATATTTTTATCAGCCGTTTGAACTCTCATTCTGACAGCACCTATTCACTACAGAGGATCCATTGGTGACCAAGTGATGAATAAGCAAGTGTTAATAAGCAAATGATAATAAGCAAGGTGACAAATGTGTTACAATGAAGAAACAACTCTTGGATGTCCTGAGGGTGAGTAACATTTGAGCAAATTGTTATTTATGTAAAGACAAGTTAAACGAGTAATCAACTACTTGAAGAATATTAGTTTAGTACATACTCTTTACATTAATTTTGTGCAATATAAGTGGTATAAGCAAAGACTTTGGATATGCAAAGACGGTGCACACCGATTACTTATGAATGGGAGAAAGTGCAATGCACAATTTGGCGGAATAGTCCCACCTTCTGAATAAATAAATCAATTACTAATTGGTAAACTCATCCAATCACTGCAGCTGCTGTTATAATACTGGTTTTGCCTGAAAAATATTTTTTTTTAACACTACTTCAGAATAAGAAACAACATTTATGAGACAGCTGTCACATTTCATTGGTGATTTCAAATATGATATTTATTTGCAAGCTTGGTGGACTGAAATAGCTGCCCGAGAGGCATTTAAAAGATGGCCGCCAAGAGAAATGACTTGCCTTAAGGGACTTTTTTTTTTTAAGTGACGGCGTTGCATGTACCAATCCCATTATCACTCAATATTGTTTCCTGTCCCGTCTACTGTTTCTATCATAAAACAGAGCTCATCCATCTCGGCCCTCTGGCATACTCTTCTCCATTTATGACTGGATCACTATAATTTGGGTTGTGCGTATGTAGTGACGGAGAAGTGCCTAACTGGCACAAATAACCAGGTCTCTGTAATAGATGTGGGATTTCTCAATCTAAATAAATGCACAGTGAACTGACACTTTTGGCCAAGCTCTATTTCTAGACTCAAGAGGAAGAATCACTTCCGCCATATGACCCTCTGATGGACCCCACATTGGTTAGGTCAATTGTGGGGGTCGGATCTCATGAGATTGTAGTACTAGAAGAAGAGATATCCGGCAGAACCACTAGGGAACCTGTATGTAGGGCACTCCTACACACTAAAAATCTGCATTGACACATGAAAGAGAAACGATTGCGCCTGCTTTCCTCCTTGAGGCAGTGTGGGAAAGCATAGGAGCTTTAAAGAAACACACAAAGATGCTGGCAGAGACTATGCTTGTAGGTAATCTGGCTCATTTAGGGCCAGTTAACTAGCATGTGATAGAACATTATGAAAAACATTTTTTGTTGCATGTGCAAAGACACGATGAAGAGATTAAAATGGGTTTCCTTCCCTTTTTTTTCTTACCAAGAACTATGAGTATACAAGGCTTCAACCCACTCAAAGACTGAATCATCTAACCCGAAACACAGCTCACCAAGAATATTCCAGCATCTTTCATCGTGCTTTTCCATCCGGCAAGGCTAAATAGTAATGATTTTCTCTGCTGACCTAGTCAGTTCAAATATGAACTTGCCCAAACAACATCAACCAACTGTCCAACCAACCAACTACCTGTATGTGTGATAAATATATATTCAGATTTTCTTTTTTTTATTTGGTTGTATCAAATTATCTGTTTGATTTCGGAATAATAGCTTGAGAATATAATAGTTGTGCAAAATAATTTGTTGATTTTAGCTCATTCTAACTGAAGCTTTCTAAAGTATCCTAAGTTAATCACTGTAATTTCATCATCCATGTTTGACACAACTGTCCAACACAATAAAGGCAGTCATATAGAATATTGCATAGGTTATTTTCTTTAGCATTTCTGCTGTAGTTAAGACAAACTTCCTTGTTTTCGATCTTTTCTATTATCAGAAAATGAGTGCGTCAATATATGAATTTACCACAGTTCATTATTTCACAGTTCACAGATCACAGTTCAGTAAACTTCTTGATTTTTTCAGTTTTTGTATTTGTGTTATATACAGTGCATGCATAATTATTATGCAAGTTGGCCATAGTTTTTTTCCAAGCACATTTGACCAGTTCCAAACCACATCAATCTTAATAACTACTATTAATTTTGTATTTAATCATTTATAAGTGACAAATAATTGTTAACTAGGGCTGGAAGTGAAAAATGCCTCATATTCAGGTGTGCATAATTATTAAGTAGGTATACTTTTACAGGTAAAATGCGCCAAAAAAATAGATTTATCTCACACTGAAAAGTCAAAAGTTATTATGGAAAATATATGGGAAATATTCAAAACTAATGCAATACAAAAATTGCAAAATTAAATCATGACCACTGGACAGAGAAATGCTCATTGGCTTAGCAGGCTCACAATAAAAAAACAGGTGGAGAAGAAAAGATGCATGTTAACAGCAAAAGACTTAAGGTATTGATGGATGGATGGACGGACGGACGGACGGATGGATAGATATTGCTAAATAATTTTAATCATCCTGTTGTGTGCCACTTGTAAGTCTGTTGAGGGACTCTAGCAGGCCTCTAATCGTTTAACTTAAATTTAGAATACACTGAGGTACAGTAGAGCTACAATAAATCCAATATTCCATTCTATTAATGTATTGTATGTGTGTGTGTGTGTAAACTAGAGGTCTTCTCAGGTCCTAAAATCCATACCCGACCCCAACGTGCATAAATAATTTTTTTTACATTTACATTTAGTCATTTTGCAGACGCTTTTATCCAAAGCAACTTACAATTGGGGAATACATAAAGCGATTCATCTTGAAGAGGCAATCAGACAGATGAAGTGCTTGCAACACCAAGTCTCAGGCATTGTTCAAATAAGTACAAACTACCAAAGGAAGGAATAAGTAAAGAGAAAGATTTTTATTTTTATTTTTTTAAGTTTAGGATGAAGTCAAGTGCTGTCGAAAGAGATGAGTTTTCAGTTGTTGCTTGAAGATTGACAGGGATCCAGCATTCCGGATAGGGGTGGGAAGATCATTCCACCAGCCAGGAATGGTGAACGAGAATGTTCTGGAGAGTGATTTTGAGCCTCTCTGTGATGGTATCACGAGGCGTCGCTCACTAGCAGATCTCAGATTTCTGGAGGGGATGTAGATTCTTAATAGAGAGTGCAAGTAAGCGGGTGCTGAGCCTGTGGTTGTTCTATATGCAAGCATCAGTGTCTTGAACTTGATGCGAGCCGTGACTGGTAGCCAGTGCAAGGAGATAAAGAGAGGTGTAACATGGGCTCTTTTGGGCTCGTTGAAGACCAGTCGTGCCGCTGCATTCTGAATCATCTGTAGAGGTTTGACTGTGTTTAAAAAATATTTTAAATATTTTAAAAGATTTTAAAAGATAAACAGACCTGATGAAATTAGACCCGAGTCCGAGCTTACCTGACCGGATTTATTTTTGAACCCGACTGGACACGAATGTAAAGGCATTGACGTGTGCACAGCCTGCAGCCCCGCATCAGTCCGGAAAATCCCGGGGTCCTGCTGACTGATTTGGCCTCTGCTCCATTACTTTAATTCAGTTCATTCACTTATTTATTAGCCTATTACTTTATATTTTTGCCTGCCTGATGGATTCACATTATTTCTGAGTCTGGCTTTCAATTGTAACCAGTGGATTTGAAATAGGTATAAACGTGATAGTTTTATAAAAATGAAATCGATAGGTTAATAAATCATGGATTTGCTAGTTTTGTCTGCAACGTTATTAACCTCATCTCCAGTGAAGGGCTTCTGCACACAAAAAGGAAAAGCCTTGCATTAACACGCAGCGAAATGAAGTGAGTGGATTTTCCAGATGGATCTCATATCTATAAGATGGATTTCTGAGGTTACAAACATATGTTCCTTTTTTACGTGCGTTTCTCAAAAATGCAAAAACGCATCCGGGAAAATTTAAAAGAATTCGTGTCTAATCGGGTCCATTTGGGAAAAGCACATTTATTTTAATTACCCGAAACCCGAGGCTGCTAATATCGAACCGAAACCGAACCGTGTCCGAGGAACTCAAAGAAGTTTTGGACCCGAACCCGGGACCTCGGGTTTTTGGATCCAAGTGGACCCGTGAAGACCTCTAGTGTAAATCCACAACTGTTTTAAATGTCCCACACAAAGGTCTCTCCTGTCGACCTCATTCTGGGATGAACCTTTTCTAAGATGAACTGGGGAGCCATTTATCAAATATGTTTTCCTTTCTCTTCCAAACTTTGCTTTTGTAGAAATGCAAGGAGCTGTTAAACCTTGAAAATCAAGGTCACAGGACACTGGCAAACGCTCATTGGTATAGAGTGCTGATTTATGGGACGTGAAAGGAGTCAGGCAAACGCCAGCTGCTGCAACTATTGCTGAGCCATGACTGGGTCAACAGAGGTTGCGATGGCGGTATGACAAGTATGACGTACGTAACGGTTTGGTTTCGGTTACAGCCACCTTGCAACATCATGTCACTCTGTCGTGCCAAGTTGAAATGAGAACAAGCAAAAATGTCTGCGCAGCGGCAGCATCGCTGTTTCAATTACAGAGGGTTTGAATCACTGTCACTTGCATAATCTGCTTAATTAATAGCACAGCTGTTGCTAGGCATTCAGACATCTCAAATGAAACATGGTTTGTTTTCAAACTGTGTCATGTTTCTGTGCTGTGTGACTTCAAGCTTTCGAAAAAGGATCTGATAGTTCCCCTCGCTCTTCGACGGAGATGAGTGTCCCCCATCCCCCCCCCCTCCTTCTTATGACAACTTTTTGCGATTCCGATTTCACTTTAATGTGGACTTTTGCAGGGCTGTGTCACAAATTTTAACCAGCTGTTAGATTTCCTCAGGTAAGTGTGAGTAAATATGGTACTGACTTCAAATGGATCCTCGTGAGCTGGGAGCCATGAATGGCATGAGCAGCCAAAAAAAAAGTGTCAGCTCAGAAAAAACTGAGACTTTTTTCTATAATTAAAAACAGGAATCATGCTTTATCATAATTTTAAACTATTATAAATCTCAATAAACTATTGAAAAAAACTCAAAATTGTAAAATGACTAAATAGAGCAAAAAGTTCAAATCAACTGCCAAAATGATTATTTGATCAAAAACAAATGACCGGTTAGCAATTTTCCTTGCTAAGCTGCATGTGTACAAGGACTCTGAACTTTTAATGTTGCTCCAGCATAAACAGAAAAAAAATGTGTTTGGGGGAAATAGAAATCTATCTGATTTTCTTCATATATTGAATATGTGAGAAAACATGAAAAAAAAAATGCGGCATTGCTTAATTCACAAAATAAATACATTTAAATAAATTTATAAATTAATGTATTTTTTTATTTTGTAGACCATTTAAATATCTGTTAAATAGCTTAATCAGGGTAGTATTAAAAAAATGTAACAAAAAAAAAAACTAAACTAAATGTGTCTTTTATGGTCCCTCTATTTATGAATGATAAACATCAGATTCTGCAAGAGTTGTGTAAATTAATCAATTAAACACTATATATACCTTTGTACCTTGTTGTTTCAAATAAAAGTCCCTCAGACAGGGTGTTTACCAAAATCTAAACTGCATTGGATGGTTTCTTTGTAAAAAAATACACAGTGAATACTTAACAGGTTGGATTCATGGGGTGTTTCTCTTTTCACAACAGAAATAAGTTTTTAACATTAACAACAAGAAGCATTACAAGAAACATTGCTGGTTAGTTAGTTAAAGAGTCTTGAATGCAAAAAGTGGATGGTCTGACTCTGTAATGTCACAGAAAGCATGTCTTGGCAAGTTACTAGGTCATATTTTGTGTCTTGTCTTGGGCAAACGCTACCCTATATTGGATACGTGTAACCTGAGCTGAGTGTGTGCAGTGGGTCACGTACTGTACTGCAGATCTCAAGGAGGTGTTGCAAACGGTAGTTCCCGCAAACAGTAGCCCATTCAACTTAAGCTGTCATCACGCCCTTCAGTCTTTACAATGCATTATTAAAATAGAAAGAATCTCATGAAAATAATACACTTTATCTGACAAGCTACCTAACACAGCATGTTTTCCACAATGTTAACAGTAATGCAAACCTCTGAGGATTTCATAGCCAGCACAAGTCCTTACTTGTTACAGTCTATCTTACTGCAGCTGGCTACACTGGTTCCTCTTAGTGAGAAGACATGCCTGCTTTTAAAAAACTGAGAATGCGCATAGTTTTGAAAATACTGTAAAGAGACTGTGTATTAATTATGCCCTCTGTGTTGAATAAATTTGGATTCTTGTGGTGTTGTGACGGGATTTTAAAGGGATAGTTCACCCAATAATGAAAATGATGTCATTGTTTACTCACCCTCATGTTGTTCCAAAACTGTATGAGTTTCTTTCTTCTGTTGAGCACAAATAAAGTAATGCTGGTAACCAAACAGTTGACTTCCATAGTAGTTTTTTTCCATACTATGGAAGCCAATGGCTACCGACAACTGTTTGGTTACCAACATTATTCAAAATATCTTATTCTGTGCTCAACAGATGAAAGAAACTCAAACAGGTTTGAAATAACTTGAATAATTTGAGAAAATGATGGAAGAATTTTAATTTTGGGGAGAAAACTGAAAAGAGTCACTGATGAAAATCAGCTGGTTTTCTTGAGCAGATTTTGCCATCATTTTGCCATTGTCCATTACGTTTGTCTTGGAAATCTTTTAGGCCTCCAGGTTAAAATGTAGAGTGATCCCTATATTTGTCTTAACATTTTACATTTAATAGAATAATAGAGGATATCACTAATATTAGCAGGCTTGAATCTATGCATTTTAAGTGGTTATAATAAAGATTATCATACATGTCATGCAGCTACTGTATTGCTTAGCTACTGATAAACTCCAAAACAAAGTAAACAACAATACCTTAGGTAATACAGATCAAACTATTTACCATGACTTTCTTGAAATCTGAGGTCCTAGGATCGAAGGAAACATGTTGTGGTCGCCATGAGGTAAACCCGCATGTAAACAGAGAATAAACCTGCTGATCCAGCACGACTGCACTAATTCCCCTCTTCACCTGCTGTTATATCACCTACGTAGACAAAAACACAACTGTTAATCCACTTTTAAAAAACGATGTACAAAACATGCTTAACATATTTTTGTACACTAGCATAAAGGATGTAGAACTGCAATATTCAAACCATAAATCCCAAAATACTCCAACTTCCCCATAATTAGCCTTAACAAATCTCAAAACCACATCCATATTCACCCCTAATACAATGACTGTCAAACAGAAACCCATGGCTTCTTCAACACAGTTCTGAAGGACAGTATCTTAACCTAACCTAAAAAGTTTTGAATAGCCTAACCACACTAAATAAAAAAATAAAATAAAAAAACTTCCCATGGATGGGGTATGAAAAATAAAGCTAAAAATCATATATTATCTAAAGTTATATAATAGCTCATGCTAGTTTTGCTCCTTAAAAAAAAAAAAAAAAAAAAAAGTAAATATCTTGTTTTAAGCATGTTTACATGTTGGTTACTGTACAGAACAACAATACAAAGAAATAGGCTACTGATGATTTTGTGCAGTGTATCACGAAAGCTGACATGATTTATTTGACATCGCTTTGTCGAAATAGAGTAGGAAATAAAACATCCTCACATTAAATGAAAACAGAACCACCTCCCATAACTCTAAATTAAAGCACAACAGCAAATGAATCCACATTACCACATTTCCTCGGATTCCTGCTTCGCGCACTGTCTCAAAAACACCCGCCGCCTGTGTGTGTGTGAACCTGCCCTTCACAACATAAACAAACTCTCTCACACTACTAACATTCACAGAAAAAGAAAACAAAAAACTCCAGCTTTCGCTGAGGCGCAGATCCGACAAGACAATTTTTTGTAAAGTATAAAGAATCTGTATAATATTGGAGAGTTAATTCAAGATTAAGACGTGACTAGCATTAGAGAGAGGAAACTGTTGCCACGTGATTAAGAGACACATTGAGACCGATTGGACCGATTTATTATCCACGTATTATTTTCTAAAATATAGATTCCACTACACTAAAATGTTATGTACATTGTTTTGAGAATATATGGATTATTTTATATTAATATAAATATTAAAATTAAATATGAATATACTTATTATATATTAAATATTAATATACGTATTAAGTGACGTATTAATATTCAAGATACGTTGCATTAGTAGTGCTGATTTACTGATTAGCCAGCAACACAAATGCTTAAAATGTAGTTTTTTGTTGTTGTTGTTGTTTTCCACCGCAGAATGCTATTAAACACAATTCATAATCTGAGATTTGACGGAAATGTTCATGACTTGACTTGAAATATGACAAATGACAGAATTATAAACACTGAAGCTTAATTATTTTGATGAATTGTCTTTGGATAAAGGTACATTTGTTTTCACACTGCTTGCTGTGGGTCATTTTCTCTGTTCAGAACACACAGATCAATAAATCCACATTGCATAACCAAGGCAATCCCGGATTGATCGAAAATCCTTACAGCAGTCACACTCAAATGGCATCGTGCCTACCCTTATGTAAATGTGAAATCATTTTGCCTTAGTGTTTACACAAAAAGAGGAGGTTTCATTTCTTAAAAATTTCCAAAGTTTAATACAGAAGTGTAACAAGAGTTACAGATGCAGTCCAGTGATGAGGTTGCCATAGTAACTGCAGATCATCAGAGGCCTAAGACATTGTGTTCTAGCGCAGCCTGTACTGCATGCGGCTCTGATGTTTGTGGGAGAGACAGAGGATGATTAGCATTCAACATGATATCATACGGTCACAACTCATGATATGATCTCTCTCTCTCTCACTCACTCTGCCTTCTCTGTGGGGAATCAAGACATTTAAGGTTTTCATATAAGGTTCACATCACTTTTGTAAATGTAAATCACACACACATTCCAACACACTAAATGAAGCATAAAGATGGCTAAACATGAGTGCATTTTCTAAATGGCTGTTTTATGCATAGGCCTAATTTGTGTGTGTGTGTGTGTTTGTGTGAGTGTGTGTTCACTCGTACTGTGGGCCAGCTGAGGCCAGGCACATGCTGCATCCACCAAATGTCAGAAAGCATTTCGGTTCCTCATTTGAGGCAGAGCATTGTCCCCCAGGGGAGAGCAGCTTCCCTTTCTTCTCCTCCTCTCCCTGCTTTATCCATCCTTCCCTCTGTCTGCCAGCTTCACTGCACTGCACTTCTCTTCCCGGAGAAGACACAGCTGAGCGGATGCAGGGACGTGTGGGTGGAGGGAAAGAATCGTTTAGAGAATTATGCAGCTAGATGATACTGCGCCATTTCACATCATTTTAAAATTATTTGTTAACTTTGAGTATTATTCAATACTTATTCAATAATGAGTTGATAAATGTAGTGTATCATTCTTTATGTGCAGTTAACTCTTCGGACAATGTACAGTTCAATGCATAACACATTTTTGGACACTTAAAATGACTAAATGTGATTTTATTAGATACAACATACCAAAACAAGTGGCTTATGCAAATCAAAAATGTGTTTGTGGTGTGAATTCCTTTAAAATACCTGCCGGCCAGTTTGATATTTTGTTATACAGTCAAATGCAAAGATAATCATACTTTGATACTTTTAAGTGTGGTTTGCTCTCTCTCTCTCTCTCTCTCTCTCTATATATATATTATTATTATCCCCCACCACCACCACCAAATAAATAATTTTTGTCATTTTTGGTTGCATCTCAGTATAGGCCTGCTTGTTTATTTATTTTGTGGAGACCAGGGACAGTTGTCATAATTTTTACATCAGTATATATTTCAAAGGATTATTCATTCATTAATTCATTCATTTTTATATTTTATTTTTTGATTAAATTTATTTATAGGCACATACAGTGCAGGGTAAATAAGTAAATAAATTAATGCATGAATGAATGGATGGATGAACGTTAATTTAGATTTTTGATGATAGTATGCTCCACTACTATAAAAGATTTCACAAGTCTTAACCTTTTGTTTAACAGAATGTTTAAACAGAATGAATGAATAAATGAATGAATCAGGTACATTAATATGCAAATATAAATCCATTGTTTTGGCCAAGAGTTATTGCAAATAAACTGTTGTATTAAATAACACACTGTACATTATCTGATAACCTGTTATTTATTTATTTATTTATTTTAGCGCTGTCAAACGATTAATCGTGATTAATCGCTTCCAAAATAAACGTTTTTGTTTACATAATATATGTGTGTGTGCTGTGTGTATTTATTATGTATATATAAATACACACATGCATGTATATATTTAAGAAAAACATGGTATGTTTATATATTAAATAGATTTATATATAATATGAATTATATTAATATTATAAATATATAAATGTAAATATTTTCAAAATATATACTGTATAATAAATATACACAGTACACACACATATTATGTAAACGAAAACTTTATTTTGGATGCGATTAATCGTTTGACAGCACTAATTTATTTCTTTAGGTTTTTCTTTATTGTTTGTTTGACAGTTAATTATTTAAAGACAGCAAAACACCCACACATCGCTTATATCAATTGTTTTTGCTTCAGTATCAGGCTGCTTGTAAACTCCTTGATTGTTTCTAGTAAGGGATGATGTCTTGGGCTGCTGTGCAACTGTGAACAAGCAATAAAATAAATCAAGCAACCAACCAGCACGCAGACTGGAAAAATCTCCTCTGACACGCCATCAGTGCTGAAAGCCTAGACAGCTGCCGCATGAGAGCCCAGTGAGGGAGCACTGCTGACCCGCAACTAATGAGTGTGGAAAATGAATTTCGTAGCACTCTCTGGTTGAGTACATCAAACAGAGAGTGAGTGAGGGAGGAAGGGGAGATGAAGAAAGAGGAGCAATGTAATTTTGTCGTCCAGACAGAACAGAAGAAAGCTCTCTCTGTGGAAGGCCTTTTTGAATCCATAAGTCTAAATGGACCAGTTTAAAAGACACGCCGTTTCTGGCCATTTTGGCACTCTAGGCCTGTCACTGGGGGTGATTTCCAAATTTGTCACAGCAATAAAGAGTAAAACAAGGAGCTCTCACCAAGCCCCTTGTCTGACTCCAGATGGGAAATTTCCAAGAAGAATGGAAATTGAATATTTTTAGACCCCTCGGTTTTTCCCTTTATCAATCTGAAAGAAGTTAAGAAGTCCTTGCATTATTCTCCATCCCGTTGTGCTGTGCCTCATGTTTTTAAACTCACATATATTTTAGATTTTTATTTTTTTGCTACACAATTTTAATCCATTAATCTAATAGCCCTGATTTAAATGTAAAGTTAGACTAAGTTTAACAGAATGTACCCACCTGATACACAGTCCCATCAACCCATTTTACTAGAAAACACAACTACAGTATTGTTGATCCCATGCACAAAATGATTTAGGCATTATATGCAATATTTATAACCTACTGTTGTGACTAAACCACCCAAATATTCCTCACATTAGTGTGTGTTTGGGTCTGTTTGTATATGCACACACACTTATGTCAGTACGTGTTTGAGTGTTTTATGGATTTCATTTTGAATCGATTTTGGTGAGCAGGGTGAGCTAGACATCTTTACGGGCAACAACTCACAAGGAGAAAGACTGTCAGTCTCTTCTCCTAATTGGTTGGAGGTTAAAAATAGCTCTGGCTAGCCATCATGAGACTGATTTACAGCCTTCATTTACAAGGCTAACACACTCTCAGGGGGTTCTTCGAGCACTCTGCATGATGTTTCCAAACCCTTAGTTATCCATAGCCGTGGAGGTCCTACAGTATTCAGCACTCCCTCTTGCATTTATCAGTAACAGTAACCGACTCAGTCATAACATTTGTCGATTGCTTGCATTACAGCAAGGTGCTTGAGCATGAGAGAGGCCTACTTGGTTATTTTATGGCAGGCATTTTACCTTATGGTTCTCCTATAAACATCTGGAGTCAGTTGAAAACATGTATATGTATGTATGTATGTATGTACGTACGTATGTGTATATATATATATATATATATATATATATATATATATATATATGAAATGTGAAGGATCCTGGCCTGAAATGGCCCATGTTCCTCTGACTCTCTCATTTTACCTTTCTTCTTGCCTCACATAAATTCTTGAGATTCTGGGCAAAAGGCCTCAAAATGATTCACACACAGAGATTTTACTCGGGACTGTGTCATTTGAGGGCTGACTTAGCTGGAGGAACAGAACAGGACTGATATTCGCTGGATGCAATGTGACCTGTCACACTGGATTCAGCTTCAAACAAGACGACCACACAAAGGGTTCAAATGCAAATCTGATGACCTCATTTAAGTTCAAGGTTCCTGTTTTCACATAATACTGTATTTTATTTGTCTTTAATATATGAAGCTGATATTTATATTTTTAATGTTTTTGAAAGAAGCCACTCATGCTCACTAAGGCTGATCTTATTTGATAAAAAAAAAAAAAAAGAGCAAACAGCAATATTGTGAAATATTATTTATGATAATTAAAATAATTCCTTATTACTATCAGTGAAAGCAGCTAATACTTTTGTGGAAACCGTGATACTTTTTTCAGGATTCTTTCATTAATAGAAAGTTCAAAAGAACAACATTTATTTGAAATAGAATTTTTAGTAAAATTGTAAATATATTAACTGTCTTTTTTGAGCAATATAATGCTTCCATCCTTACTGAAAGAATTAATTTCTTTTTAAAAAAATCACTTTTTTTTTAGTGTTGTATGAAATCATGGCAATTTCTTAAAGATGCTCATATGATGTCATTATAATAAAAGGTATTGTATTTATTGTATGTAATGTTATAATATTTATATCTATTTTACTGTTATATTGTTAGAGTAAGTGCAAATTGACAAGATATTGATGTTCATGTAACATAAAAGCGATGAAGAATGAGATTAACACATGGAATATATTCATGCTTTGTCTTTAATCACTTCATAGAAAAGTAGCTTCAGATTTTATTGAACACAATATACAATATTATTACCATACATTGTGTGAAACATTGAATATTCACCTGCAACAATGTGGGATAACCAGACGATAAAAACTCATCCCTCATGCAGATAGCACTAATTCTGTTGAATCCTTTTGGACGCAAATCGGACCAAAAGATCTCAAACATAGATTAACAAAGTTATACTGACAATTTGAATTTCAAAACTGCTAACAAGGTCAGAAAAATAGTTCACATTAGCACAAATAATTACAGAAGATCACATTTTCGTAATTATATCGATTTCACATTGTTGTTCAGAGATTGTGACATTGGTGACCAATTCCTCTCCTGTAAATGTGCATTTACAGGCCACTTCTGAGCCGTTTTTAGCAATCTCCATTCAAAATGTTGTATATATTTGAGGGCCACATTCTGTGGAGAATCTCGTGAGATACTGATTTATCGATGTTACACCAAACAGTGATACACAAAGCTTCTAATATCTGACAGATGTCTACAGTATGCATTTATGTCTTATCTACAGACTCTCCCCGTTACCAATGGGTCGCGTGTCTCATAGGCTACTGTTCTGGGCAGTTGAAAATTGTGCAATATATTCATACATAGTATATATAATATATATTTATTTATATTAAAACATAAACAATATTACTAAATAAAACAGACTCAGTCCAAGAGCCCACTACACAAGAAACACCACCAGTTTTAGGTAATGCAAGTGCATATAAATTAATCCATTTACAAAGAAACATTTTTTTCTTATGTACAGTCAACGGTAATAAATACACTGTTATAAACAGTAGAGGACCAATCTGAGCGCATATAAACAAAGTGAATGGAAGGAGTCGTGAAAAGCGTGGGCTGGTGATCAAGCGACCTGACGGACGCTTGCACACACAAACACAGTAATGTGTAGACACACACACATATTTATATATATATATATATATATATATGTGTGCAAAAACATACATTTGCATGCTACTTTGGCCATTAAATGTTTCCAATGTTGAGACTTTGAGTGTAAGGTAGGTAAAGTACCTCAAAGTATGAACTGCACATGGTGACTATATGTGTGAGACGACAATGCTAATGTCAATAGATTCATTATAAAACTGGCATGTTGAAAACTGTCGAGTGAAATTGTTGAAGTACTAGAGGAAATATAAGTGAGAAGTTTCAAACCTTAAGTTTTTTTTTTTTACGGGATGGGGAAGGAAATCAATTTACATCAGTGTTTTTATCTGTCTGAAAAGTGAGCCAATCACAAGAAAAGATAACATATTTGATTTAGAAGACAAGTGAGGAAATGTTCTGTATCAAAGTGTGTAAAAAAGCTACAAAAGCTAGTTTAGACTGCTTTTACTCTGTGTGTCTGTGGTATGATGGGAAGAATGAAAAACTACTGCTGAGAGGAAGACAATTATGATGAGTCAAAAGCAAATTAATGTTTAAGTGAATAAAGCTTTGGCTTCCCCTGTGATTTTGTACATTATGAGACCCCTGGTGATTGGATTTTTTTGGGGGGTGGGATTGCTTGTATTTTGTTTTACGATCTAAGTAAATGGGGTCTTCATATTTAAGGGTATTTAAAGTTTTTTGTGCAACAATGCATTTACCTAACACAGATTCTTTTACCCTAATGTGGGATGGGATGATGTACGGATCCAAATAAACAGAGTTTGTGCTCATATTTAAAAAGTCCGACACAAATGTAGCTAGAATAAACAGAAAGTGCCTCTGTCATCATTTCTTAGTTTTCTGATCGTTTGTCAGATGTTTGGATTATTAAGTTATATTGCCAAACAAAGGAAGACACTAAGTTCTCTCTCCAGCGTAGATATAAAACAATTCTGCATGTTCGGTCTGGTTTGCTTTAGAAAACGAAAACATTTCAACGTACAGTTATACTAAAACGTGTTCAATAAATAAAAGACTATTAAAAAGACAATAGTAAAAAGGCACACAGTCTTTAGACAAATGGTACAGAAAAGTAAACAGTTTCTCTCTTTACAAATACTTGTTCTTCAGTAGTTCATGTTTGACCTCATCACACACACCCATAGCTTTACAAAAAGTTTGTGTTGGTACAAAAAAAGAGAAATCCTCTCAGTAGTGTCTACTCCTCACCACCAGGTAAACAAACAAGCAAACTGTCCACGTTGGCCCCAATCCTTCATGTTTATCAAAGTCGCCTGTCAATTGTTCAGGTCCAAAATGTCTGCAGCATTTATTTCCTGAGAGCTCCTACCAAACTGTCTCCAAACGTAAGTGCAAGGAGGGCAAGACATCCTCCTCCCACGAGGGCCTAAAAAAGCACCCCATGTGGGCTTTTTAAAAAGCATCAACTGCAAGATTGCTCCTCTCGCAAGGGAAAAAAACAGCTACCGCCTATTAAGAGACGCTGAGTCCTATGTGTCGACAGGTGAGGCGTCTTCGGTAACTATCTGGATGTGTGTAGTAGATTCCATTTCTTCCCCTCTGTCTTCTTCTTCTTCTTCTTCTTCCACATCCTCTTCCTCGTCACCCTGACTCTGTTCGTCTTTTTCCGTGCCTTCTGAGTCCTCTTCCTCTAGTGTGAGCTCAAACTGGAACTTGTCAGGCCCTGAACCCCCGCCATTGCCTTCTTTGTCGGGCTGGTAGAAGGGTGGGGAAGGGCTCTGGGGGATCATGCTCTGGTACCAGTTCCGATTATCCTCCAGTGTGTCCAGGATATCCTGGGCATCCGGATGCACCAAGTCGGCCCAGGTTTCCCACAGCGGGTGGACGATGTAGTCAATGAAACCCACCTGAATAGAAAAATGCATTAGATGTTGTACTTCAAATATGGTACTCCATGAGACCGTTACATCTCGTACAGTAACTGACCTGTGATTTCTCTACCGAGGCAGTGTGTTTGTCACACATGGGGCTGATCTCCATGCCACGCTCCCTCTCTCTGTCACCCTGGTGAAAAAACTCCTCCATGATGCGGTCGGTCCACTGCCGGTACAACTCTAGAGACTTGGTGGGATTGCTCAGATCGGCGCAGTGAACCATGTTCCTCAAGACCTGAAGTAACGTCACAATTTTAGACAACTGCAGTTCATCATGTTCCTCTAATTTATCTAAATCCTCTCAGTTGGAGATCATGAAATCATTGGATTTTCCAATGGGAAGGAGAACAGAAAGACTTGTACCTGTATCCTGTCTGTGTAGTTGTCCAGAAGTAAAACTCCTGAGCTTGTCACTTTCTTCGTCTCTACCATGGTCTTCAGATCGGCCAGTAAGCTCATGTGCTTAGACATGTCTGTGGCAAGTACCTATTAACAGGAAACATTGAACAATATGTGTTAGCATATAAATCATTGCAATGTAAATGAAAGCAGATGGCCAAAAAGGAAGGAAGGAAGGATGGAAGGAAGGAAGGAAGTGAAGAACCTCACCATGTCGATGACCATCTTTCGGAGTGACTGCCTCTGTTTCTTAGTGAGGTTCTGGAAGATGTCGCAATTGTCCTCTTGGAGAAGTTTGAAGCCCACAGCTAAGTGGTGGTTCTCCAAAACGGACTCATCGTTATACATGAGCGCTAACTCAGAGTCTGTAAGAAATTAGCAAATATGCAATTAATTTAATTGTCTCCATAAACGTTATACTGACAGTAGGGTGGGAATTGAGAACACTCACTTGTATTGATGAGGAACTGGTTTGAAACTCCAGGATGGTCCACATCATGAATAGCTGCTGCAAAAATGGCTGCCAAGATCTCAAGATCCGTGAAGACAGCCTGTTTAGGACAAATTGAAATAAATGGTGAGATATATGAAATCCTCAGAAAAAACTCAGAAAATTGCACCTGAAGAAAAGCGTTCTTACATCTAGAGCAGGTGTGGACAGCAGAATGTGAGTTGACTGGGCCACATCAGCAGCGTGAAGGCTGTTATGATAGGCCACATCTTGGTGGTAATGATCCTCAAGGGTCATCATATACATCACAAAAGTATCTGCCGGGATCTTAAATGTTTTAAGCAAGTCTCGTTCCTGTTACAGAGAGAAGCAATATTATTACAATCTTGAACAATATGACGTTTTTGTTGCAAAATGTTGGAGGTCAAAATCAAAAAAGAGGCTGGAGGAAGAACTGACCTGGAAGATGGCGTACATAATGCAAGTGAGAGGCCGGTTGTTAGAATACTCGGAAACTGTAAAGATGTTCAGGCCCCATTTGTTCAGGTCTTCTAATTCCTGGAAAGAGAAGACACAAGGGAATGAGATCAAGAGACATTTTCAGCTGAACACACCTAAGAGCACTAAAGTATTAGTCAATCTTCTACCTACCTTTGACAGTAAATCCTCTTTGTCGGTTTTGACGCCGAAGCGAGCGATGCCGCAGTTGAGGCTGGGCCCGTGGGATACTTTCTTCACACCACTGATCTGAGTCATCAGCTGCTGCTTTTTCTTCTTCTCGCGGGCTTTAGGTGTAGGCGAGGGAATCTCCACGTCATTCTGCTTGTCTGTGAGGAACAGCAAGAACCAAATGATTAGAATGATTTTGGTCTCTTTCCTGGTGGTTACTAACCTTACACTCAAATTTCCAAAGACAATGTGGACAACGAACGTTTGCTAACCACGGAGCCGAGATGGTCCTCAAATCTTTCTATACAGATCATGCACAACTGTGTCAGTTGTTGGCAGATCACATTCCAGATTACTCAGTCTCTTCATTGTAGTTTTCACACAGACGAGACACATACATGCCCGCACAAAAACTCATTGTTGGGAAACCGACGGCCATGTATCGTGTTTCCCTTAGTGACGTAAGCAGACGCCTTTGGCCCAGGTGCAGCGCCACAGATGAATAGCTCACATCTGCACTCAGTTCGTGTGCTTCTCAGGATTCGTTGCCCTCGAACGGCAGAACAGACACCCAATTCACAGCGACTTTGCCACTGAGCTATTCAAGCAGGGTTTGCCCCTCCTTTCCTTCTCCTCTAGTTCCACTCTCCATTTTCACTGTGACAGACCTGTCAACACACTGCAGGGGAGCCCATGTCTGCTTCATATGGTATCTCCAAAGGTCAACCCTCAGGAGATATAAATTGACAAAAAATGGCGGCACAGCAAGGGCATATCTCAGGGGCAAAAATGCCATAAACTTTCATGTTAGGGATTTCCTCGTGTGGAAATGCTAATCCAAATTCTCCCAAGGAGCCACAGGCCATGAGTGGACTGAATTCTTATTTTCAGTTTCTCAATTACTGCAGATAACGTTGTTCTCTCTAGCCATAAAGCTCTGACACGTCGCTGAAAGACTGCGATAACACCTGGTAATAGCCTCTGGCTTGATGGGGAGTGAGAGGAGGCGAAATATGAGGGTTGGTTAATTCATTACTGTCATTATCCTCTTCACTCATATGTCTCTGTTAAACATGAACCCGTGCCGTAATCAGCACTGCAGTCATTCAGATGGGCTTATATCCTGAGTGAAGAAATGCGAGGCGCCCTATTACAATGACGGAACGGAAAGGGACAGGGATGAGGGAGTACTCGTTTCTCTTTCATCTCAAAAGCTTCTATCTGTTTTTCGCTCCTTCTCTTGTGGTTAAGATGCCTGATCAAGAGAAAATGCCTCCTATCTGATCCCACAGAGCATTCGCAGTGCTCATTATAGCCAATTTGCTTGTTTTCTCACAAACATCCATCAGAGCTCTTTTTTCTTTTCACCTCGTTCCTTGCAGGATTCTCTGTCACATGTCATTCCACGTCTCCTTCTCATATAGAAAAGCAAACAACCAAAGGCAAGCCACATGTACAGACTGTGTGCACAGATCCAAGATTTCAGAAAAAGAAGGAAAAAAAGGAAATTGACATCATGGCCGGGTCAGATTTAATCTCATCTCTGCTAAACTCACGTTTTGATGCAGACAGCGAAATCACAGAGGCATAAAGACAGCAGTCACACGTGACAGCGCACAGATGTTTCACAGCTAACATTTAATCCCAGGAAAATCGAACCACGTTTAGTCCCAAATGATCCAAACACAAAGTTGTACACCATCAGAATGGACACCAATATTTTTTGCAGATTTTGTCATCAATTTTTTTAATTTACACTGCAAAAACATTTTTAAATTTATATTTTTGCCTTTTTATCAAGTAAAACTTATAACTTCTAATGTATTACGTTTTACAATATTTCATACAAATTTGCTTAAAGTAAATGTAATTGTTATTTTTTGTTTTCAAAAATATTTTATTAGACCTAAATACTGATTAAAATTTGGGGTTTTATGCAGTGAAACGGGAACTCACACTGCGGCAAGGTACATGAGTGTTTGTGTGTTTAGATGGGGCATGCGATGGCGTCTCGATGAGAACACAGGAGCTGGATGAGTCACAGGTTCTCTTGCCTGGATGTTCCGTGCTGGGGGGTTCCACCGTCAGCATTGCTTTACAGCAGGATCCCATCCCCCTCTGTCTCTCCCTCCCTCGCCTAACTCTGCTCTCCTTTCCACCCTCCCCTTCCTCTTTTCCAACTGCTGCATTGGGAATCTCTCTCCTCATGCAGAAACGAAGTCTGATGCCATCTCACGGCATTCCACAAACAAAATGAACCTTTGTACTGCATGTCTTATCTTTTAATATACAATACTTTCACAACTAATGGATTTATTTTTTTCGTTTTCATAGCTTTTCGATATACAGCATCAGTGAGTCTAAAACGCAGTTCAGCTCTGGAAATGACGCAGCCAAAATTCAATCCACAATGGCGTATACTGTATATAGCCAATGTTTAGTGATGATTTAGCAGAAGAGTGAATTTGTGTGTGATTACCTAGGAAGGTGTTGGAGATGAACTCCGACACCTGATTGCCAGATCTGCTCATCTCAGAGAGGTGCGTCAGCTCCCTGTTCAACATTCTCTTGAACTGGAAAAGATAAAGAGGGAGAATCATTAGTCAAAAACCCCCAAAAAATGTTCAACATTGAATCTTCAGCAGGGCTGCCATTTTTCAAGATTTTTAAAATTCCTTTATATGGGCATGCATTTACAATGAATAATGATATAATGAGTAAAATACCGCAATGCGTTATGGGGTACAGAATGTTAAATATGACCAAATATATAATATAATAAATGTAAATAATCGTATTTAAAAAAATCGTATTTAATATCTTAACTTCTAATAACTTATCTCTAAATATCTTAATATCTAATATATTTAAATCTCCTTTTAAAAATGTTCAAGCATGTATTTTAATGCATTCATTTCTCTTGTTTTTAAATAAATCTGTAATACCTCATACCAAGCATAAAAAAAATGCAAATGCATAAAGAATGAGAGAGAAGTGCAGTACAAGAGACCAGGTAGACACTGGTTGAGATTTCATTGGTAAATTGCAATTTTCAAACTGTTGCCAAGTTTAAAGTTATTTTTTCTTTAGCATTTTTTTTTTTTCACATATAATGTATGAATATATGTTCCCAAAGCAATGATGTGTTTCCAAAAAGATGCAATGTTGGCAAGAAATAAATAAACAAATGCATATATAATTAAATAAGTCAAAAAAACGGCAGCCATATCCTGCGCAACATCTCTGATTTTTAAACTTCATTAGTACAAAGGGATAAATCACAAAAACAACCCAAATATAACTGTGCTTTTGACATCCAAATCAACATCTTAGCCAAAATACAACAGATTCATTTGAAAAGAACAGCCCAAAATAGAGCTCGGATCTAGACATTCCAGCACAGGATGCCACACAGCGAGACTTGCTGTAGGTTTTCCTCCTCAGTGTCTCTCTAGACCACCAACAAACACCGAACCAAAACCAACCTCCATTAGCAGACCAAAAACAGCTTAGTAGCCGCCATACACACCTTAATGTAACCCCAGGATACAGAGAGAAGGTAATTGGCCTCAGGCATTTTGGATCGTATTTAAGCTCCCGAAATCCACAACAGCACACTCCTATACCACGAAGGAAAAGAGCCAGAGAGAGGCAGACGAAAGGGATTCTTCTGGTTGGGAAAAACGAAAAATCCCCTCTTCTCTCCTCTCCTACTCTGCTTGGTATGGATTAGTAGCCGGAAAGCAGACACAAGCCGTCTTCACGGCAGCTCTCGGCCGAATCGCTCTGCCGTTGACTGTCCATGGCTGCAGATACGAGCGGGGGCCGACAGCGGATGGGAACACCCGTCCTGGGCTGGAGGATGATCCAGAGAGCGATGGCCGGAGCTGGAAGCGAAGCGGAGGGTCTGGAAGTGCCAATGAATTATGGAGGAGATGAAGGAACAGTGGAGCAGAGGGAGGGAGGGATGAGGGAAAAAAACGCTGGGATGCTCATCTGGCTGGAGGGGGGTCTTCCTCTGCTGGATTAGTGCCGCTCCGCTGCTGCAGTACGCTCGCGCTGTCTCATCATCTCGCTCTGTCTTTCTCTCTCTCCTTCTGCCTCGCCCCCTCCCTCTCGCGTCTCTCCCCTGGTCTCGAGTCTGTCAGCCCCAGCAACACGCTCCACGGGCACATATGATTTGACATAGAGATGGCAGAGGAGGGGGGGAGCCCCTGCTTTGTTATGCGGGGAAAGCGCGAGAAGAAAAAGACACGTAAAGAAGGACAGAGTCTAAGGACGCCCTAGGCTTTTTGGGAACAATTCATCGACTTTAAGGGATTCCTAATCGAGTACAACTTGTAAGAGCGAAGATGGGAGCTTTAGATGAGTCTGGGTTCTTTCAGGCTTGGTCAGCCTTCTTTATTGCATTCCAATAATGCATGAGGCTTCATATGGAGGCTTGGATAATTGCCTCTCTTTGTCTTTTTTCGGTGACATCAACACCCCACCCACAACTCTCTCTCTCTCTCTCTTCGCCTTTCCGTCTACATCCAAACACCAATTACACCAACATCCCAACGCCATGGCAACAGCGTCATGTGACATGGGCTGCCGCTGAGGCTTCCCTCCCTCCCTCCCTAGCCTCCAAAGATGGCTGCCCAGGAATCACGAGGACACCACTGCGTCTCAATAACATCTGCCAAATAAACCCTCAATTCATCACAACGGGGAGGAGGCAAAGGGCCAAAATCAATGAGCCATCCTTGATAAAGCCACCTCAGGCAGAGTCCAATGACAGGGAAAACCCTTAGTGAATATGAGGAAAAAATAAGCCAATTGTTTGATTAGGATGGTGTTTCGATGATTTAGCTGGTCAACTTATTGGTTTCCTAAATGGACAATCTTAAATGTACCCAAAACCACTAAAACCAGCAGACCAGACCAGGCTGTCCTCATCATCCTCACCTATGATGGATAAAAAGGTGCATTTCTTAACCCAAAAAAACACTAGATGCATAATTACACAAAGGATTTACATTGAAACAATGTAACTCAGGAGCTGCTTGTACATTTCATAAATAATTACAAAGGAACAGCGAGTAATTTTCAATTAAATATGAAATCTTGAAGTAGAAAGACTGAAATAGCATTTTCTTGTAAACAGAGCCTGTTTTCGCCCCTTAACGCAGAGAAGTTGGTCTCAGATTTGAGGAGCTAAAAGGTTTCATGCAATGTTTTTGGATTCTCCAAACTGTGAAATGTATGTGCGTGTCTGTGTTTGTGCGCCTTCTTGAGAAAAAGAGAGTGGGAGGGAGAAAGGGAAAGAGGGGGGAAAGAGAAAGACGGAAAATAGCGAGAATCTCTGCATTATGCTGCAGTGGGGGTTCCTCAGCGATGCGTGAGACGTCTAGTCAGAGCTGTAAACAACTCTGACATATCAAAGACGCGCTGCCTTCCGCGGCTCACATTTCTACTTATCATCCATATCAGTAAATCCATGTGAGTGTCTCTCTCTAAGCTCTGTGAGGAACATGGCTGTGGGGGTGGGGGGTTTCATTCTGAAAGACCCTTCAAACACTTGATTAAAGATAACTGATTCTATCAGCTAACAGTATAATGCATTTAGAGGCAAAAAATTATATATTTAAGAAATTATATCTGGATAGTTGACACATAATGATCTATATGAATGTATATTCATCTGTCCTGTAACCATTTTCCTTTATTTTTTTTTTAACTACTTTATTTAAATGATCCTACAAGGTCATAATTTTTAATGCAAATATTCTTCCCACATTTCCTTAAATATGTAATTACCTCAAAAAACCTACCTTGTAATTAAAAAATAAGCAAATTGCTTTTTAAAATTGTTTTATATGGAGCATAGCTTGTGACACCAACAAACGTGTCAACTTCCCAAATATATTTCATGTTAACAACCCATTGGCAGCAAATATGCATATCATAATAATTTTTATATACCTAGATGCAAGTTTTCATTTGTGCATTTCTTTAAAATAGGATAATCAGCAATTGGATGTTATTTTATTTTCTCCACTAGTGGGTGGTATAAACCCACAGATATTAAGTGAGATAGATTTGTGCGGTCACCTCACATTGTTCGCCGGCGGGCTATTCAATCGGTTTGTACTGTCATCATGACCTTGTCTAATGTATCAGTGTGTTTGATGTAGGACAGACAAGTCAATCAATCAATCATACATTTCACTTTTCAGCTGTCCATACTGTCATTTGAGATCTGTGTTCTTACTTCCACCTCTCTCTCTGTATTTAAACTTGTATGTAAATGTCACAGTACACTTTTCTTTTTTTTTTTTTTAAATAACATCTAACTACAGTAAATGTCTCGTGTACATCATCTAGTGAGGAAAATCCCCATTTGTTTCTTGGTCAGAAATTGTGGGAGTTTTGTTGCACAGAATGACATCACTTGAAAAGCACATAATTGCAAAATCGGCAAATTCTTAACAGCCATTGATATATGATGATCGCTGGAAGAAGACTTTGAAAGACTGTGACGCACATTGAGATGACAAACGAGTTCTCTGGTATATTAGAACGGCAACATCAATAATGACATAACAGCTTCTGAAGAAATCAGCAGCTCTTTGTGTGCCAAACCAACAATGCCTGAGGATACAAGCCCAACGTTTCACTTCCTCTAAATTTCTCAATATGTGCACAAATGTGTGTGTGTGTGTGTGTGTGTGTAAAGTCAACTAATGCACAAAGTAAAATAATAAGTAGTTACTAAATTACAGACTAAAACATTTGAATCTGCTTTAGTCTCAATTATATCCACAATGAGGAAGCAATCTAAATCCATTAAGATTATTAGGGAATTTCAACTGTTTAAAATGGATTGTTTCTGTGATTATCAGAAAACAAAAATAAAAACACTCAAACTGAACATTTAAACAACTATTTTAACAACAATTTGCATGCAAGCTTATACTGGTGCTCTCAGTCTACAACCAACTAAATATGCAGGAACTTTAGAAACTAACACTAGTTTGACTTGAGACCATCAGCTCAATATTACATGGCTCTGACTGACTTCTATTATAGATGTGTGACTATACAACTCATTCGTTTAAAGTTGTAACTTATAACCACACTGTTTTATCCACATTGTCTTGTTTTTTATCCACTCTATATCTTATCCACATTGTAACTTATCAACACAAGAAAGCACTGCGCAAAAAATAAACCTTTCCAAGAATTCACTTTTCATCTATAAAGCACACTTATCATGAGTATTCAGAAAGAAAAAAATCAAAAAGCTACTTTAGACAATAGGTATGTCCTTGAAAAGTCCACAAAGTAACATCTAACAAAAATGAACAGCCCACTAACAACTTCTAAACGTACAAAACAGAGGCTCACCTTTTTCCAGCAGTTAACTTTTCCAATCTTTCTCTGATCTTTCTTCTCAAAGCAGCAAGCTCCCATTTTAAGTGAGTTAAGTTTTCTAAGTCCTGCTTGCTGTGAGTCTGTGTCACTCTGGCTGTCTTGAGTCTTAAGTTTCAACGTTTGACAGGCGCAATAGCGTTACTGACTAATTTTGAGCTGTGAGCGCTGACTATCCTTCAGTGTGTGAGTGTGTCACTGTATACACACTCCCCCTCTCACCTTGGGACCGCCTCCTTCCGACACACACAGACACACATACACTGGAACTCTAACCCCATTGCAACATAGTTTATATGGTAAATAGAGTGCAATCAGATCAAGCATACTGATGTGATCTCACAAAAATTTGAAAGTTTTAAAATGTAGTTATAAGCTGCATCCAAAGGAAATGGAAACTTTTAATTATCCTGCTTTTTAGATCTTTCTCCTGAGGACTTTATTAATTTCACATGTCCCCTCTAGAGTTTTTAAAAGAGATCTCAAAAAAATGTAACAATCTAAATTTTTTTTAAAAAGTTAGATTTATAAGAAAGACTTATTATAATAATTCAAATATTAATATTACATTAATTTTATTTAGGAATTTCATGACAAACATCTGAAAAAAAAAGAAAAAAAAAAAAAGCCAAAGAGTAACAATGAAGCTATAAAATGTATGCAAATTTGTAAAATTCATAAAATCTTTGCCATTTCATAAAATTTGACTTTACTTGTTTCAAAATAGTCTGAAAAGGAACTTTTCAATTCAGTGACTACATTTGGGGATTCATGGCCATGGACTTTATCTATTTAAACAACTTTGTCAATTTATTGTAACAAAAAGAGTGAGTCTGCAGTTCTGTTATCTTGACTGGAATATCCAGTTGACTGAAACAGAATCTACATATTACATGTTGGCAGAGAAATCCTGGCACTGATACTGTATAGATTTTACATGCACACACAGCTAAAGTGTAATACACATCAAACGGCACAGGCGTTCAAAAGGGCAGAAAAAGGTGAGACGTCCTGGTATTCTCTGTACAAGTCTGATGGCTATCTTTATGTGTTATTTCCACAAACTCATACAAAAGCTCCCAGAATATGAGCATGTCTTGAGCCAATCATGACACAGTCACAGCTTTTGTAAATGTCCCATTTTCTTGCATATGTATTGCATTGTTTATTCATGAATATTATTGTTGGCCTGTATGCACCGAAATAAAATGATGAATATTTTAGTCAGTTTCCAGTAAAATTATATACACCCTTCGACTGATAATTTTACTTTAGATGCAAAAAATAGATAAAATAATAAAAACATAATAAAAAAAGAAATGCAAATTCTCTTTTTTTCAATCTTAATAAAAAGCATTAACATGCATATTTCCATGAAAAGTAAAATGATCATGTTTTAAGGATGTTTAGATACTTTTACTGGAAAACACACCAAAATTCATGATTAAGAAAATTATTAACAGTAAGAATTCTGGGTCATCCCAAAATCCGTCCCTTTCCTGCATATGTATCTGTATGATTGAGCCTCTGAGTGTGTGTGCGGGAGTTAGTGTGTATTCATCCCTATTGTCTGCAGTAAAAGTCCCTGTGCTGCAGTGTATGCCTGTTTGACGTCAGCAGAAGAAGAAACAAACAGGGAGTGCGGCCTTGCCCTGCCATACAGAACTCACTCCTATTGTAGTCTGGACCCGGCTAGAGCTTAGGAAGGAGACAGGAAACCTGAGTCACAGCTGCAGGACATACACACACACACTGTGGAGCTATGCACTGAATCACATGAGATGACACTGACAGCGACGTGAAAACAACACATAGTATTTAAAAGTACAAAAAGGATGATGAACAATTGGATCAAATTCAATTATAGTGCATATCATTTTGATCTTTGATTATGCAATAAAGTGCTGTACATGTATTCAAGTCTAGAAAAAAACAAAAACAAAAAAAAAACTAGATCTAATAAAAAGTTAACATTTAACGTCATAAACCTCATTGTTAATATAAATCGGCCAACAAGCTGTCAATCAAATCAATTTCAGAGCATACCGCAGTGCACAGCATTTCCAAAGCATCATAAAGGGGTGTGGAAAAGAGAAGAGACATGCTAAAACCTGTTCAGTACGCTGGGAAGACTTGCTAACACATTTATACAGACAATGTGTGAGACTGTTATGATAGTAAAGTGATGTGGCGTCTCTAAGGAAGCCTTATACTTCAAATACCTTGGAAAACGCACCATAACTAAATCATAATAAAGCTTAGAATTTCAAATCTATTTTGCATATTCAAACAGATTCCATCTGAAATCGCATTAACCGCTAGAAAACAGCAGCCTGAATTTTTAATGCAAGCTAACTGGCACCAGGACCGACTCTCAATAGCTCCATTCACAAAGCGGCCGTTGAGAGAAGCATTGCAAACAAAAACAGACTCTAAACTATCACGAAAAGTTTTTGTGTACGCTGTACTGTGCAAGCATCCTCTTAGAGTTTTTACAACTTCCAGAGGAGCTCTTAAAAGTGATGTGCTGCATCTTCTCACCTTGTTGGAGGCCATGTCGCTGACGGAGCGGTATGTCTGGATGGTTTCCAGCTGATCCAGACACCAGTCCAGCTCCTCCATGGTCTCCACGGCCAGCTTCTGGTAGGACTCGTCTGGACAGAGACACACAGAAACGGGGGAACCGTGAAAATCCTGCTGCACGGCCACTCGAGCACAGCCCGCCAGACGTTCCTTCATCCTGGGCTCGCACACACACACGCATACGCACACACACTCCCAGACTGTATGAGAGAGTGAGAGTGGGTTCTTCTGAGCGCTAGCTGTGAGAGATCTCCCCCCCTGCTCGCTCCCTCTCATTGGCCTGGTCCTTGTGGCTAGGTGATACTGCCTCTTTGGCTTTGTGCCCCTTCCTCTCACCCCCTCCTGCCTCTCTTGGTGTCGCCCTCTCTTTGCGTGCCACTCTCACTCATGTCTGAGAGTTGGCTGCGGTGGGGTGATACAGCCTTTTGGCTCTGTGCTTCCTCATTTCACTGCCCCGTTTGGCATTTATCTCTCTCCCATCCCTTCCCCTTTTTTTTATCATTTCTGGCGCTTGTAGGCTCTGATGTCAATAGAGAGGAGACAAAGGGGGGTACTTTGCAAAGCTCGCTGCATAAACTTGTACGTAAACACACACACACACACACACACATACTTGTTGTGAAAAACAATTTATCTTGTAAAAATGCATTAAATTAAAACTGAATGCACATTTTAAGACACAAATATTCACTGTATATTCACTGTGATTTCGCTGGCAATATAAAATTAAGCTACATCTTGATGATTTAATTTATTTGTACATTTTATTTAGGAGATCATTAGGTTTCCTAAAGGCGATTTTCTGGAAGACATTTTATTAGCATCTTTATTTCAAGCTTTAGTAAATTTGATTTCTGTGAATCAGATTCATTTGCATAACTCAAAAATGCACCGTGTACTTTTTGCCCTGCATGGCATTTTTGTATTTTTCATGTATTTAAATGTTTTCATAGAACTTACACTACTGTTTACAAGTTTTATTTTGAAGAAATTAATATTTTTATTCAGCAATCATTCAACTGATCAAAACTGACAAAGAATTTTACAAAACTATTACTAAACTATAACTATTCATCAAAGTAAATAAATGAATAAAAGTAAAATTAAGTTGCAAAGCTGTTTTCATAGCTGTTTTATTTATCGTTATACTGGTGCATATAAAAAATATATTTTTTTAAAGGGAAAAAAAAACATTATTCCATTTTTAATTAGATTTTTAAAATATTTAGCTTTTTATATTAATCATTTTAAATCTACTTGGAAAAAATACCTTTTAAATATAATGGGACATATTAAAAAAGATGAAAAGGCTATACTGTTCAACCAAACAAACAACAAAAGAAACAAAGGCAACAAAAAGCACATTTACACACACAAATGATACACCAGCACGTTTTATCTTGCGCTTGAATTAATGTCAAGATGTACGTAAACGGGTCTGCATCATTCCTTGCACGCCACAGAAATGTATGAAGCATAGGCGTGAGCTGTGTGTGTGGGTCTTGTTGAAGCATAGATGTGTTTACAGCAGAGGGGAGTTTGGTGAATCGGTGCCCTGTGGCTTTGGGACACAGACGAGCCCTTGTGCGCGTCTGACTTTGCTGTGGTGGGTCTCCTAGTTGCAGAACAACACAGCAGCAGAACTTTAGCAAGGCCCTGTCGAATGACGGCACTTCTCTCTAATCTCCACACGTTCAAAGCCACACAAGCATATTTGCTCTCCGAACACCAGGAGAAAAAGCTCTTTGGTGTGGGTAATGCTTTTTTTCTCTTTTTTTAAGCGTATGGAGAGGTACCTGTAGACTACAACACCAAGGCAATGTCGAAAAGCTGGAAAGCGGATTTTCTGAGCAAGATTTACATTCTCACAAAACTGGACAAAACCAGTTTTATACCTAAACGAGAGCAGCTAAGCATAACCAGATTTTTATATTTCTGAAGAAAACTGCCATAATGCTAGGGTGCGTGTGTGGATGCCAGAGCATTGGTATACGGTTGCTGAGGTGTTCTGTGTGGCTTGTAGTGCATTGGTATCCGGTTGCTAGGGTGTTCTGGGTGGTCGCTAGGTGGTTGCTTACTGACCCAAGCCAAGAGACCACCCTCAAGTCTCTAACATTCCCGTCTCTAGATAAGACTCAAGTCCCAACGTTAAATCCAGTTAGCTTTTGAGAATATTTACATGAAATACTTCAATTAGTTTAAACCATCTAATCTAAATCAATCTAAACTATTATTGAATTATGTTCAATAGAAAAACAAAGACATAATACAAAAGCAAATGTAAATAATACTATAATGGATGGATGGATGGACGGACAGACAGATAGATGATGGATGGATGGATGGATGGATAGATAGATAGTAACAATTAAGGTTTAGTTAACTTCATTTATTACTGCAAAGAATAGTTATGGTGTATCTTTTAAGTGTTCTTGAAATTTTATTCACTTTTCTTCCTCCTTTCATTTCTATCCATACACCGCTCTGTAAAGGTGATATGCATACACGTCTTGGGTCTGAAATCTGTCATTATGAGGCAAAGCATGTTTGACAGGACCAGTGAGGTGTCTGACCACATGTGCGTAAGAAGGGTTTTTCCCTTTCTCTTCCTTCGAGACGTGCACAACACAGACAGACGCACAAGCGCCGATGGCCCTAGCAGATTCGGAAAAAGGAGGCAACGGTCCAGGAAATATGCAGACATATGGCCATGCTGCAGTTGCCCACATACCATGAGGTCATCCAATTACAGACAGAAGGGGACAGATTTCAGCTAATAAGCTGCCATTACACATGCATAAACAAACAAAAATAATGAATAAATGAAATAATGTGCATTAACCACGCAGTTACATTTACCAAAAATATGAATATGTATTCAGCCAGTCAAGTGATCTCAACATGGCAGCCACCATGAGTGGGTGATGCATCTTTAATTAAAATTTTTAAATTGAATTTACATTTCTAGGCCTAGATTTGACTACAGTCAAATATTATATTACAGTATTGACCCGAATATAAGACAATGGTTTTTCCTTGGAAATACATCTGAAAAAACGCGTTCGTCTTATATTCAGGGTCTAGACTTTGACATGTCAATAATACACCCACAACAATAGGTGGCGCCAAAAACGCATAAAACGAGTGTGCCATGAAATATGTAATGTAATGTGTGTTTTAAAGATCGCGAATGAAAACAAATGAAAAAGAAAAGCTTACAGCAGCATGATCGTGACTGTCATGTTAGCCTGATGGGACCAAACTTCCTCTGTAAGTCATTTTAAAACATAAGACAGTACCCAGATTTGAAGACCACAATAAGATTTCACGTCTACTGATAATAACATTTTGGTAGGCTACTATGAGATTGATAGCCTAATTGTTATATAATTCAGATGGGCTACCTGTTATTTCAATGGTATATCAAAATTTTCCAATGTCATTGTTGGTACATTTTACCAGTATTTACCATACTTTCAAAACAAAAATTAGAATTGGAAAAATATGCAATATGAAAATAATTTAAGAATAAATGTGTTTTACAGAGAGAAAAAACAAGATTTGGTTTTCAAAAAGCCTTTTTCCAACAGGTACATCTGGAAAAAGGGGGGTCGTCTTATAATCAGGGTCATCTTATATTCGGGACAATACGGTATATACAGTGCCCTCCAAAAGTATTGGAACAGTAAAGACAAAATTGCTCTGTTGGCTGTGGAGTCAAGACATTTACAAATATGATTAAAAGATGAATATGAGACAAAACTACAGAATGTCACATTTTATTATTGGGTGATTCAACACATAGATGTTTTACCAAATAAGAAGTTCAGAACTTTTAGAGTTTCATCCCTCTATCTGATGTGAGCATAAGTATTGGAACAGTTGCCTCACAGGTCTTTCTAAGTGATCAGCTGTGTCCTGTTGCATTAATTCTTCAGATATTAAAAGCAGGAAATGTGTTGTATCAGTTATATCCATTACTTCTGCATTCTGAATCTTGCATTCGATGATGACACACACAAACAAGGATGAAGATGAGGGAGCTGACTTTGAGAGAAAAGCAAGCAATTTGGATGCTAAAAGAAAAGAGGAAGTCAATTAGAGCTATAGCAAAAACAAAGGGCATGGAGAAATCAAGAGTTTGGAAACCACCAGCGACACCAGCAACCAACAACTACCTGATCGACTGAGAAAACAACAGTAGTTGATAACAGACAAATCATAAATACTGTGAAAATTAACCCTAAAAGACGTGTCTGTAAAATCACCAACAACTTGCTCTGACAATCTACTCTCCTCAGGAGACTTTGACACAGAATTACAGATGCTACACAGCAAGATACAAACCTCTGACCAGCACCAAAAATAGAAAGGCAAGACTAGAGTTTGCAAAAAAGCACAAAAGTGAGCCAGAAGAGTTTTGGAACTGTGTTTATGGACCAATGAGACAAAGATGAACCTTTATCGAAGTGATGGGAAAGCAAAACTGTGGAGAAAAAAAGGGAACTGCAATGATCCCAAGCATACAGCCTCATCTGTAAAGCATGGTGGAGGTGGTGTCATGGCATGGGCATGCATGGCTGCCTCTGGAACAGGCCCTCTCAACTTTACTGATGACTTAATGTATGATGACAGTAGCAGATTGGATTTGGAAGGGTACAAAACCATCTTGCCTACCAATATTCAAGAAAATGCCACCAGATTCATTGGGAAGTGCTTCATATTGCATCAGGACAATGAACCAAAACACCCTGCCAGTTCAGTCAAGGAATATATAAGGGCAAAGAAATGGAAAGTCTTAGATTGCCCAAGTCAATCTCCAGATTTAAATCTGATTGAACATAAATTTCACCAGCTGAAGAGGAGAGTAAAGGCAGAAACTCCCCAAAACAAGCAAAAATTGGAATTGGCTGCATTAAAGGCTGGGAAAAATATTTCAAAGGATGAGACTAAGAGTCTGGTGATGTCTATGGGTCACAGACTGTTGTGATGTTGTGCGCAAGGGATCTGCAACTAAATAATAGCATTTAATTTTTTATATCTGCCTTATGTTCAACTGTCCCAATACTTATGCTCACATCAATGAGTGAGATGAACTCTAAAAGTGCTGTTCTTTTTATTTGGTAAAACATGTATGTGTTGAAACGGCAAATAATAAAATGTGACATTCTGTAGTTTTGTCTCATATTCATCTTTTCATCATATTTGCAAATGTCTTGACTCCACAGCCAACAGAACAATTTTGTCTTTACTGTTCCAATACTTTTGGAGGGCACTGTATGTAGTTTTTTGTTTTCTTCAGTTATACAACTTTTAATGATCATTTCTCGGCATAACTATTTGTGTGTGAACTTGACTTGCATCACTTGACAAGTGTAGGTGTGGTGTTATAAGAAAACGTATCAGCATACCGAGAGGTTGGGTTTTGCGGCCACAAACTGTGTTTGCATATGTGTCATTTGAGGTTACTTCAGATCACAAATATCAAATCATGTCTTCTGGTCCTTTGAGGGTGTTAATGCCATGGCTGCGCGCTGTGCGTATGTTTGTGAGCTGTCGGATGTGGTGTGTGTGGTAACAGCTGTGTGTCTGTCTTCCTGATGTGCACTGAGAATTAGTTGAGAGCATGTGCTTACATGTGTCATTTTCCCTCTCTCACTCTTTCTCTCATTCCTTCATCTATGCCCCTCCTGAATTCATGCGTAGTGTCTCAACGCTTAGTCAAGCAGTGGAAGGATAAACTATAGCATTTCCAATAAAGAGGAAGCATGACGACTGACGTCAGCTCAAATCTCAATGGACCTACTAAGAAAACACTTCCTCTGGTTCTGATTGTAAGAAGAGAGGGAGAAAGAAAAGAAAGAAAGAGTTGGGGAAATTCTGGAAAAGCTTGTTTGTAGCCAAAGGACATTGTGAAACAGCGTAACAGATGGGTTTCTCTCTGTGAGAAGAGAAAAACTGATGGCTTGGTGAATTTAAGGGAAATAAACAATCTCATTTAAATTACATCAATTATATATAATTCAGATTTATTTAAAAAAAAAATATGAACAATGATGTAGCCATTTGGGACTGGAGACACTTTACTAGATGATTGACTCTTTACCAAAAGTCAGTACATTAATCTTTTTTTATTTATTATAAAATATATACTGGTAATTTAAAATAAGGAAATTCCGGAGAAAGAGAGAGAGAGAGAGAGAGAGAGAGAGAGAGTGTTTTTCATTTTAGTATTTTAGTATTAGTATTTCATTTTGCTTTCTAAAGACTAGTCAGAAATGATCAGTAATGATGTCATTATGATAATAATGTAATAATGAGTAATTATGATTATTTTACTGACAACCATATTTTTAACAGTAAAAAGAAAAAAACATACTCCTAAATAAAATAAAATAAAATAAGCGTTCCTATCTTGCGTACTTTTTAAGTATAGTTTGTATTTTTCTGTGGAGCTTCTCCTCACTGTCATCTTGCTCACTGGTAAAATTCTCTGTAAAGCTATTTTGGAAGAATATTTATTGTCATAAGTGCTATAAATAAATAGGTTGGAGAGGTTTGTGCATATTTTACTTTAAAAAAGAGTCTTATTTGCCATTGTACTGTAGGTTTTAGAGAGATGCTCAAGAGCGCCCCCCTTGTGTCCACTGTGCACCCACACTGGCGTGGACCTCACAGTGAAATATTACTCAACAGACGATGCAGCAATGTGTAGGATTGTGAGGGCTGATAGTGGCAGTAATTTCTGACATTTTTTAATCATACGGACAACTCAATATACAGCACATACAGTAGCTCAATTTCTCAGCCTGAAGCATGGATAAGAAGAATTGGAGGATCTTGATTTTTTTCAAAATGAATGTGAAAGATAATTGTGTAATTGAAACCGTACACAAAGATCTGTGCTCATTTATAATGTAATAACCCCTCTCAACAGATGTTACACACTAGATGCAACAGTGGAGCATCATAGAGTTCAGTTTATGGTGGTTTCGTCTCAACATGGCAATTCAAACTGTTTCAAATAAAATGTTTTCCATTAGGAGGCAGAAGCCACTGTTTTGGCTCTGCGGACTTCAACAACAGACACATTGAATAAACGAAGAGTGCTGGAAAAGACCGCAGTGAGACGACCCGACCACATGAATGGGAGTCCTCTGCAGAATTTGAAATGGGTGCTTGTTGAATTGGGCATGTTAGACCACACAAAACATGAGACTTTGAAGCCATATTTTTAAAAGAGAAAATGGCAAAGGACAGCCAATGGGCAATACGTTATTGAGGGCTGAGCGTTTTTCATTAAAAGGTTGGAATATGTTTCAGAATTTCAATGTTTAATTGTTAAAACATTCTCTTTTTTCCCAGTTTGTGATACAAACTTGGCCCCATTTCCATGTGTGGGTGTGAGAGAGACAGAGACCAGGCCAAATCCACCCAAATTAAAAGCCTGTTTATTGAAAAACAGCCCCCTCAGTTCTTCTCTCTCCATCACAGAGCTGTCCGTCAGCCTCTCTAAAACTATTCCAGACATATTCCACACTCATATACAAGGGTACGCTTCAGAATCAAGAACCAAAACTCGGTAAAATAACTGCCAAGCCTGAAATTATAGGATGCGGCATGGCACACAAAGAACCAAGCAACAGTGATCTAAAACTCTCGCTCAGTCTTGACCCAAACCCTTCTCCTCATTCTTCACCCATTTGTTCAGTTATAGTCAAAATCGCCCCTTCATCGCAACACACATCTGGCATCTCCAAGCTAAAAAACTCACATTTGCCCAATAAGGCAATGAAAATCATAGCAGGACTTAAGAAATCAGTTTTGTAAACATAGGTAGAGCTAGAAAACAACAACAGGAATCAACAGTAGGTCCATATTTGGAGTTGTAACAATGGTTTTCATGTTGGCAATCAATACTATTACATTAGTATTGATAGATAGGTATATGTAAAGTTTCGTTATAAAGGTGCAGTCACATTTGGCATTTCTATCTGTGAAATCCAGTCATTTTAATAGGAATAGACAAGATCAAGAATGAAAGATTACAAAGGTTTTGAAACAGGTTCAAGTTGGTCATGTACATTAACAAAAGACAACAGACCTTTTTTTGCAGAAATTTCCCTAATGCCTTTACTTAAACCCACATAAACAACATTCTGAAAGCGTTTTATTTCCCCTGTACATATTTTTATGAATCTTTTACAGAATATTGCATTCATAGAAACTGACTGGTTGATTTTATTGTATATATAATCACTAAGCAAAAATTAATAAAACATGTTAATGTTTGATTTGACACCAGTTAAAGATGTGTATGTCTCTAAAGTCTGTATAAAATGGTTTACAATCCTTTTTAGATATTGTCAGTATGTTAATACTTTACATTTCAGTGTCTATCCAAATGCAGCAAACTGTTTGTTCACTTTATGTACAAACACATAGAGTCCGCTTGAGATCACTGTTGACAGTGGCATCTGGAAGTTTCCAGATTTGTTCCATTAAATTCAGAATTGATGAGCAGCATTTCATGAGTCAATAGTCAGTTCAGTAAGGGGACGTGGGGTAAGCGACCACACAACATCCAAACTTGTATTCATGAGGTCCTGGGTGGTTAAAGCGAACATACACACACAGGGAAGGCTTTGTCCTTTCACCTGGCTTGAACCCTGCCACCAAAGTCTAGAGTATTGACAGACCTCAATAGGGCTGTTGTCAGTAACTCGCTGACCCATTCCAACCCCATTACCATAGACTAGGAAGCCAACATAACCCAATTAGTTCTAACTTTTGTCAGGTTTGGTTTTTCTTTCACTCTTACCATTACTGGAACAGCCAACGGAGATTCCTGAGGGAATCTGGGGTCAGCAGCATATGATGATGTGCAATGCTAGAAGAAATTCACGATGGATGTTTTAATGGATACCAGCTGGAGTTGTAATGATTTTGGGATCGCAGCCAAATAATGGGTGAAATCAATTTGGAAGTAAACATTATGATGTCCTACCCACAAGGGCAGAGCGACACTCTCTCATACTGTATGTGCATATTTGTGACTGTACGTCACTGACACTTTAGTTTTTTAGTGTTTACAAGCAAAAAAATATGTTTAGAGATGTAGCAAATGTATGTAAGATTCTTGTACGATTAAAAAAAAAAAAAAAACTCAAATAGTGCCTCTTGGCCACTCTAGTTTGAAACAACCCTGAGGGTAAAAGTGCCTTTCAAGGGTGCAAAAATTTTATTTGGAGTTCGCCCAACATTTCAATTCACATGTAACTTCATCTGTGTTCAATAAACAAATCCATATGAATGAAAGAACTAGGGTGGAATAAAGGGTGGCAGAGGGGAGTTGGGTGGAGACGACTCATTACCAACTAAAAGCTAAAAACTATTTTACAGCATACACTGCAGTAAAACAAACCTGCAGCCATCATGCTCACCACTGTTTCATCACTCTGGTTTTTCTTTCCCTTTTAAGAAAACAGGATTGACAGGATATGTTAGGTGCACACGAGAGGAAAGATTTACGATCAACATGTCAAGAGCATCCCAGCTCATTCACCTGTGATTTCCCATAACGCAACAATGCCAATCAATCATACCGCTGCTAAAGCTAAACTTAAGGTTTAGCTACTTAAACCTACTGTTTTTTGTTTTGTTTTGTTTTTTTTACATATACACATATAAAGAGAGATTCATCGTAGATTAATATGCCAAAAGCGTCTTTTAAGATTAGTTACATTTCTTCATGCTTTACAATTATCTCTTCACAAAAGTTAAAGTTTCCCAACAACAACAACAACAACAACAAGGTATATTATACCTTTAAGCTGGCAGCAGACAACTTAATAGAGATCATTAAAGGAATAGTTAATCCAAAAATTATAATTTTTTGACACACCAACATGTTTTTCCAACCCTTTTTCATCACACACAAAATGAGATGTTGGGCAGAATGCCAAATCTACTTGTTTTCATACAACAACAGAGAATGGGTAATTAAAAAATTACGTCTTCAGAGCCAAATGGCATTGGTTCAGGCATATCACGGGACCAATCTTCATACACTAAATTTGAAAAAGGCACCTGTAAATAAGTTTTGAAAGATATAAAAGATTATTTTCTGTAAATGACTCCGGAAGACTTATTCATCTGTTTCAGTCATGCAACTTTTCTGTTCATCTGTCATATTTATGACCATTAGCGGGGCAAAGTAATGGCAGTGAATACAAAAACACAGAGGTAGCAAGAAAAAACGGTTATCACTGGATCCGTGCCAGGTCCCAGAAAACATTTTTAAATGCATATGCCCCACCAAATCTAACATTCATGGACTTTTTTTTGGTCACACTTTATTTTAAAGTAAAATTCTTGCCATTAACAAACCATTAACTATGACTTTTATAGTATTGGGGTAGGATTAGGGATGAAGAATATGGTCATGCACAATATGTATTCTTCATATCTGTTAATAATAGGCATGCTAATAAGCAACTAGTTTTGGTCAATGCACTTTATCGAATTCTCTCATCAGAAACAACAAAGTGCAGATGTAGCCTACCTACGTGCGATGTAAGAGATTAATTCATCATACACTGCAGACAACATCACTGATTATAGCTTATAGTTTTTTTAGAGTGCTTACACTCACGCTTCAGTAATATTCTTTGATCATGTAAATGTTCTTTGTTCACTGTATAATTTGTTCGTTGTTTGAATAATAGTGGACATGTGCATCATAATTAAACTTAAAATGTCTTTTTATTAAACGTGATCAGCTTAAATTCAAATTTAAGTCATATTAAAATATTTTGCTGCAGCACCCTCAGCGCCCCTAGTTCCCGCGGCCATGGTTATAAACATGGCAGATGAGTGGAAAAATCATGTGACTAAAACAGCTGGAAAATTGTGTGTTGAATAAATCATATATTTATTATACTTATTTTTTGGAGCAATCACCGTTGATTTTGTTGTATGGAATATATCCTTTGTGTTTCACATCACATAACATTGTTTAAATATGGGGGTGAGTATGATTAAATTTGGTTGAACTAATCCTTTAATTAAAAGTTGTGAGCAGTCAGTGTAGTATAACAGTGTGTTGTCTAATGTGAAGCATTACGTGAATGTTTCTCAAAAGTGGAAAGTATGCACGTGTCGGAAGGAACGTTAAAAAGCCTCTAATAAAATTCTAACCAACAAACCTGTTAGTTCACCTGCATTGGCATAAACAACTTCCAATAAGTTGACTCACACATGTTTTTATTTGTGATTTATTTCCTCATTCTCATATTCTGAGAAGGAAATAAAACTTTGAGCCACTAATGTCATTTTTGTCTAAGTTCTCTTAAATAACTGGAGACTGTTTTTCCCAGCTGTCCATAGAAGATTTAAATCTGATTAAAACACCCAAACAAAAGCATCTACTCCTAACTCTCTCTGTCTTTCTTTCTCTTTGAGCTTATTTGAAGACATGCAGGCCATTTGGCAGGGTTGTTCATTGGGGAAGGGCAGTTCGTCTGCTTTATGGCTGTGCTGACGTCAATGGCATAACTCAAATAGTTAGCAGGGTGCATGCTCCCAGCTTTCAAAAGCTGCACCACAGCTGAGCCAATGCTAAAACCTGAGACAGACTTCTCTCAGACAACAGTCTCAGCTGACATCTGTTCTTCTCATTGAATACTACTCATCTTAAAATGTATATATTTGCTAATAGATTCATCAACATGTTGTCTGGACAAAGCTTGAAATACACAGTATATAGAAAAGAGGTAGTGCTTTGTGTATTTAAGATGCTCATTCCTGACTGGGACTTTACACTTTTTGTTTTGAGATTTGAAAGCGTTAGGTCTACAGACTGACAGCAAAAGACATGACTCTTTCTAGCTGACTCTAACACTTGACAGATTGACTGACCCATAATATCTCTGCTTTTCCAGCTATGCCCCTTAATCCCTGTGAGTAAAGATAGCAGAGTGTTTTCGAGCCATAGACCTCTTGCTCCTATTGGCATGATTAACTCTGTTTGAGCTAGTGGAGACACCAAAGTCATTGAGAAAAAGAGTCAACAAAGAGCACTGAATTCTTTACAATTACACCAACAAAATGTGACAAAAATAAGAATTCTCATTTTCAGGCAGACTTGAATTCCTGCATCACTGATTTTAACGTATGTTAGGGAGTGTAAAGTCAGTTTTAAAACACTGTTGTACTCACAAACTGACTCTTGCTAACACGGGAATGAGCAGGTCAGTGCTGGTAACAGATGCCAAGGTTCAGCATAACTCCAGATGCCAAATCATTCATCTTAAAGAGATAGTTCACTCAAAAATGAGAATTCTGTCATTAATTACTCACCCTCATGTCGTTCCAAAACTGCAAGACCTTCGTTCATCTTCAGAACGAAGAAGAAACTAAGATATTTTGGATGAAATCCGAGAGATTTCTAACTCTGCATAGACAGCAAGGGAACTACCACGTTCAAGGCCCATAAAGGTATTAAGGACATAAAATAGTCCATGTGACATCAGTGGTTCAACCTTAATTTTATGAAGCTATGAGAATAATTTTTGTATGCAAAGAAAACAAAAGTAACAACTTTATTCTACGATTTCTTCTCTGCCGGTTTAGTCTCCACTGCCTTTCACAAGAGTACCGCGATGCATACATGTGCATTCCTCTGCTTGTAAACAAGGTGCAGCGCATGTCGGTTCTACGACCGATATCAGAATAAAGTTGTTATTTTTTATTTCTTTGTGCACAAAAGTATTGGCAACACTTTATTTATAAAGCCTTTATGTATAATGCATTATAAAAGTAGTTTTAATGCATTAATTATGCCTTGTAATGCATTATACAATCTCATGAATAATTGTAACCACAGTTAATACATTATAACACTTATCAATTCATTGTTACACTATGCATTTTAAATTAGGTTATAATTATTTACGACAAGATATAATGTAATACAACGCACATTATGAATAATTATAATGCATTATACCCTATAACAGTGGTTCCCAACCTTTTCATATGCCCCCCCTACGTACACATATGGTAATCTGAGCACCCCAACCCCCATTTATATTTATTTATATTTTATTTATATGCAATAATAATATAATTTTTTTTGTCTCTTAGAAATGCACATTTGACATTGAGTTGACAGTAGTAGTTTGAGTTAGGATGCAGATGTAAATTTATGTTCATTATCAAAATCAGTTACATCTGTAAAAATTGCAACAACCTCCTTTATTTATATGGTGAAATTTTTCTGACTGTTTTTGAGTTTTATTAAAATTAACCATTGTTCTTCCATAGTAGCATACAATTACATCATGATAACCAGACATACCACACATATAGCACCTCAATACTGTGGTAAAAATGCAACTATATGGTTTCTTTTCCCTCAGGTTGGGAACCGCTGCCCTATAATAACCCTTTTTAATGCATAATATATAAAGGCTTTAAGTAAAGTGCTACCAATTCTCGTAGCTTCATAAAATTATGGTTGAACCACAGATGTCACATGGACTATTTTAACAATGTCTTACTACCTTTCCGGGGCCGTGAACATGTCAGTTGCATTGTTGTCTATGGAGGGTCAGAAAGCTCTTAAAAATATCTTAATTTGTGTTCCGCAGCTTAACGGAGGTCTTATGGGTTTGCAACGACATGAAGTGAGTAATTAATGACAGAATTTTTGGGTGAACTATCCCTTTAAGACCTGCAATGTTCTATAAACCAATGTCCTACAAAGGCCGCCAAAATATAGAAAATCCCTGTTTAATGGTCATTGCCAACCCAATCTCATGAGAAACAGTGGGTGGATCTGGCTGCTGGGAAAGCTGTGGATTCCGAAATGACTAAGCAATCAGAATCGCTTTTGTCAGGTTATGAAGGATAAAAAAAACACAAGGTGGTGATTTCGTAAGAATTTGTAAAATGTGATTGTACAGAAAACATACAAAGCAAAGGTGCACTCTGTCAGTGAGGTAGATTGTACAATGTACAAATGCAATTGTATGAATTCATACGAATTAACCACATATTCGCCAAAACGAAAAATAGTTAGCCATGAGAATGTGTTTGTCATTCCCTAAAAGAAAAGTGCTGGGCAAGGCATCCAAAATGGAACCAACGATTATCTCTAGCTACTAACACAGATACAAACCACAAGAACATTTCATGCAAAATCATATTTGCATACAACATTATAATATCTGTTCACTAGACATTTAAAATATATTTGACTATTCAAATTGTAAATATACAGTACACACACACACACACACACATATATATATATATATATATATATATATATATATATATATATATACTAAGAAATTATGTAAATGTCTTGCACTTAGTGAAGAACATTCCTGAAGTTTCTGTAAAACTATAATAGATTTGACTAGACAAAAATTGATAGAGAACGGTGAGTTATGTAATATTCCTTTGAGAGAAAAAGGGTTTGTGCTGCCATTGCAAGATATCAGCAAAACAGTTTAGGAGCCCTGTGTCTCAACAAACCTATGTTAGTCCTTCAGTACGAGCATCTGAACAATCCAAGGTGATGTCAATGGTGGAGTGTACAGTATATAACATTTATATTGGCATTTGAAAACAGTCTTTAGACTATGCCAAGAGGTTTGGTCTTATTGTTCATACCATAATTATTACATAGTGGAACAATGTGGGGTTCAGAGTGAATCCAGCTGCTTTTAACAACCAAATAAAAAAAATAAAAAAATTATAAATGCCATCTGTCTGGATATCAGATGGGCAAAATGGTGCATCAATACATAATGTAGACGTGCATGACGCACTTTGCGTGTTACAATCCAGCCTCCGATAACTCCAACAATCCCCTTTGTGCAAAAAGACACTCCTCTTGCTGGAGACCAGAGGTGTTTGAAAATATTATTGATGATGTCACGCCGTCTCTAGGGGTCTTGTGTGTATAAACACAGTGCAGGGCAGGGATCTGAAGCCTGTTTGGCACCCAACAGTGGACCAGGGGCTTTGGGAAGAGAGTGTGGCATTCCACACTTTCGCACACAGAATCAACACACATTCTAGACATCAGTCAGGCAGTGGGGCTGTGATGACATGTACACATTTCACACAAACACACTCGCACACATCAGTTAAGTCAGCTAGTGGTCAAATACTGAAGACAAATGCAGATACGGTCACGTAGACACATAAGCCACGCACACAAAGGCCAGGGAGAAACGTCTCTAGACTCTACAGCTACATTACAAGGCCCTTACTGGGTAAGGATGTGGTGTACTTAAATATCACTGACCCATCATGGTCTTCCAGCCTCAAAGGGTTCCATTCTGTTGACGTTTTCCCACTTTATTGCCAGACCCTGCCTGTTTGGGTGGGCTGTTGCTAGAGCGGTTGCTATGGCACCCGAGCCTGAGGTAGATGATGAATGGAAATGATTTGACCAGAGGTACCATGTTGTTTTCAAAAAAGAGGTTTCTACTACTAAGTTTGTAATTCCTCTCCTGGAATGAATATGGCCGAGGAGTTCTGGTAGATTCAACGGTTTATACGGTTTGGTCCAAAAGTCACTTTTATTATTTGATTTGATTTTTGCAAAAATTTATTTGATTAGTGACCTATACATAGTACAAAATTATAAAGATTTTTTTTTTGCAATTTCTGTCAAGAAATTTCTCTCTTTTTAATCTATTTTTTTAATGCTCAAAATCTTAAAATTGTATTTTACGGTTTAAATTACATTCCAGATTCTGTCCAGGGATCACAGATGTTTATTAATGTGCACTGCCATGCTTAAAAATAAAAATAAATAAATAAAAATCTTCAATTTGATCTCAGATGTTTGGACCCCATTGCATGCCAAGCAATATTGCATGCTCCAACTAAACAAATATCATGCACAAACACATAAGTAATGACGCACATGCTAATGGATGGATCCTGCATCTTTTTTATGGAAATAGGGATGTAAAACAACAGAGCTAACCAGGTATGCGTGTTTTTGCATATCCGTGCAGAACAAACAGGAAGAGTCTGTCTTTCTTCCTGGTCATAACCATAAAATGTCTTCTTATGGTCTTTCCTGCGGTAAATGAGCAAGCAAGTGGAAATACAAAGCTCATTGTTTGGAGCTTTTCATAATCTTCACCTCCTACACCCTGGGTGCTCTTGTCTTCCATCAAGCTGTGAGATGAACTTTATTCATGTAGCATTGGCAAATCAATGGAGAAAAAAAGAATTAATAATATACTCTCATAAAATTTCTGTTAATATGGAAGGGAAATCCGAGTTCATGCCTCCAGATAACAGAGGAATTAGCCAAAATATTTGTGGCCGCTCAGTTTCCAAAGTCCCATTTGAATTCACAATATTTCCACTCATGCGCAAGCTGAACCTGCGGTTTTACACGTGAGGCATTACCTCTCATGCCATTCTGAAGCATGACCCCAATAGCCGTGACGATGACACTGACGCAGGTTGTCGCTCCCTTGGGTGGACCACTATAAAGACCACCATTGTGATATCCAGTGAAAACAACCTCCAAAAACAGCCCTGCCAGATAATACCAGATGGGGAGTTTGAGTGTTTTGTTGAAGCTAAAGCCGTTAACGCTAAAATCATTAGCCAACAAAACCCCTGCTGAGGAAATAACTTCAGCGAGAATGCTACCCACAACATTTTGATCTGAGATCACATTTCACCCTGTCAATCCTAATCTAAACCATTAAACCCAAACAAGCAAGCCATTCCTCAAGCTCTGACGCAAAATCAGATTTAGATGAGCCACACTCTGATCTTTTCCACTTTATTATAAAAACATAGAAAATGAAGCTGATTCAGGTTCAGCATGAATAGCTTGCTACTGACGTAAGCATCACGGATCAAAGCTTGAGTTGTGGGTTAAGCTTGGACGTGTGGCACGTGAACAACCTGCACACATATTCAATACTTTGAGCGCACAAGAGCGCTGAGGCGAGAACTTCAAGGGTTTTCCCAGAAAGCATTCCCAGGCCACTTCTCCCTCTCAATACATCTGAAGTCAGTTCACACTGACAGTGACCTGGAGTGAGAAAAATGACCAGAACCATCCCTTTTATAATGAAAATGGTTGATTTTTGGAAAAACGTGAAAAAATAACTTTGTAAATGTGCATGTCATCAAGCATTAGCAAGATGGAGAAAACATTGTTACTGTGAGAAATACACGTTCTATAGTGTATTCTGCATTGTGAATGAGATTTATTTTCACACCGATACTCGTTCATCTTGTTATTCATTTAGATGATGTTTCGGTAACACTTTATTTTAGGGTCTCTTAACTAGTTGCTAATTAGCATGCATATTAATGGAATATTAGCCATTTATTAGTAGTAATTAAGCACATATTAATGCCTTATTCTGCATGACCTTATTCTACATCCCTAATCCTACCCAATACCTAAACTTAACAACTACATTACTAACTATTAATAAGCAGCAAATTAGGAGTTTATTGAGGGAAAAGTCGTAGTTAATAGTATATAAGTGTTCCCTATTCTAAAGTGTTACCGATGTTTCTATGCAAAGAAACGTAAAAAATGAGCAAACTTTTGTATAAGTAAAAAAAAAAAAAAAACACGATGACATGGGGACACATTATGTAGAAGATAGCAAAAAATATTGTAAAAATTAGCATTAGGACCAATTCTCACTATTAACTAGTTGCTTATTAGGATGCCTATTAGTAACATATTGGCTGTTTATAAAGCACATATTCTGCATGACCATATTCTACATCCCTAATCCTACCCAATACCTAAACTTAACAACTACCTTACTAACTATTAATAAGCAGCAAATTAGGAGTTTATTGAAGCAAAAGTTAATGGTTTGCAAATAGTGAGATTTCCACCTTAAAATAACATGACAAAAAAAAAAAAAAAAAAATGTTCATGATATGGTGCAATATGCACTACTACAATGTACATAGCAACTGAGGGACCTACTATAAAATGATCTAAATCAAGATCACTTTTTACATAGACAATATTACTCAAAGTAACAATGCAGTCCGAAAATGTGGGGGCTACTATGAGTAACTGGTTCTGTAATGGTGACACTTCAATGAAGAATTCACCCTAAATATAGACCTAGACAACCATTACTAAAAGTGACAGAAAAGAGCATCATGGAAAAGAAAGAATTTCCCCTGGGGAAAAGGAAATGGATAGTTACTGGACATAGGAGTGACTGCTCAGCAAGTCTAGCACAAACAAACATGGACAGCCTAAAACTGTGCACCCTGACTAGTCCTGTGACTGGAAGTGTCACTATATCTAGCTCATGTAGTAGATACTGTAACAGAGCAATGGCAGGAAATGATCACCATGGCAACATTGTTTGGTAGCACTTTCAGGGTGAATCGCACACTGGTATCATTTCAGATTAAAATTAATTGCACGCTGGTCAAGGTGCCCTTGACCAGAGCTTCCTGGCACCATGTTTGGGTGGATCTGGCTGCTGAGAAAGCCGTGGATTCCAAAACGGCTAAGCAAACAAACAGAATCACTTTTGTCAGGTTATGACAGATAAGAAAACTTTGAAGTGAAGTAAAGACTAATTAAATAATTTTCTTATTGACAAGCTTGGTTGGACTGTTTGTCCTTTCGGAAATAAAAGAGATGTTTAATAACATGCCATTTCATTGCACTCAGATGTTTTAAAGGGCTTAGTTTTGACTTAAGTGGGGAAAGTCAGCCAGCTCGACCCCACACTAGGCCAGCCAGCTGATAAGAACCTTGCACTGTCCTTCTCTAGGTACTCTGTGAACACATTACAGCTGTCAGTCATTGTGGCTTCTTCTACGTGCTGCAGACAGCACTTTTCTGCGGGTCCTCATCTCCCTAATCTTACAGACATATTTATGTTTTACAGAGGTAACAGTAAGCTGACCTTATAACTGCATGCGTGTGAATGCGCAGGCTAGCTAGGATGTGATAAGGAAACGGCCATGAAGTTCATTTGCGCATTACCCCCTGTTTATCATTTCATTAGGCTGGCACAACATCTTACAAGAGTCATGAAACATTCACCATCATCAAAAGACTTCATAAAAGTCCCCATAAAAGTGTTTCACATGTGCTTTGTTTCATAAATTCCTGTATTCCTGAATCTTCTGAAGTACCGAATATGCATAAATGTTTTAAAGTAAATGTTTTGAGTGATGATTAGACGATGTGTCATGATATGTCAGATTATCTGATTATTTTTAATGCTAATACACCAGAAAATGTCTGGTCCCACTTGGGACCTTGTGGCCTTAACTACTATGCACTTACATTTAAATGAATCATTTGGTACAATGCAATTATTGTGTACATAGATGTTTTTACATTGCACATTTTTAAAAAATACTCACATGTAATTACATATGTAATTAATTTCTAATTACACTGTTGACCCATCCCTTAAACCTACCCATGCTCACTAAACCGTATCCCACCTCAATAGCAGCAAAAGTGTTTTGCAATACAATATGAACACAATAAGCATATTGTACTTATTTTTTGATGTAAGTACACAGTTAAGGCCACTTAATATAAAGTGGGACCAAATGTTTTAATGAAAAAAAATTACTTAATTTAAAATTATGTGGTGGATTAATAAAATATGAGTACGTTTATAGGCATACAAGTTCACTGTGTGCTTCCACACCCTGAATTATGCTCTATAGCAAGTAAAAGTTTTATCAGAAAGTCCTTGAGCACCAAGAGCAAGGAAGATGGGAATAAGGAACCTAACACATTCCCTTAGTTTGCGAAACAATGATACTAACGAAGTGCAACGAACCCTTCTACTGGTTTTGCCTGAGGTGTTTTTTTCCGTATAGAAATACGTGCGGAGATGTCAGTCATGAATTAATCTCATAGAGTAAACTATAGTCAAACACTGCTATTGTATGCTTCTCTGAAACGTATCTCTCACAAGCCAGAAAATAATCTCCAGGGCTAATCTGCCTTCTCTGTAAATACTCTAGATGTTGATCTATGATCAGTTCTCCAGATCCAAATCTCCTCCTTATCTTGTCCTAACCCCAGATTAACCGCTGCAGTCGTTAACATGTCTGCTCTCTTCAGCATGAAGAATGGTACGGTCTTACCTGTGACTTTCCTGAGCTCACAAAAACACTGAAAACATATAGTACCGGCAATTCTGGCCATCACAACAAATTCCTCATACACCACAAATCATGGATAAATGAACCCTACAAACACATACAAACCAATGTGGAAAAACTCATTCTGCGGATGCAAAAAGGAATGTACAATATTAAGCTCATTGTATACAGTGTAACAAACCACAAGGCACCTGATCCAGCAGACATTATGAGCGCGTGTGTGTCCGCATCAGTGCGTGTTGAAAGAGAAGACAATGGTATTTGTCAGTCTACATCCTATTTTCCCCATTTGGTCATTAAGCCACAGACAAGTTCATCTCACGACCTGTGTGTGCGAGGAATTAACACTCGCACACTGAAAAACACCTCCTGGGTTCCGGAGGATTCCAGCGGTATGGGAAAAACAGGAAAAATCTGCGCTCTCCTTCCTGCCCAATGACCCTGTTTGTATGACACACAGGAGGCAGTTTAGGTGCAGGCAGTAAGTCAGTGGCTCCGTCTCATTGTCTCGGTTATGGTTACATCACTACAGTTCTGCATGCATTGGGGGGTTACATTGTGAATGGAGATTACTGTCATTGTTTTCTGTCAGATTAGTCCCTCTATCTGCATTTAAAAAACATAAATAAATAAAAACAGCCTTGTCATTGCAAAAACATAGATACTTTCTCTGTTCCAATATGTAGTGAACTGCCTCGCTAGACTCTAACTGGTGATTCACAAAAAAACTTTTTTTGTGTTTAAAAGGTCAGTGGAGTTCCTGTAAGTTTTTTTTTTTTTTTTTGAAGTTTCCTTTATTTTAAAATAAATACCACGTTTTTAAAGTGGGTGTCATGCACGAGATGAGAGATAAGATGCGAGGTGTGAGCGTTAACGCGTCTATCTACCGCATGTTTACATAGAAGCAGGGCAGAGAAAACACTAAGTGTGAACAGCCTCTAACAGTAATAGCGATTTGGAACTTTCTACACAGGAAGCAACTTTGTGCCACAAAATCCAGACTCGCTATTAATTTAATGGAGTTTTACATTAGCATGTTGCTACGCCGAAGGCCCGTTCACACCAAGGACTATAAATATAACAATAACTATAAACTATTGCTAATCGTTTTAATTGTATGAGAATAGGGAAGTCCACACCAAAGCAACCAAAGAATGTTATTGTTGGAATCACGTTCAGAGCAATTTTTTGTCATCTGATGAACAATAAAAACATTGACAGCACTTTTAGCAAAAAAAAAAAAAAAAAGAAGAAGAAGAAAAAATATTTGCTATTTTTGGTACTTTTTGGTACTGAATCAAGGTTTTTTTTTTTTATGTTGCTTATTGCAATACATTTTAAGATTGCCTTAACTGTTAAAATGACATGTTATGCTGCCTTGCTAGAATTTGGCTAAAAAAAAGGTGTATCTGGAGGAAGCATAATATAGAACAACCTTAATAAGCCCTTTTGAACCCTTAAAATATTGCCTCTGTAGGCAGCGTACTAGATTTTGGAAAAGAGGAAGTATCTATGCTTTTGCAGTGGCAGGGTTTTTTTTCTAAATAGAGATAAAGGGACTAAACTGAAAAGAAAACAATGACAGCAGTCTTTTTTTCTTATTATGCATCACAAAAATATGATTGAAAGTAGATTAGACCTAGAATAATTTACAGTACATTAACACACAGGCACTTATAATTCTATTGAATACTGTTGTAATATATTTTACATACAGTAGCATACTATACTGTATCATTTATCTGAAACATAAAAGTTTTAAGAAGCCATGCAAAACCTCTCCAAAAAAAGTGCCATTTATGTTGTAAACAAATGCATTAATTCTGCATGACAATCACATTTTTTCAACATAACGAAATTAATGGCTTACTAAGAGGTGACTAAGTATGACGTTTTACTGGCTGCATAATAGCAGGCACTTATCAGAGGCCGATCAAGCCTGAAGAGCATCAGGAAGTGAATCTCAGTCCACCTGGTCTAAGAGGAAGTCAACAAAGCCGCATGCAAGCTGACTGACGTCAATCACAACCCACTGCACCTGACAGGAACTCCTATTGACTGCATTTCTCATGCTCTTTGCTTCAGTATAATGCCACTTACCACTTTTCTTCTAAATTACGCATTGAAGACACGGTCCCTTTTGCCGTAGGCCACACTTAATGCTGTTTGGCCTGATTATTGACATTACAAGTGTGTTTTACTGAAACTACTCAGTGTTACATGGAACTGAACTCCTGTGCCCTTTATACTTTTTCCTCCTGAAACAAGAACATAAACGATAGACACACAGACAACATATTATATCCCTTCCCTTCCACTCTATTCGATTTTTCCTTCTTTCATAGAAACATATTGATTGTGATTACAGCATCCTAATTACAACCACCAAACCAAACTGTACAGGTCAAACACCAGCAATCTATAGTCTTTGTTCAACCTTTTCCATATGCTTTCAAGCATATATATTTTTTTTATGACACAAATTTGTTTGTCAAGATATTTGTCAAGATAGGAATTGTTTGAGGAGAGAAAATGTGATCAGGACGCAAGCCAGATTTGAACCTGTCTCCTCCAAGTGAGTGCCAAGGCTCAATGTGCCCGTTACAAATTAGCCCATTTTTCTCTACCTTATATTATTTTTTTTACACTGCAAAAATTATGTCTATTACTTAGTTTTTTTTTAGTTTTTTTTTCACAGTACAATGTTATAATTTAAACAAGACAAAAAGTCTTGATCTGATACATAAGGTTGTGTTACAATAATACAGTCAACTACATAATCTTCTTGCATCTCATTAAACAAATCTTGCTGAAGATGACATTTTTATGCAGCCTCTTTCTTCTATTCCTCCTCTAAATGTGAACAATCTCTCTCATATTATCCTTCAGAAATGACCTCACTCCGCCAAGGTTTTCTTGACATTTCTAAAAAACAGTCTGGGCTGTATAATAGAGGCTCCAGTGAATGGCCTTGTTCTGTTTAGTTAGCATAGATTACAGTTCTTCTGAAATCTCTGTCTGGCGTGTTCTCTGATATCACACTGGGAGCCATCCTCAAGGACAGAGGGTGAACTATGAGGAATTTTCCCACCCGTTATACTAAGCCTTCTGCTGAGGCAGGCCTGTTTGTCCGTTGTGTTATTGTATTTGGCAGGTGTGCATGCATGTGAGAGACCAACACGTAGCAGCCAGGGCCTTTTCCTATAGTCTAACACGTTCTGTGCGACTAGACAAAACAGCCACTAATATGGGCACTGTGCTTGAATGTGTGTGTATGTGAGTCTACTAAACATTTCAACACTGCCGGGCCAATCAACAGAAGCTGCGGTGGAGATGAGTGATAGAAGAGGGCAATGGTGTGGGCAGTCACGTAGCATGACAAGAGGTCTCTCTATCATTAAAAATATACTTAAAAACAGCACAACAATAACATTTAAGATGGAGTTATTTTAAAAGTATGGGAAATGTCTTTAATCCAAAGAGTAATAACTAAATATCTAGGATTTGACACACTTTTAGGATAAAACATTTAATAAGAAATCTTAGGAATTACAATCAACAGTCAGTATTTGAAATTCTGCACTCGCTTCATACTTAAAGGAATAGTTCACCAAAACAATCAAATTTAGCATTCAATCACTGTGTAAGCACTGTAAACGTCTGTGTAGCTAATAAAAACATCACAATAATTCACAAGTAACGACACATGACTCCAGTCCATCAATTAACATCTTGTAAAGCGAAAAGCTGCGTGTTCCATTATTAAGGCGTTTTAACTTTAAACTTTTTGCCAGTCCATAATCCTTAATAACACTTCCTTCGGTAAAAAGTCCATCGCCTCTTGTCCTCTCACATCAAAATTCAGAGACATATTTGTTTAGAACTGTTTCGGACAGTTTCTGCTTGTAAACAGTGCTTGATCTGTGCATATTTCTCTCCTGATTCAGATGATACAACTTTTATCATAGGACAAAGCAATATTAGGGATAAAGGACCAGTATTTTAGATCACAGCAACAGTTTGAAGTTAAACAAAATGTTTTAAAAAATGATGTGTTTGTTTCTCACACAGATTTTCACTTCAGAAGATGTTACTTGATGGACTTGAATCATGTGGATTATTTTTGGATTATATTATCAGCTGTTTGAACTCTCATTCTGACGGTACCCATTCACTACAGAGGATCCATTGGTGCGCAAGTGATGTAATGCTAAATTTCTAAAAATCTGTTCCGATAAGGAAACAAACTTAACTACATCTTGGATGGCCTGAGGGTATAAGTAAATTTTCAGCAAATGTAAATTTTTGGATGAACTATTCCTTAAAATCACTTTGCTATATTAGCATAACTTGTAATTTAAAAATTCTGAAAAATACAAGGATTTTCACTAGTGCTCTACGACTTTTGGACCTCATTTTTAATACTTTTTGCAGTTATAGATCTTACCAGGTAGGCACACTCTGGTGATGGGGGGCTGGTTGGACACGGGGGACCTCCTGAAAGAGGAAATGTTGAAGAATTGCTGAAAATGTGGTCGAATAAATACAAACAAACAATTATGACACAAGCAGAAAACCCCTAAAATTCAAACACTTCTGTGTCATTCCTTTGCGTCATCTCTAACTATAAAAGGATGCATAATGTCAAAGCAAAGAGCATATTTCCACATTAAAGAAGAATGAAAGAAGCTCTATTCAAGCCTGTGCATTTTGCAATATATTTTCTTCTTAAGTGCATCATGGATTTGATGTGACACTCCTCTTTAATACAGACGTATTATTATGATATCACAGGGTGTGTCTTCTTTTCCGTACATACTTCCGTAGAATTTCCCTGCAAGCTCATCTGAACCGGGTTGCCCTTGGACAGACTAGCGAAGAACCCAACAAAAGCCTCTTAACAGTGCGGTATAGTTGCCCTGACGTAGATCCATGGTTATTTGGAAGGGCAAAATAGTTCTTCCATGAATAACACCAAGTAAACACCTTTTTCCCCGTTTACCCTCATTGCTCAGGTGGAAAAATGGAATTTAGGGGCATGTGGAAATCTTCTCTGTAGGCAAGTGATTTTTGGCGGGGATTTGAAATCTTGAAAACTGGTGACAAGTTAAGTGGAAAATGGCTCTAGTGAAATGTCAGTGTGCATGGGTGGCTGAGTCCATAAAACAACTGATTGGAAAGACTGCCCTCTTGTGGTTGGTCTTACAAACAACAGAGTGGACTGTAAAAAACCCCAAAATAATTAAAATGTCTATATATTTATTTTTTTAAATGAATAATAATAACTACAACTATTTTTAATAAATTAAGAACACTAATATTGTACTACATTTTATGAAGCTTTTTTTTTTTTAAATAATTTACATTTTAATTACAGCTTAAATACAAGAGATGTGAAGCACATAACATATTAATCAATTCATACAATAAAAGTGTTTTATTTGAGCTTTTAAGACTAAAATGGCATTTTAGCAACATTAAGAATACTGTTTCAAGCTTTTATTTGGTCTGCGCTACTGACATCATCCCTGTTGGTGGAGTTTGGTCCATGTAAACAGTATTTTGTGGATAGTTATATCATATTACTCTCTGGTTTCATTACAGATATCGTGTGCAAGTGACAAGGTTTAGCAGCTTTGTATTGTCCGAGGAGATACAAGATTGGATTTAACTTTCCTCAGGTTAAGCGATTTTATTCTTCAGGCTGGTAAGAGATTATATCACACATTTTGTGGTGTAATTTCTAATACATTTTTCAATTTTTAATTTGCATTCCAATATAACACCTTGTCCCACAGACAAGTCCATTACTGCATGCACATTTAAAAAAAAAATTTTTTTTACTGTGGGGCAAGTCAAAAATATTGCAAACATTACCGTAATCAACAGAATCAACAGAATTATTATTTTTTTGAACATAGAAATAATCCTTTAAAAATCTGTTATTTTTTAGAGACAAAAAGTTTGAATTTAGTGTTTTTGAATTGTCTATTTAAGTTTAGATGAAAGTACAGCTTCTGTTTACAATAATACTTACTTGTTAGATGTGCACTGAACGTTGGTCAAGACAGTAAAGTTGTTTCTGACACTTCGAAGGCTCGCTAGAACCTAGAAAAAGACAAAAACGTTGAGGTAAAACCAAGCACACGTCCATCTGAAACATAATCCTTAAAGAAACATGACACTGATGTGTTTACCTGAGCAAAAGGTGTGACTATCAAGTCATCCCCATGCCTGTAATCAAGTGAGAATACATTAACATCTTAAGCGACTGACACTCAAACAAAGCATACACTATAATTTAAAGTCAACATGAAAACAAAATTGATCCTATTTACTTTTTTAATAGATGTTATTGTGAATATTTCAATGGCGAATACTGGTTAAGACCGGCTCTTTTTCTGAAATGATTTTCCTTTTCTGCCTGACATCTCTTACGCCATGCAGACTACTGGAAATGCAACCAATAACCAAATAGCTATTAATTGTTTTAGCAAACTCCTATTCGGTCTGGCTACATTCCCGTCCTGCCTTTTTTCATGGTAAACATCTAGTTTTCAATAAGTAATACTACCTCACGCATTAGACTCATTGTCAGATGAGTCTCCTTTCAGTTTCAGTACCCTAAATGCCACCAAAAAATGGGTTACCAAGAACAATCCAGCACATTCCTCAGGGTTCAACAGATATTTGGCATCTAAGACTCTGGAAAATGCGTTCTTATATAATTCCAGGCAGTTACTGCCAGAAGGCTTGGGAAATAAGGCCTTGATTGAGATACGTTCTGGCATGCAAATCTCACTGCCATGAGCAGCAGCGCATAAATCAACTCCACTAATCAGCCCCGCCTCCACCTTTACCCCGCAGAAATGTTTGGAAACAGAAATACTAGCGTTGATGAAAAAAGAGGCATATTAAACAACTTCAAAGTCCTCAGATTACCAGATGCTGGATGGTTTAGTTGTGGTGACAAATAAATTAAAGTGCTTTCCCAGTAACTTGGCTCATTAGCGAAGATGATTCAGTAAAGTACAGTAAAGTGTTTGTAAAAGTACAAAAGAAAAGTAAAGTAACTGAACTTACTAAATCCATCCTTAACAGATGCAATGTGCAGGAAAAACCCACAAAATGCCACATTTTTCCCTTAAAAAAGCTTAAACCAACCTAGGAATGTTTGCTGGTCTTAGCTGATATAAAACCAGCAAACCAGTTCAGGCTGGTTCTAAATGTTGTTGTTTCAACAGGTTTAATACACAAAAGTAGCTCTTAACACATTTAAAACAACTTTACTCACAGTTCTGAGGCGATAGAAGAATTTCGAGACATCGACTTTGGTGAGAGGTCATAGTCACTGTCTGAGCGGTAGAGGAAGGACTCTCGCCGCTGGTTGTGGCCGGGAAAGTTTGTGTGCAGAACCAGGCCAGAACCTGGTGAGGCCTGGGGGTCCAAAGGACTACAGCTTGCAGACGGGCCATTTTCCACATCGAAACTGCAATGGCACAAAAACAGTACATTAGAATTAAGGTAAGAACGCATACACCTAAATGCTGTCATTTTAACATACACAATATGTGACCCTGGACCACAAAACCAGTCTTAAGTCGCTGGGGTATATTTGTAGCAATAGCCAAAAATACATTGTATGGGTCAAAATTATCCATTTTTCTTTTATGCCAAAAATCATTAGGATCTTAAATAAAGATCATGTTCCATGAAGATATTTTGTAAATGTCTTACTGTAAATGCATCAAAACTTAATTTTTGATTAGTAATATGCATGGCTAAGAACTTCATTTGGACAACTTTAAAGGGGATTTTCTCAATATTTTGATTTTCTTGCACCCTCAGATTCCAGATTTTCAAATAGTTGTATCATAACAACCCATACCTCAATTGAAAGCTTATTTATTCAGCTTTCATTTGATGTATAAATCTCAATTTTGAAAAATTTACACTTAAGACTGGTTTTGTCGTCCAGGGTCACATATTATTTCTATTACTTAATACACTTTTCTCTTACTGAAGACTAAGACCGTTAATTCCACCTTGGCCATCATCAAGATTCAAAGTTAAATATAGCTTAATGAAAATTTCAGGAGAAATACACAAGCTGTCCCCTGGGACCGGAGAGCTCTGGAAAGTCTCAAAGATTCCCAGCACTCGGGGCGGAAGCTCGTCTCATCTTTCCAAACCATAAGGAAACATAGTGGAGATGGTCTCAGCCCACATCAAAAAGAAGAGAAGCAAGGGGAAACACATTACGTTCAAGTCAAATAAACAGTTTCAAAAGAAGCTTGTGTTCGGTTCAGATGTGCTTGTGATTTCAGAGCTAACAGGGAGGAAGTAGCGATGGTCTTTACACTCAGAACGCCAGAGGTTTGGTGACCTTTCGCTGTTGCTCCAAACACTGGAGAGTCTCAAAGTAAAAAAAAAAAAAACAAGTTTTAAAGTAAACTAGGGAATAGGAGAACCATTCAAAACCAGTTCCTTGTTTTGCTGCTGTTGACCAATGGAAATTTACTACATACCATACAAACCACACACACACACACAGAATATGAATATTTCTCCAATGATAGTGAGAGTTATTGAGATGTTGCTGAGTGGCCTGATCCACGCGGAGGTCCGGCGTCTGACAACTAACAGCTAACACTGAATCAACATCCTCCTATTGTGCCCCTTTTTCCTGTTAGCCTGCCATTAACAACAACCATCAATAGCATTTGTGTGTTTTCACGCTGCACTTAACCCCGTTTTATCGTCTTTTTAAACCCAGCAAAGCAACATTTCACACTTGCATCTTTAAAAATGGGTAAGCACATTTCTTGCAGCCATGGTCTGGGAAAATGTATTCAGGACAAGCTAGATTGTACAGTAAAAGTCGTTATATAAACAGGTTGTGTGCTGTGTTTAATCAGTCTATGATACTGACACCTCAAATATGTAAATAAGAATATTAACCCAAGATTTGATACAAAAGAGATCTGAATTTATGGATAATTGTTGGGAAATAACATAAGTAAGTAACATAGCCTGCACAGCTGTTTTATACTCTAGGTACATAATTCCATCAAAAATAAGTCCAGAAGTTCAGATTGTCCTCCTTGAACAATAAATCGACAAAGCCTCTACTGGAATTCCCTAACCCCGGCATCTCTGCGGAATTTAATCTTCAAAACTCAATTATAAATGCATCTGTTTACTTGGTCTAACTGAAGTGTTTAAGCAGTGTGCCTTTGTCTTGTGACCACAATCAATTCATCCCTCATTTTCTTGCAAATGTTCCTGTCTAGTGTAGTTTTTGTCTCTGTATTTCTGTTTGCAGTGTAGCTTGTGGATATTTGTTCTTCTGGTTTCAGTTGCAGTTGTTTCGTGTCATGCATTATGAAGAATGCTATTTAAATGATTATTTTTAATAATCCTGTTAATGTCACACAAAGTACAATACAACTGAAAGCAACAAAACGAAATATTTGATAAATGAGATCATCAGTCAGATATGAGGAGTGAGACACTGCACTAAGAATAAGGAAAACCACAAACATTTTCTGATGTGGCCGCAATGCTCGTTTGACTGCATGCACAAGCAACACATAAATAAAAAACAGCAAATGTCTGCTGTCGCAGCTCTATACAGACAATAAAGGGATTTTTGGGGTTTCTACATTCATTACTTTCTATAATGAATAACACCCATAATGATAAAATAGTTATAACAAAACTTAATTCTATAATGTTTATGCTACACTGCTTAAGTGTGAACATCCAGGAAGGGTGTGATAAACCAGTAAATGACACTGCTTACAAAATACCATGTGAAACAGGCCTAAATTTTGGTGATTTCTCTCCCTACAATATACATTCAGCCTGCTTGATCATTTTTTTCCATTATATAGAAGGCTTTTATGATATAAAGCAAAAACCGCAGATGACTCAACATCAAATGCTAAACAAATGAATCTAATCAGATGACGCAAAGCCAGACAACACACTTGCACGGAAAATGACTGACTGGCAGTTGTTGTTTTTTCAGTGTGAACATGATTCTCAGTGACACTTCTTTATTATAGTAAATGGAAATTCTTTGTAACAAACTTTCAATGTGAGTCTGACAGACAACTTCATGAAGTAGCTGTTGTGTCTAAAGCAGAATACACTCTGGGTCATTTGAGCTCTCTGGAGAGGTCAAGACTGAAAAAAAACTAATAAAAATAAATACCAGGAAACGATACCTTTGACCTCAGCTGTAACCAGTATCTCTGATTCCCATGACATTATAATTACAGAGTTCATGTAAAGGGTGATAGTAGTTTTACACTGGGAGGAAGTTAACCATGATAAGTTAAGTACAAGTTAAGTACAACACGTAAAGTGGCCAAGTTGACATCTCACAACTTAAAGACCCCATGATGTAATGATGTATATATTGAAACAGGAAGTTTGGGAATTTTCAATAGCCCAACAAACTTACTTACTGTACATCACAACTATCAACCATAATTTTCTCATTCTAAAGATTGGACAAGAATCTATAGTGCAGGATGAGTCACAAATATATTTGATTTGTTTCCAAAAAGCGAAAGACTAGACTGTAACTTTTAAGTCAGAACTAGATATCTACTAAATGTTAATTATGTCAGTGTTTAGGAGTACACAAGCATATAGTCCATCTCAAAGAACAATCAAAAATGTCACAAAATACTCTAAAGCTTGTTCACTATCGCTCATTAACAGTGTTATTTTAGTATTACTTATGTAAGGGATAATCAACGGCTAGCTGTGCATTAAACGATTTGAATGCACGACGTGGAGGCGAAGAACCACCGGAACGATAAAAATGACGGCTATTTTCGTCTGTATTACTATTCAACTGTAACTGTATGTTACTATGGTTACCAATGTTAATAGGAAGCGCATTAATATAGAACGTGATTAAACTGACCTGGAACTACCTGTGCAGTTCAACGAATTTAATCAACACCTGCCAGCCAATCAGAATCCAGTATTCAGACAGACCATGGCATAAATACTTTTATTTTTATAGTTGCAATTTTTACTTTAATTTCAATTTCAGTTTGAGTTATTTTGTTATGCACGTTTGTTAGTTTAAGTTTTTTTCCCCTTTCATTTATTTTGATTTCAGTTTTAGTATTAGTAAATTTAGTACTTAAACTTTTATTTATTTCAATTACTTGCCCGGAAAACATTTTTAATTTTAGTATAATTTAGAGAGTTTTTTTTTTTTTTATTAAATATAAATATTTATGTTTTATTTTATTTCAGCTTTAATTTAATTACTGAAAAAATAAATATATATTTGATATATTTTTTATATTTTTAGTGTTGTTATAGCTAACTAAAACTATTTTTAAAACTATTTTAAAAATAGTTTCAGTTAGCTATAACAACACTGCTCAAAATATTTATTGTGACATGAATGGTTATCATCAACAATTTCAAGAATAATACTTGACATCAGAGTTGACCATTTTCATCAAAGATCCCTTTGTTGTTTTAAAGTTAAGATCTGACATTTTTCCGTGATTGCCTCACTTGTTTTGATTTGTAATAAATGCGCAGACAGAATATCACATGGCTTTAAGCTAATGAAAATGTTTTTCAGCGACTAAATAGAATTGTTTGGTGTTTATATTTTCACCATGAAACAAAAAGGAGAGAATGTTGTTTCCAGTAAGTATCTAATTAGCCTGTGACTGCTGTTGAGTCACTGTCTGGTAACACATACACAGCACAACAATAGTTCATGTAGGGCAGCTCCAAAAGACATCCTCTACTTGTCTGCTTTGCTTAAATCGCCACCACTCTAACAATAGTCCGTCTTCACACAAAGAAACGTTATAATGGGTTTCAAATCATAAAGGTCTCTGTGTCTCACATACGTTTTCAGTTCCTCTGCCTGTTAGTGGAACTGCTTGACAAAATTACAAAATAGACTTCACTGTAACATATGAGCAATTAAATTACATTATCAGGCATCAGATCTTTTGTAATGCTTGATTTGATCACATGTTTGTGGGGAAGAAGGGGACTTCTAAGGACTTCCAAGTTACACTGGATTCTACTCTGGCATCAAAAACTCAGAGACAGGAGAGGGAAGTTCATATGAGTCGGTCCGTGAGAAGATTCAAGGCTGTGGACCCTGCTTTAAATGGCATTCTACAAGACTGAAAAATGCAGAATGCTTGCTGATTTTCCATGACATATTTCAGAATAAACAGATGCCCAACTCTGGGGATCATTTAAGATGACGTGGTTGTTTTGAAGAAATCAGTTGGTATGCAAGAGAATGTTTGTTTGTGCCAACTTTAGTAGACTAATCGCAGGAGAAACACCCCCTGGAGTAATCGCTGGTGCCTTGCTTAACTCCCTGGTCCTAATGTCAACTTTACATGTGACCCTGGACCACAAAACCAGTCTTCAGTCGTTGGGGTATATTTATAGCAATAGCCAAAAATACATTGTATGGGTCAAAATTATCGATTTTCCTTTTATGCCAAAAATCATTAGGATATTAAGTAAATATCATGTTCCATGAAGATATTTTGTAAATTTCTTACCGTAAGTGTATAAAAACTTCATTTTTGTTTAGTAATAGGCATTGCTAAGAACTTCATTTGGACCACTTTAAAGGCGATTTTCTCAATATTTAGATTTTTTTGCACCCTCAGATTCCAGATTTTCAAATAGTTGTATCTCGGCCAAATATTGTCAGATATTGTCAACCCATACATCAATGGAAAGCTTATTATTATTTAGCGTTCAGATGATGTATAAATCTCAATTTCAAAAAATTGACACTTATGACTGGTTTTGTGGTCCAGGGTCATATATTTGCTTTTTTCTAACCTGTACAGTATGTTCAGATCACTATTTTAATACTTTTTTAATTAAACTAAAAACTATTTAATATGACTTAATCAACCAGAATGCACACGTTTAAATCAAAGTCATTTTTAAATGTCAAATCATATATACGGTAAATAATTTCGTAAGTTAACATGTTTTGTATATTATGCATGTGTATATTTTAAGTGTTCAGTTCAAAACCTTTGTACACCACTGTTCAAAAGTTTGGGGTAGGTAAGATTTTTTTAAAGAAGTTTCTTATGAATTTACTTGATGAAAAAACAGTATAAAAAAAACAATAATATTATATTTTAATATATTTTTAATATGTTATATTTTAATATATTTTCCTGCGATGGCAAGGCTGAATTTTCAGCAGCTATTTCTCAGGGCTTCAGAGTCACATGATCTTTCAGAAATCACTCTTACATGCTAATTTGGTGCTCAAGAATATTTATATTTAAAATAGTTGTTCTGCTTTTCAGGATTCTTCAATGAATAGAAAGTTTTAAAAGAACAGCATGATATTTTTGTAACATTATAAATGTCTTTGACACTTTTGGTCCATTTAATTCGTCCTTGCTGAATACATATATTCTTTTAAAAATAAAATATAGTTTATATTATGTATATTTTGTATTGTAAACTGTATGCATATTTGTGTATAAAATTCTGCATAGAGTCAGGAGAACATTATTCTCATTCATTACACATATGCATATGGTGAAGTGTCAAAAGTGATTTGACTGCATAAATAAAATCCAACAAAATATCTCTGACTTCAAAGGTTGTATTTAAATTTCACCAATTCAACACAAACCACATATGCTGTCTAGGCAACATATTGTGTAGGTAAAAGTACCTCACAGAGCTCAGTTTCAAGCCACACATTTCTGCCTATTAGCACAAATCCAAACAACGTGGAGATTATCTTTGTTGGCATTTGGAGTCATAGGAGACCTTTACACACCCTACCCGGACGTCAGAGCATGCTGTGTGTAAACACAGATGTTCACAAACTCATTCATTCATTCATGTGTTTGACAATTAGAGTATATATAAACATGCATTACACATTGACACAAAGATATATTCATAACTGAAGAAACTCATACACATGGAAAAACTGAAACATGCAACAAATAGCAGAACTGATTAAAAGTTTGAATGCTAAACGTTTACATAAAGTACATACATACATAATTAAATTAATAAATGAATGGGCCAGGGGATGACTGAATCAAGGTTATTATAGTTAACAAACATTAACAAAAAATAATAATAAAACCATTAAAAAATGCACTACTTGAAATAAAATTAGTAGCTAAAAAAAATGAATTCAATTAAAAAAAACTGTAATAGTATATTATAATAATAGTATAATAGTATCTCAATTATACAAAATAAAATAAAATTAAATAAAATTAAATTAAATTAAAACATTGATTTCTATGCAAAACCCATTTCCAAATATCTCATGAGAGGGTACTTAAAACCAATCTTCCGTCCAATTAGGGAAAAATGTTATCATTCCAGAAGCTTATTTTAGTTGGAATTGAGATAAAGCTGTGTGGTAATGTTTACCCAAACAAAGTAAAGCAAGAACAGGTCTCAGGTGTGAAATTACAGTAGAGGTGAAGGTATCAACTGATATCACAAGCACACAGAGTGTGCATTACATGCAATCCAGTGCATACACACAATAGCCGATGGAAAATGTACAACAGCTGTGAACAATTTGACTCTTATGTAAACACAGAGCTCCGTTTACTTACAAACACAAATTCACTAACTGCTTAAGTAACAAAAATTCATCACAATGAACTCAAAAATAAGCCCAGAAAAAGGGGGTAGAATAAGTAAAAGTACAGAAAGTGATACTATAGATGAAGATGACATCTGATCGCTATGTGACAAGGGTCCTGAAGAAAGGGACAGAAATTCATGACGTAGACAGACAGAGAGATGGACAAGTAGTGGACCATATTTAAAGTAGCACTTTGGATACGTAGCTGCAGTAATTGCATACATAAGCAAGCAGAAAAAAAAAGAGGGAGGAAGAGAGAGTGTGTGAAAGCATGTGAACCAGATAAGAGTCTGAGACGTAACAGAGTCAGAAGAAGAGGAGGTTAGTTCTAACCTTAAGGTGGAGGTGTGCAGCCTTTTCACCACCTCCTCACTGAAGTCAAAATGAACCCTGCCTCTGTGGCAGGGCGACCTGCGGAGCATGGCCCTGGAACACACCGCTGTGCTGTTCAGCGCGCTCTAGTAGCGTCTCCCCTGCATGACTCCCTTAACACTTAGTGCCCTCCCACAGAGCTCAACTTCACCGCACAGCCACTTCCTTTTGAAGTCCAGCTGCGCTAGCACTCAACTCAGCTCTGAGAGAGAAGACAGCCACACATGAAACCTGGGGCGGAGCTCTCAACGAGGAGTTGGAATGTCTCATTCCTAAATATCTGTTGCAGACACAAACAAAATACATGCAGTTTGATTTAATGTTGGACAGTCCACATTCCAGAAGGGTTATTAAAATCTCTTTCTGAATGCAGCAAATCGTGGTTGGAATACTTCTGAAGAAGCGTAAAAGGGGTTTGGGCTTTTTGCGACTTCTGAAATGAAACACTGTCTATTTCAGTGACGAACTTGTGGTAAGACTTATGAGCTGTAATGAAGAGGAACTAAAAAAAAAAAAACATCCAAAATGAGTGTTACTACACTGCAATTTGTATATATTGACCTACATTAAAATACTAATAATTATTGCTAATGCATAAACTACAGAGTTCAACAATTTAATTTGAACATTTTAATTTCCTTTGCCTGCCTAAAGTTGATCTGTAAAAATCTTAATGCATTTAATAATACTAATAATACTGTTAAATGTAATTATTTAGAAAATCTCAAATGAATATTAATTTTTTCTACAGTACATTATAATGTAGAGATGCTTAAATGCACTAAAATAACTGATTTTTAGTTAGCAGTGTTTTGCTCTCTCTCTCTCTACACACACACACACACACACACACACACACACAAAAGTAATAAATATAAAAAATAAATAATATGAAAATAGCATCAGCTACTTATCAGTCAAAATATAAAAATAATCATCATCTTATCACTTTGGACAGAATTTTTGTATCATTAGACCTCAATATATTAGAATCCTATTTGCAAATAAGACAAAGATTATTGTAAGTAAGTTTTACAATAAAAGTCTTTCTACTTTAAAAATTCATGTTTAATTCAATGTGCTACTTGCCATTGTGAGAGTGAAAATTGTCTAAAAGGAAATCCTACTTCAATTTTTTTCAGTGTATATCCTGTCTGTACAATTTATCAGTCAAATATATGAAAATAATTATCAGCTAATTGCATCAGATTTGTATTTATTATATAGTATGTTCTGTCTGTACGATATGCCTGTCTGCATAATAGTTTGACAGACAGCCAACAGATTTATTGAATGTCAGACAAGTAAAAGTTGATAGTGGAAAGATTTTATTTTATTTTTTATTTTATTTTATTTTATTTTATTTTATTTTATTTTATTTTATTTTATTTTATTTTATTTCATTTCATTTCATTTCATTTCATTTCATTTCATTTCATTTCATTTCATTTCATTTCATTGCATTGCATTGCATTGCATTGCATTGCATTGCATTGCTGTAATCACCTTACCTGAAACAAACTGACATCACACCTGTTGGACAGCAAAACTTGCCATTTTTCAGTGTGTGTGCTGTTTGACTTTTACCAAGAGATCAATCTGTGATGCTTAGAGCATCTGTTGTTCAAATGTCTTTGTGCTATGTGAATTCAGGGGTCAAAGGTTATCAGTCTGAATTTTGGTATGCAGTGGAACACAAAACTGCATGAGCTTGTGCTTCCGGTCTTGTGTTTCCGTCACATGCATATAAGTAGAGCATCAAGTATAGAGTATGCTACGTTGGCCGAGAGAGCTCAACGCGCAGCAACTTCAGAAAACACGTGCAAATAAAAAAAGAACCAGCAGATCAAGAAAACATCTTCAATCAATTTGTGTTGCAAATGCTCACAACACAACCTAATAAAGAATATTATTTGCAGTGCGTTTCTTTGTTTGGTTGTGTTGTGAGCATTTGCAGCGCGTGTGTTGTCAAATTGATGAAGTTGTTTTCTTAATTTGCAGGTGTTTTTTTCTATTTGCAGTGCGTTTCTTTATTTGCTTGTGTTGTGAGCATTTGCAGCGTGTGTTGTAAAATTGACGAAGTTGTTTTCATAATTTGCAGGTGTTTTTTCTATTTGCACCGCGCTGAGCTCTCTCGGCCATCGTAGAATGCTGCTTGCTTGCTTTTTTTATTTACTTATTTCAGTTTTTTTGAGCATGTGGAACATGTAACAAATTAAGTTCTGTAACGCACAATAAAAAATAGTCCAAAACTGAAATCCACTCCAGAAAACATTATTACCATCAATGAGAAGTGTTTTGTGTTATAGGATTACCAAACATTCCAATCATTCCTCCTTACTAGTCTTTCCTACACAACAAGTCACTGCTGTTTGATGTGTGATGACGTGGCGGGTTCCCAAGAGTTAAAGAGTACCCTGAAAATCTCTTGTGATCTTTAGTCATCATAAAAACTTGTTTAAAGATGACTGATCTGTCGTCATTGTGTACAATGCTAAAATGCTTACTCGTCCATGAGCTCTGCTGAGAGGAAATGAAGTTGTGAAGAGACACGTGAAGCTAAACAGAGTAAACTTTGACACAAGACAAAACAATTTCTAAGTGTGTAGTCTGAGCTGAGCAGAGGAGCAGAGGAGACAATGGCAGTGCAATGGCAGGAAGATCTGTCTACCGTACAGCTGATGATAATAGGAAAAGAAAGACTGAGTCAAACAGGCTGGTGTGAATTCAGAGTTGACTCACTATGAAAAAATGTCACATGACATGTCGAAATGAAACAATTAAACATCATTCCTCAAAATGTGTCTAATTCAAACATGCGAAAACGTAATAGGTTATAAATGAAACACTTCGCACTCTACACTAGCCTCAGGAGCCGTGATTACACATACGACTGAATCATTTATTTAATATGCTTACTTATTTAATATCATCAATTTAATGATTTCAATAAAAAATGTTTAATTAAAACAATGCAAAAGGAAATGGCTGTTAAGGGCTCATGGGTTTGAGGTGCACAGAAACCTAGCATGTAGTGCACTTACAACAGTGCACTGTATTGCCCACTAGATGGCAGAATTTACAAATATAGAAAATCAAGCGTCAAGTAAGACTTAGTTGACATTTAATAAAAACCTTGCCTGCTGAGTCTTTTATGATAATTTGAGCCAGTAAAACTTAATTGAGAAGAGATGATGAGCAACTAATTAATATGAATGAACTAATAGATCAAACTTCAACAATAAACAGGATGACTCACAATATGAGTAATATTTGCTTCTGCAATACTCCTAAAATATTTCATAACCCAATAACTCCCATGCTTACTCAACATCGTAAATAACAGTATATATTTTATTTTAATTAAAATACCATTTTCTAATCACTTGGCACACAAGAAAATACCAAAACTGTCTACCCTAATTAAAACCGTGGTATAAAGATTAACATTTATAGTTTTTTACGTCTTCAAATGTTCAAATACATAGGAAAATCCTACTTTACACATCTCTCACGCACATTAACCATAACAGTATAAAGTGTATTATAAGCTTGTGCACTTACTTTGATGTATTGAGAATTATGTTAGGTAATTGATCATTAATTAAATTGACAATTGAATGTTTAATATTTAATCCAGCCGATTTAAGGTGGAAAAAAACAAAAGTGCTGATCTTAAAGGCATAATTCACCCCAAAATGAAAATTCTGTCATCATTTACTCACCCTCCACTTGTTCTAATCCTGTGTGAGTTTCTTTCTTCTGTTGAACACAAAGAAGATATTTTGAAAAATGATAACCAGCTGACGGTAGCCATTGACTTCTGTAGCCGTTTTTCTCCATACTACTCAAGTCAACTCTTTGGTTACCAACATTCTTCAAAGCACCTTCTTTTGTGTTCAACAGAAAGAAAGAAACTCGTACAGGTTTAGAACAAACTTGAGTGAGTAAATGTTGATAATGTTCATTTTTGTTTGAAATATCCCACGAAGACACTCATCTCTGTCAGTGTGAACAGTAAAAGGCTGACCAAACAGGTTGAGGAGAATCAGAACAGTCCAGAATCACTAAACAGACTTCATCTACTTGGTTACTTTGAGCCGTTACTTACAACTAACCTCCATACTTGACACTCTGATACCCGAGTAGCACTGACACAAAGGAGACAAAGAGTGGACAGCAGCACGCCAGCTCTCAGTTCTAATGTCATTTCTCTGACGGTGTCTGGGGTTGATTGGTGATTGACTTTGAGGCGCTCAAGTAAACTGATTACAAATTATACTTGATTATAATTTCACCTCAAGTAGTCTACAGGAACTGTGGAACAGAAAACACGTCAAAAATATTGGAATTTAAAGTTTCTTTTTTATGGAAAATGTATTTTTGTTACTCTATAATTCTGTACTGTTGACAGGATTAAACTATTACTAATTTCCTCTAATTATAAACCTGAATAAACTGTAAACTCTGAACAAAATCTGTGTGAGCACTTATCGGTTAAATCGCCTTGACAAAATACATAAGATTTTAGAGAACCACTAACTTAAATATTTCTCCTAGATGTCTTAAATTGTTCTCTGTGAATATCACTCTTGCATTAACACCAAGCACAGTCATTGTCTTATTCTGTCTTAATGTGTTCTAAATCACTGAATCATTGCATAACATCCACATACCTGTCACTATAGGGGATATTTCACGGATTCATGTGACACACTCGCTCTCTCACTTCTAATCAAAGTGCAAAGACCTTTGTTTACCTGCTCTGTCTAATTCAATCTAACAAGTCCAATAGGAACTTCATGCATCTCTTTGATTTATTCACGGATGTGATGTTCTTTGACAGGTGTGAGACAGAGGACAGCCAAGGAGAGAGAGCAAAAAAAAAAGGAACAGTTAAAGGGACAGTTCACCCAGAAATGAAAACCCTGCTTTATCTGAAACCTTTTGATAATTCTGCATGAAGAACACCCTGAAATGACGATTATGAAAATTATAGGGATCACAATTTCTGCAATATTTACCTGATGGTTAATTATCCTAAAAATGTTTCCTTTTTATTCATCATTTTACATTATCTTGCACTGGAAGAAGCCTCATGCTTGTGGTTGCCAGATGTCAAGAGCTTAAATCCCCCAATCAGAGCTTTTTCTTAAATGGATACCTGGTGTTCTCCAGTCTGTTTTCTTTCATGTGATCATTTGTATTTTTTGCTGTGACTAAATCTTCAAGCAAACCTGAACTGTAATAAATCTGAACCTAAATCTTGACAATATCGCTTGAGATTGAATAAATACGTAACCTCTGTGCGTCAGAGTATATTGGCAATTTTCATTTTTGGGTGAACTATTGCTTTAAAGCAAGTGAAGAAAAAGACATTAAGAAGAAAAAGAAGCCAGGAAGGCTATTAAAATGTGAAAAAAGAAAAGAACTTGTGGAAATGAGTGTTAGAGGTCCTTGTACACTGAGTCTGAATTTTTTTTTCATATTCGACATCCTTTCCTATCAAAATGCTTGTTGTGAAAACGCAGAAAATCGAAACTGATCCAAGTTTTTTAATGACGGACGAAAAATTCAGACTCAGTGTGCAACGACCTTAAGGGCTGATCTTCTCCAGATGGGCACAGGTAGGGAAGAATGGTAGAAGTCAAAAGGACCTGACTCCCACTGTGAAGCCGGCTATCTGAGAGCCCAGCGGACCCAATCTACACGCTTTCACCTTTCACCGCTAACTCTATACAAGCTTATCTGACTGGCAAAAACACAGGACAGCACTTAAGTTTCAGCTGCTAGGATAACTGCCTGCTGATCATGAAAATGGCACATAACCGCTTCTCATTTTCATGAGTAATGCGGCCCTATCAGGTGTCTGCTGCTTAATGCGCAATGTATTCCATAATTGAGCAAATAGACTGTATTAAAGCACTGGGATCAGTTCCATCTCTAATACAGGCGATTTCAAATCTCACTTAGGATGGAGGTGAGATGGGGAAGTGGAGGTATAGGGATGCGGAGCTGTGAATTACATTTCAGGTCGATTTCAAAAAGTGGCTGAACTGGTAATAGGAATGCTTCAAATGTCAATGAGTCAAAGAGTTCATAAAAATGCTTACTATGAGTTGCATATGTATTATGAGGGATAATGTATAATCAGTAAAGGCTGTACCACCCTGAAGTTTTTTTTTGTGTGTTTGTCATAGTTACTGACTGTATACTACCCTGTCAGTAAAGTAAAAATGTCATACAGTATATTAGGTTATAAATATTTTATTTTTATTATTTTAAAATAAATTTTAATTATATTTTATTAAATAAATATTTTATTTAAATACAAATTAAAAAGCCATATAATAAACAATCTTGACACGCTAAAGCAGAATTAAATTTAGCTAATTATGTTTTTCCTATCCAATTACATTCCATGAATAATTAAATAAGGGTACTTTTAGATGGAAATACTGTATATGCCACAGTACTGAATGTGCCATATTCGGAGACCATCATATTTACAAAGTACACTAAGGTACTTGGTATTACCACAATATATGTCCACAAAACCATGGTAGTATCTATTGGTCCTTTTAGATGGAACTTTAATATACAGTATATGCCACATTACCAGTTGACTAACATATTCATATACCATGGTATTTACAAGACACGCCAATGTGTTTTGTATTACAGTATGCCACATATTTTTTATCTATTACAGCATATATCCAAAAAACTCTATATTACTATATCTATTTGTTCTTTTAATTCAATGCATTTTCTACATTAAATGTAATAATTATAATGGAAACTCTGTAAAACCTTGTTGATACTTTCTTTTTAACAGCCAAATTGTACAAACTCAAAAATCATGTTAGTTCAATCCACAAGTTACCCTGACTTCACTGTTTTCTGAATGTATGCTATAACAATAACAAAGTTTTTTCCATATCAGACACTTGTATTACACTGTTAGAGGGGTCAGCGCTGTTGTTGGACATGATATGCGCAGAGCAGAGTATTCTATGACCCTGTCACAAAGCATGCTGTAAGCTGATCTGCCATACAGGCACGACAGCTGCCTTCTGTGTGCAGCTTTTACAAATGACTTCTGAAACCAAATGTTTGAGGGGAGCATGTGCACCTAATCCTGTTAAACACAATACAGGTATATACAAGCAACAGTCTATCTTACGACAATTGATCTACAATTAGTCAACAATTAATTTCAACTAATCAGACCTGTAGCCAGCTATGAGGTCCCAAACCCGGTACATTTTTCATGTTCAAAAAAAAAAAAAAATTTCTGAATGACTAGTTTGCAAACTCCTTATATGAGTGTCTGCATGTATAATTAAGTTTAGACAGTTTGCAAGACGGTTTAGCCTGTCATATGAAAATGATCGCTCCAAGATGCTGCCAAAGTGAACAAGGCTTGAGAGAGTCATGAGTGAATGCGCGGGCGCAGCCTTGTTGCCAGATCACGCTATCATAAGCATTTTTAGACTTGTCTTTTACACTTAATTTGACACTTTAGAAAGTTAATAAAGTGGGAAGTTTCAGTTTAGGGTTAAGCGATATCTTTATATTATTTGCAAACGATTTGAAATAAATTCGGTTTATTATTATTTTTTGTTGGTGTTTTTGTTTTGTTTTATAGTAATATCTGGCAACACTGCATCACCAGCACTTAAACTGACAGTAATCAAAAGAGCTCACAGACAGGTTATTGCGGACAGGATAGCACATTCGGTAAGTCAAATGCAAAAGAAATCATGATATTATCTGTCGGAAACGCTATCAACGCTGTCAAAAACAGTAACATTTAACACTAGAACACAGATCTGTAGAACAAGTAAGTTAAAGAATGAAATTAAATATGCAAACACTAGCCATGAAGAAGTCTATGCTATTTCAGTAATAGTTAATTACAGTATAGTAGTATATTGTTGCATGATTAATAAACAACTGATAAAATTATCCACCCCGAACATACAGTAAAATATTAACAAATTTTAATGTAATAAATATGATATAATTGAACAGTGTTCATCCCTCAAAAACAGAGAAAACATCTTTCACAAACATCTACATCTCTGTCTCAATGAGTTGTATTAGTTAACCCCACCCCAGACCTCACTAATTTTCAAACCCTGGCTACCCAGTCAACAATTTGATCTCACAGCGATGTCACCATGAGCTCACGGGATACTCGTGATGAGGTCACAATGTGAGGTAACAGTGAGCTAAAAGTGTAACCTCACAGCGCCCTCACTGTGTGCTCATACTAATGTGAGGTCAAAGTGCACTCACTGCACAGAGACTAGGTAGCCAGCATGCATTGCAGCATGAAGCTTTTGATTGTCACCATTGTTGAGATTCATACACTGATTCTTGATGTCTCTCTTTGTTTTTAAATGACACAGTAGTTCAGAATGTTTGTGTCTTATCACGCTTTTAAAATCCTTCATAAATGATTATGACACTGCTGGATCCTATACTGAATAATTACAGAGCTGTTATTAACAACTTTAGATTAATAACTCCTCACAAAGACTGCATACCAAATCTACGTGATATTTGCACTGTTATCATCAGCAACAAACCAATATCACCTGGTTGCAGTCTCTTTTTGGTTTTCCTTGCCATAATAAATGTGCTTTACAAACACAGTTACAGCAGCCCCAAAAAACATAATGTTATAAAGTCAAGGCTCAAGAGCCCAACTAAAGCAAACACTACTCACCACGATGGTAACGTCAAACAAAACAATAAAACATCATCATCTAAATCTGTTAATTCTCAATAAGCACTTTTGTAGATGTCTGACAGAAATAAGAACCCCGCTCATCTTTTTGAGTTCACAATGAGCTCATATATTACTCACACTGTGAGGATCACCGTATGAGAATGGTGTGATGTCACTGTGATCATCGCGTGATCTCACGTGTTGACTGGGTACTGTTATGCCATTAATTAAATATATTTACTCTTTTAGATGGAGAGGGTCACCCTCATGGGGGCAGCCATTTTGAGATCACATGACCAGCCAAAAACAACACTGAATGTTGACCGACTTTAAATAGTACATTTCTATTGCAATGGCATCGGACACTTTTGTTTTTGCAAGGTGCATCATCTAGCCACTAGGTGTCAGTATAACATCCAAGGCAACTCTCATAACAACCACCAAAACAAACAGAAAAGAGTGCATCTTTAAGCAACTCTTTCAAGGAAGAGCTTCAGAAATTATTTTAAAACACCTGTTTAGTTCAGTGTAGTACAGAGAGGAGACAGATACACTGAATATCGCAGTATATAGAATATACTACTATATTAAATTAAATATATTCAAAAATACTAAGTAAGCGCCCACTTAGCTCTTCCATTAAGGCTGGTTATCAATGAGAGAGAGAGTGATGAGTATATATCAAGCTGAGCAAGAGTGAATGGGAGAGTGTGGCAAAAGGTCATACATTTTCATTTTTTCTGAATTGAAGAAATTCACTATTTTCTAAGAAATTACTGGAGAAAAGTTCTTTCACAGCCACGCTCTCTTGCCAAGTCTCCTCTGCATGAATAAAATGAAACCCCATCCACCTGGATCTCAGTGTGCTGGAGTTATAGGGTGCCATGTAGGCTTTCAAAATCCTTAAAAGCCTCTGTACAAGGAACAGATAACCTTAAAACTGAGGGCACTAAGTTTAAGAGCCAATTTTGAACATTCTGCTCCCAAAACACTGTGCAACTGTGCACCTAGAACATAAATTAGTTTGATTTGCCATTGCAAGTTACGCAAGCTAAGTCAACTAATCCAAACAAACGGTTTGGATACAAACAGCGGTTACAACCCTACACCCACATTCGTGCTTACCAGACCCAAGAGTGCCGGCGGTATGAGTAGGTACCCAGACTCAGACAAGACTTTAGAAAGCTCTTGTTGTCCGACAGGTTAAAATCCGTCATATTTAAATTCCCAACAGATTCAGCTGTTGTCCAATGGAAGCTCTTTGAACTCTAAACTCATCCTTCCACCAGTCAAAAACACTGGAGGGACTCAGGGTAGCAGAGAGAGGGTTACTGTATCTGTTAGTGGGAGTCTCTGGTTGCATTGTCAGTCGGTCACGCTTCTATCTCCTCAGGGGGTCGAGTATCATAGATCCGCTCACACCTGGCAGAAGAAACGATGTCTCTTGAGTGTACCGCAGCTCTTTACTTTCAAAAACAGGAAGACGGTGGCCTCTGCTCAGCAGTAAACAAGAAGATCCGGAGTGCAGGGGAAATCACACAGTCAGTAAGTCTGTTTCCAGTCGCACTTAGAGACAGAAGACACGTGCCTATTTTTCTTGCACAGTTTAAATGTTACTCTGATGGATTTTATCAACAAGTAGACTGTACACATGGTAACAGTCTAGAAAATGGAAACCAGACACCCCGCTGATCTCTGTGGTGATGACAGTCTCAGAGGATTTATGCTTTATCCAAAATCCATTATAGTTGTATCTTTCTGTCCTAAAGGAGAGAGATTAGCAGATGATCCCTTTTATTTGGTATCTCTCTGGCCCTGACTGGCTATTTCGGTTCTATATTTAGGACTATTTTCTGAGTTGTTTTTGTAGCTTTATTTAGATTCTGGAAATCTAGTTTTTGGGTGCATACTAATACAAAGCTATGGTTAAGATGTAAATAATGACAATAATAATAATACTAAATAATACTTTTATTCATGCATTAAATTTATCAAAACTGACATTTATAACATTCCAAATCGGGAATGTTATAAATCACGACAGATTTTAGCACAGTATTGCATTTTGTTAATGTATTTGGTCTTGGCAGAATAGATCTGCTAAGCTGCTGCTGCTGTAGGTTATTGCTGTTGTTGTAGATTTTTGCTGCTGCTGCTGTTACTGTAATCTAATTACTTTTTCTGGTGACGCAGTAAAGCAGGGGTACCCAATAGGTCGATTGCGATCTACCAAAAATGTGGGCACCCCTGCAGTAAAGTAATGAGTTACATTTTAAATGTATATAATTTGATTACAGTTACTTATGTCAATAAAATTACGTACAAATGCAGTGTTAAAAAAGAAGTAAAAATCATGTTTTGTGCGTCAGTATGCCCTTTAATAAATCACCGGAGAATGCGAGCTAAAATGAGAGTCCTACAACATTTAGATGCAATGAAAGGTTGCCTATCATATTTCAAAATGTTGCACTCGACATATTTTAGTCTGGCATTATAGTTTGGGAAAAGTTTAACAAGTGAATGTGTACAAGTTTATGTCACAGTAACACTAATAAAGTGAAAAATAAATGACTCATCAGAATGAGATCATCATTTGTATTAAACCGCATCGGCATCACAATTCAAGGTTTATTCCTCACAGTGCATCTTTTTCCAAAAACGAAAAGTAGCCGAGATGAACATGTTCGCGCGTCTCAAGCATGTTTTCACGCGGATGATTATCTTATAGCGCATGATGTGCGTAGGCATGGTCACATTTTAAAGGTGAGCTCAGACGGAAAAGACTGGAGAATACGTTGGTTTCATACGGATTATTTTATCAGAGAATATTTGTTTTCGACATAACTTACTTCATTTAATAATAGACACTTCAAGCTTTCTTTAGATATACTGTATTTTTCATGTCATTCTCGTTCATTCTAGTGATTCGTTTCAGGAAGATATTCACGGAGACTGAGAATGCAGAAAGCGCACCCTATTTGTTTTCTTTATTTTACAAAACCCCCAAAAAAATAAAAGTTTTGATGATATTGGGAGTGAATCAGGGTATACAAATAATAGGCCAACTTATGAATTTTTTTCAGTCAATATGAAATTAATGAAAGAACTATGAGTTTCTCTTTGTAGTGTATTTTTTAGGTTTGATAACTTGAAAAGTAAAGTAAACTTGAAAGTAAAGTAATTAGTTTTAATGAAGTAATTAGTAATTTGTAGTGGATTACTTTTTTTTAGTAACTTACCCAACACTGATAATAACCCATAGCAGGTCTATACAGGTGGAGCTGGGGAAGGTGGAGGGTTTCAGAGGAGCTCTGAAAGTGCATTGCAAAATGCTCAAGCAAATGCTAACCAGCCATTTAAATGTAAAGCAGCAAGCTCATCGGCTGCATATGTAACATGAACCAATCAACTTATGCCAAGTCGTTTATTGCTGTGAATATCATTAGTTTATGTTAAGGACCAATCGGCATGTGTCATCTAGAGTTTCATGACAGATCTTGGCATTATAATTGAAAACAGTTAATATTTAACACTATTACTGTTTGTACTGTATTTTTTATCAAATTAATGCAGCCTTGGTTAGCACAAGATACTTCTTTCAAAGAAACCTTAACAACCTCAAACTTGAATAGTATTGAACTCATTTACCCTTTTTAACATGAAGTGCCATTTTTTAACAGTTCTTGTTAATTACTATAGGCACCTCACACCCATTTCTCTCCCACTATTTTCCCCAGCATGCACCATCACAGTATGAATAAATCATTCTAATTGCTGCCTCATTGTTTACTGATGTTTGCATTATTTGCACTGATGTTGTTTGTTTTTAGTCTTCAGTTACGTGTCAGCATGTGTTTATAATTAAATGCACTTCTTCCTTTAATGTAAATGTTTATTCATTTTTATATGTGTAGCAAGCTGCAATCTTCTTATTTTGAAACAAACTCATCTAAAAATATCTTGCGGTAAAATCTCCTTAGGTTCTGTTACAAAGCAATGGTATGGATTTTCATTCTCATCTCAGTCAGTCTGTTAGCTAAAAAGATCAATTATCATTTGTTTATTGATTTGTTCTGTTGCTTTCTGCAAGTAGCATGCTGTATAAACACCAGTTGCTGACTTTTTGTGTCAGTCAGTGCCCTTTTGTGTGCTGAGTGAATCTCAAGTCGTTCACAAGTTTTATTATTCATTATTAAAATGTCACTCTCTACAAATCTGCTAAAATTGTTCAGCATTACTTCTATCAAAGTATAAAAACAAGAATAATAGCCATAACAAATTTCAATACCAGGTTTCAATAAGATTGTAATATCATTTTGTGTACAGCATCAGTCATTTTTACACATTTTGAACGAGACTAACATATCGAACGACAGTTGCAACAGATCATCATTCACAAACGAGATACCCTAGTTCATTCAGTTAGTTTACGAATGAAATGCATGGAAGCAAATCAGATCAATTCATTTACTTAATATTTTTTTAAAAACACTGACATGAACAACAAATTGTTTTCTTCTAAATATGATCCCTACTGCAACAGTAAAATATTCTTAACAGCCGTTTAAATATTTAGCCCTATTTTGCCCATCACAAAGATATGATTGCCTTGCAATTAGCACGTGAACTGATCTGTGAATTATTCAAATAACTACCACAATTTCAAATACAAGTTGTCAGTCTGAAGGACAGCTGTGAAAATGAAACTGCATTCCAAAGATATTAGACATAAAACAAATATGTAAAAAAAAATTATGTTTGGATGTGCGAATAATTGTTGGTCAGGAATTATTAGTATCAATTAGGGGTGGGTGATATGGCAAAAATATCATATCATGTTTTTTGTTTTTTTGTTTGTTTTTAAATATCACAATTTCACGATTTGATCATGATTCTTTGTCATGTTGGTTTTACTATTTTGTCTGAGCAGTGCAGCCAAAATAATTTCCCTATTCTAAAGACAAAGCCTTTCAAGGTAACAAAATATAAAAAAGAATGGTGGATATTTAGGCCAAAATGGGCGAAGATAAAAATCTTTGTCATTATTTTATCTTTGTTATTAAAAATAGGAACAAAGATACACATTACACACATAATATATGTCACGGTGCACACAGCAGGGAGGAACGAGGAGACGAGGATAACTCAAAATAACAGTCTTTAATGAAATTCCAACAACGGCAAGACAAGGCAGGGCAGACACACATGAAAAGGAACTAAACAGGCAGGAACTAAATACACAAGATAATTAACACACACAGCTGGACGAAATCATAATCAAACTTAACAAGGACAGGAAAAACTATATAAGGACACAAGAGGGCGGGAAACACACGACAGAGGACTGACAATATACAAATAAAACAAACAGTGCTTTATTTTCAGGTACAATAGGCATATTTAGCAGAAGCATTCAAGAAATTGAAACACTATATAGATTGATTCCCATTAAAGCAACTGTATTATTATTTTTTTCAGTCAAGAGTAGCGAGTTATTTTTATTCTCTTTGTGTTTTGTTGTTTTAACATTAAAAAAATACAAATTCTGTCATCTGTCTGTCGATTCTGTCATAGTGTTTTATATTTATACCATCATTTACTCTCTCAAAATTAGTTTTAACCTGAATGAGTCTTTCTTCTGCTGAACATAAATGCTATTTTGAAGAACGTGGAAAACCAAACAGTTGCTGATCCACAGTGACTTCCATAGTATTTTTTTCCTTCTTTCAAATTCAATGTGAACCAGCAACGGTTTGGTTACCCATGTTCTTCAAAATATATTATTTTGTGTTCAGCACAAGAAAGAAATTAATACAGGTTTGGGACAACATGTGAGTTAGTAAATAATGACAGAAATTAAATTTTAGGGTGAACTATCCCTTTAATGACAGTAGGCAGCATGTTTAGTTCTGTCCCTTTAAGGCCTGCACACATCCGTTTCTCTCTCAATGTCACGTGTGTGTGTTCCCATTTAGGTCCTGTTTGTCCTTATTTGGTGTAATTGCTGTTCTGATTATTATGCAGCGTTCCAGGCAGGTTTTTGAGCCCGTAAGTCACGACTTCAAACCACGACTCACGACTTTGTAGCATTCCAGGCAAGTCACAGTTTACCTAACGTTACCTTAACTTCAGCTATGCCCAACATTTCCATGTGGCGATATACTTTCACGACATACTTATCGTTTCAGACACATAACATTGTAACACATAATCGTGTGTGTGTGTGTGTGTTATTTATTATTATAATTATATTATTAATTTGACTGCAACGTTATATTGTCCTAAAGTCTATTTCTCACCGTGTACCACTTGCATAAACACCGCATCTGTCGGGGCTGCCATTGTTGTTTCGCAGGCTATGTGACGTCAGAGCGTGGAACTGGGGAGATGGTCCTCACTGCAGAACACAAGATCCAGGGGGTGGAGTTGGATCTAGATCCAACTCCTCCCACCTTACATAGACCTAAACCTACCCGTCTCCACCCCCTGATCCATAAACCCACCCATCCCCACCCCTAAACCTACCCATCTCCACCCCCTGGATCTTTTGTTCTGCAGTGAGGGGCTACTGGAACTGGGAGTACATTGATCGAGTCCGAGTTCACGGGGGGGAACTTCTGGGAAGTCACGGGTTTGAATGCCGTTCCAGGGCACTTTCACGGGTAGGAGGTTGGAAAAACACGGGTTACGGGTTGCTTGGAACGCGGCATTAGTTTCCATGGTTTTTGATGAATTACTCCAATCCTGTTTCCGTTCTTCCTAATCACGTTCCCTGTGTTCTCCCCTGGTGGTTTGGTCCGCTGTTATATGTCTTCCCGTGTTCCTGCGTTGGATTACTTGTCATTAAAAGACTATTTATTCGGACCTACTCCTTGTCTCCTCGCTCCTTCCTATTGTGACACTCAACTGTTTACTTTCATTTTAAACATAAGCAACTGAGCCTATATGACAGTATTAGCGCAAAAAATAACTTAGTTCAGTAATCAGGCGCTGTTAGACAGGCTTTTCAGTGCGCGAGCTTCAGGTGTACGGGCTCAGAAAAAGCGCACGTCAGACCAGCGCGTGAATAACGTTTAACCGGCAAGGCTTTAAAACACACGCATATAATGTATTTTTGTGATTGCGAAAAAGTGCAGTGTCCCGTGACAGTAACTCTACCGCTGAGTTAACACTGATGTGAGTGTATGTGGCGTTGTACAGTATATTGAGACGGATGTGAATGTGCGCTGTAGCGCGATACAGAGGTCAGTAAATGAAAATGGAGTAAAGCTGCACCTGTCAATCTAAATCTATGTCATGTTTCCCAGCTCAAAATGACTCAGTATGAAACATGGCAGACCGAACAGCTATACAGTGTTAGATGCCATACTGTAAATCATTTAAAGCACACAACATCAGCAGCATTAGCTATTTTTACATGGTTACTGAGAGGTTTGAGACTCAAAATGACACAGAACACAGCTAACTGTGATATTTGTGACCCTGGATCACAAAACCAGTCTTAAGTCGCTGGGGTATATTTGTAGCAATAGCCAAAAATACATTGTATGGGTCAAAATGATAAATTTTTCTTTTATGCCAAAAATCATTAGGATATTAAATAAAGATCATGTTCCATGAAGATATTTTGTAAATTTCTTACCGTTGTATCTCGGCCAAATATTGTCCTAACAAACCATACATATATGGAAAGCCTATTTATTCAGCTTTCAAATTATGTATAAATCTCAATTTCGAAAAAAATTTGTTTTGTGGTCCAGGGTCACATTTAATAAATAATGAAAATCATGTTAAAACATAATTGTACCTTAATGCTGGAGGCCACCAGCCACAAAACAGAAAAAAGGAGAAGGAAGTCAGCAGGAAGGAAGTGCCAGTCAACAGTAAGTTATTTCTTTGTATGCTTTTGTACAGTTATGGTTACAAACTCTCTCTGCCTCCCACAGTAATCTTTTGAGGGTCCCACTTTATATTAAGTGCCTTAACTACTATGTACTTGCATCTAAAAATAAGTACATTGTACTTACTGTGTTCATATTTTATTGTAAAACAGTTTTGCTGCTGTTGAGGTGGGAGACAGGTGAGGTTAGGGACAGGTTTGGTGGTATGGGTTGGTTTAAGGGTGGGTTAAGGTTTAAGGGATGGGTCAACAACAGTGTAATTATAAATGAAATTACAGAAATGAATTAAATGCAGGTATTTTTTAAAAAAAATATATAAAGTACAGTGTAAAACATGCATGTACTGTACACAATAAGTGAATTTAAATGTACACAGTAGTTACATTTAATTGCAATTAATTGATATTGCAATAATATCATTATCGTGAATTAATTTGACCACAATATTCATGTAGTGAAAATCTGATATACTGTAGTACAAAGATCTCTAGGCTAAGAGGTTTTGTATGTTGATTATGCATTATTGATTTTTTTGTAACTGGTTTATATTGGAGTACCTGATTATTAATCATACGAAACTGAATGAATAATTTTTAGTATTGAAAATAGCTTTCTATATCCTGGCAAAAGCATGAATACTTAATAATGTATTTCTCATTTTTTGAATTTAAACAAGGAGCAGTTTATGTTTTTGTCTTCTTCCCCCCTACTTGTTAGTTCCCTAAGCAAATAAAATAAAAATTTAGACTGTCGCTAGTGATTGATATCAGCCTTGGGTTGGAACCAGGACAGTCAAAGTTTTAATTTTAAAACTAAAATAAACTGTAACTGTTTTAAAAAATAAAACTGATTTAATTAGTTGACAACCCTAGTTATCTTAGTCTGTCATAAAAGGAAATCATGGAATTTCAACAGCAAAATGCAGGTGCTAAAAAATTATTAATTGCTTGTTGTTGGAGCAAAGGATATCAAAATATGCAGGCGTATCCTTAGAAGGCCAATTTGCCGGGTCAGGCTTCTGCAGGTGCTTTTTACTACAGCGAGACAAACCGCCTGAGACGATACCTGTTTCAGACACAGAAACCAATGCTGGAAATTCATTTTAGAGATGGACTTGGCTCTCAAAAGGCTGGCACATGAAACACAGCTGTTGCACATGTACTCTAGGGATGGAAGCTGAGTGCACTCAAACTTGCCAAAGGCCTATCCTGTTGGCAACGTCTATGCCATATGCTGCTTGGACTAGTCCCTAGTTTCTTCGGCTAGGCTTTAATGTAAGGACAAAAGCATTTGAACATAAGACACAATGGTCCCTCAGTCTCCAATCAGATTTGTATAACTGTGCTTTTGAACTCACTCTGAATTTGAGTTGTCAAGGTGATTGTGCTTCATGCGCACAAATTTGTCACTGAAGCATCATTAGACAATTTTTGAAAAAACTAAAACCATACTACCATAGAAACTTGCCCATCAGACAAGCAATTTGTTTGAGAACGATGCGCTGCTACCAAGGTAATGACATTTGATTAGGTCAGAGAACCAATTTTGGAGGAGGAATTGAACAATGGCCTTATAAAATGATAGTCCTCCTGAATCAACAAAATGTCCAGTCACCCCATTTTGGCAGAGGAGCTCATTTTGAGCTTTTCTGCTGTGTGTCCATACATCCAGACTTTGTGAACAGTGTGCAGTGAAATTGGAGCGGGAAGCGAAGCTGCATGATTACGGCTGGAACAAGAAGAGATTTTTGTTGGAGCGTCTCAAGTTTTCTCTCATTTCAAGATCACTCCATTCAAGGCCCAAACCTGCATGTCAACAGGAATTCATCACATTAAACAAAGAGTTAATAGACTATTAGGAGTCAGACTAAAAGAAAAAGGTAAATATATTATTTAAAAAAAAAAAAGAATGTCACATAAGGTTTAAATAATTAACATTAAACTAACAATGATTTTTTCCCCCAATATTTATTAATAAGATTAATTTACTTAAATGCACTATTGCTCATTGTTAATTCATGTTTGTTCATTATATGACCAAACATATATAATCTATACATTCAGTTCAACAGTTTCAGGTGAGGAGAAGACTGTTTCTTGAGCACCAAACCAGCATAAAATAATTTCTGAAGGATCATGTGACACTGAAATTCAGCTTTGCCATTACACAAATAAATTGCATTTTAAAATACATTTAAATAGAAACCAGTTATTTTAAATTGTAATACTACTTCACAATATTACAGTTTTACTATATTTTTGATCAAATAAATGCAGCATTAGTAAGCATAAAATACATCACTTAAAAACACTGAAAAATCTTTTACTTGAATGGTAATGGTTTCATATTTTTTGTGATTAAACACTAAAATAATTGTCAAGGTGTGTCTTTTTCATCTCCTCTTCATTAACAATGGCAAATAGAAAAAATCTTCAACAAGAAACATTTTTATCAGTAATTCTGTTGACAGGATTAACCCTGATGTGTACAACACTATCCGTTTTAAAGAGTACAGAGATCACAAGAGTTTCCGACATTCTGCCACACTTCAAATGCAGCTGAGGATGCCATGCTCACTCTCATATTCTCTTAAACCTGGTCATCTTAAGTCATATTTTACTCAAAGTCAAAGTAACCATATTAGTGCTGCAGCTAAAAACCCTTAACATGAAACACAATCAAAGGCTGAAGTTTTTCTCACATTCCTGTCAAACTCGCGCACACACACAACCATCCATCCAAATCCTGTCATTTCAAGAGTCATCTGTGGCTTTGTTCAGCAAATAACAGATGATTCACACATGCCGCACTACAAATCACTAGCAAAACTTGGCTCCTCTGGATGCAGCGGGTCCACAGCATTCATGATGATGCACAAACAACGTCACCACACTTCAGTGACATGATATTCATGCTCATGCTAGTCACGCTCAAGTCCCCAAGACAACCTCATCGTTTAATCACGTTAATGTCCTGCCTTTGTTTCCATGGTAACCAGGTTTGTAACTTTGCCCCTCCCAAAGCAAATCTACACCTAGTGTCTTGCATGTGTGGGTGGCTGTTAATATCAGTAACGTGGCTGACACACATTTACGTAGGTCAAATCGCTATACAGATCGCAAATAATTGTTTGCAATACATCAAACATGCAAGTTCATTATTGTGTATTTAGCATGTACTCCTCTGTGGTTAGAGGTGATAAATGGGTCCTGCTTTTTACCGGTACAGATATTGGCAATGTTGCAAGAATCTGACCCAGGTATAGGGTCTCTGTGTGTGCGTGTGTGTGAGATGCAGTCACCAGCTTGACAGAGACAAATGTGGATGGTGTGCTGTTGCCACACTAATTGGCTGGGTTAACAGATTACTGTGAAACAAGGCCAAGATAGCACAGCCGTTCAATAAACTAGCCTATATAAAACAGGTGCATGTGCACACTCACCCAAAGGCTGCGTCTCACCCACGGGAAACATTTGATGGTGATTCAGAAATAACCTCTGGACCCAGAACTAGTGGTAAATAGTGATACAACCAAATAGAGGTAATGTTTTTCCCAGAAGATGAAACATTAGCTCATCGTCATGAAATTTATTACACATTTGGCTGCATGACTAAGGACCAAATTTACTAAGGCTTTGTGTGGATAATAACACGTGCAAGCTTAATCTACTATAATAACGTAGTATATTTAGAGTACTGTCTTTTTTAGATGCATGTATTTATGGGCATGCATATAAGTTGCAAATGAATGCAATTGAAAGGAAGATTTATCATGCACAATAGGGCAAACTTTGAGAATGGAGAGTAGATACTGTAGACCTATATTATTTAAGGGATAGTTTACCCCAAAATGAACATTTTGTCATTAATTACTCACCCTCATGTCGCTCCAAACCTGTAAGACCTTTGTTAATCTTCGGAACACAAATTAGCATATTTTTGATGAAATACAAGAACTTTCTGACCCTGCATAGACAGCGATGCAACTGACACGTTCAAGGCCCAGAAAGGTAATAAGGACATCATTAAAATTCCTTGTGATATTGTTATATGCATTTAATTTATTCAAAGTTGCATTATTGAATTATCTTTGTTATTATATGAAGGTACACTACTGATTAAAAAATGGGGTCATCTTTATTTAATTAAATTTTTATATATAATTTTATTCAGAAAGGATGCATCAAATTGTTCTAAAGTGACAATGAAGACATTTATAATGTTACAAATTTCAATCTTTTTAAATGCTGCTCTTTTAAACTTTCTATTCACCTGAGTATCATGAAAAAAGTATCACGGTTTCTGTATAAAGCAGCAAAACTGTTTTTTACATTGAAAAATAACAAGAAAGGTTTCTTGGGCTCAAAATCTGTATATTAAAATGATTTCTGAAGGATCATGTGACACTGAAGACTGCTGACAATTCAGCCTAAAATAGTATTAAAATAGAAAACAATTATTTTATATTGTAATAATATTTTATTACAATACTGTTTTTACTGTATTTACGATCAAATAAATGCTTGGTGAGCATTAGTGAGACCTTAGTAAATCAAGTATTTTAAACTCTTACCTATATAGATCTATTTAGAAATGGAAATTATTTAATGAAGACAAATGCACTATGCTTCATTTGAAAAAAAAAATCAAGTCTGCTTTTTATTTTATGGAGTACTGTGGAGTACTTATTTAATAAGCATATGACAAACCAATTCATGTTGTCCTACACTAAAAATAACAGAATATGTGGAATAGAAGTGATCAGTCACTCAACAATCTACTTTGACTCTTACCGTGGCAATCTGAGACGATTCTTACTGGCTAAATGCACAGGACGACCTGCTTCAGATGTTTGATGTGCGCCTGGAAGGCTTTCTATGTGTATAAAATGTGACCTGTTTGCAGATAAAAGACTGTAGATTTAACTTCAAGCCCAGCAAACAGAAACAGACATGCATATACGCTTGCTAATTTGCAAGTCTGTGCTGAATTGGGCCCACTGCGAGGCACTGGGCATGACGCAAGCTAAACAAAAGATCTTTCCGTTGCCATGACTCTAAGGCATCAGATGACTGATATTTTGCTCTTTCTCCTTTCTAGCTCTCACCTGGACAGAAGCCCTCCAAAAACTCCCTGTATTTCCTCTTACACTTGAGAAAACTGCATCACAATCACAAACATAAGGACAGCATTTAATAGATTCTTCTAAAATCCTTCACTAAATTAAATGACCAATAAAACGTCATCATTAAATGCAATTACATTTTTAAGATTCTATTCCATTTACTGGCATTTAGCAGACACTATAAACCAGCACAAAAAAGGCTTCTGGGAAAGACAGATCACATGACTAGCATCAAACGGATGGGAATCCCACTCTGTGATGCATTTGCAATAGTGTTAAGCAATCCTTCCCACTTTACATCCTCTGCCATGCTAAATCACTCTTGATATTCTCCTAATCAATATGAAATACATTTCACAAGGCATTAGAAACGCAGAAGATTCGTTTTCATATGCTCTTATGAGTGCTCACGGAGTGCTGTGTGTATAAGCGGAAAATGTGGGTCGTTCCAAGAAGAGCGAAGCGTGCACTCAGGAACACTCATCTCAGCGTGATGTATCTTCAGAGGAACAATCACTTCAGAGCACACGAGCTGCTACTGCTCCAAACGCTTCTCATGTTAGAATTAAACCACTACAAATATTATGATAAGTGCAAACTAATTCCCTTCGAGGTCTCTAAATGACCAATTTTAAAGATGATGATGGTTAATAATAACATTCTCTCTAGTTAGATCAATTCTATGCTTATAAAGCAAGACGTGTGATGGTTTTTAAAGCAGGGCTGCTGATCATTGAGAATTGAATTAAAAATGTCTTTTAAATTTACATTTGATTCCTGAATTTGCTGGTAATAAACAGGATACAGACAAACACTTACTTTTTTAGTTTGTATATTTCATTAACAAGGTGGAAAAATGCTTTATTTATTTATTCTTATTATTATAAATATTTATTCTATATAAATATTAGATTACACTTTATTTTAAGGTGTCCTTGTCAAAGTGTAATTATATGCGCTCCTCATTTGGTCTTCATGGTCAAAAGTGACCGGACACCTGAAATGTAACTTTTTTTTTCTTCAGTAAAATCAATCTAATATATTTTTGTTCAATAATATGTTTTATTTTGTATTTTGAGAGAATTTCATGGTTCTAATTAATTAATTAATATTTATGCAATAATTATGATCAATTTGTCCCATTGAAAATAGTAAAAAAAATACTAAAAATGCAGTATTTCAGATGAAAATAGACACTAGGCCTTTAAAATCCAATTTTTGAATGCAGATTAGCACCTCCTGGTGTGAGCAAAGAAAGAAAAACATGTAATTTCATGGTGTAACCACTAGTTTCCTATATAGGACTCTATAGAGTGGCTTGTGAATTCCCTAGTTGTTTTTAGACATAATTGTTTACTTTTATTAGGTTGTGGATTTAAATATATGTTTAGGAATTCTCAAAGACTACTTTTGTCAAGGTTTATATTTTTTGCATCATTATTATATAGGTTTTGCATTATTATTACTACAGTCAACCCTGAACACAGAAAGCATTTTGTTACACAAAACATTAAAACTCTATAAAATGTAACAAAAATGAACAGGAATGCTTTATCAGAGCCGAATCCTTCTGGATCTGATTTCAACCTCTTATTTCAGTCTTCTAGCTCATTTTGGCGATATGGTTATAGCCATACCAATTCATTTGAGTGTGTATAATTGTGTATGTGTGTGTCTTTGAGTGGATGTATCTGTTTTACACTCTTGATGTTTTAGAGTATAACCCATTCCTTGCTGTCCACTTTTTTACTGCATTGTAGTTGAATTATTGATTTCATTTTACATATTTGCTGTGTTACAGTCACACCAGTCCCGTTCATTTCCTATGGTCGGTCATTTTTGACCGAAGATCATGAGTGTGACTATTTTTCTATGACCACTTAGCTTTTTCGAATCATGCCCTCAATTCTTTTTGTGTGTTCACATACCACATACCATAGTTTTGTACCATTCTGGCGAAGCTACAATTTTTTAAAATTCAAAATGTAAAATTCTCCGGTCAGAAATGACTGAAGACCGCACAAGGGTTAAGTATTAAGTAATATTAATTAACTACATGTACTTACTATATGGTTAGGGTTAGGATTAGGGTTACTTGCATGTAATTATGCATAATTTATTGTTATTATAATAGTAAGTACATGTAACATGTGTAACAAAGACACCTTAAAATAAAGTGTTACCAAATATTAAATTCAAATGAACATTGAAACAGAATGTTTTGTAACATACAAATCAATCACTTTGTATCCTTGCTGAATAAAAGTATTTAAAATATACATTAAAAAAAAAATTACTGACCCCAGTACTTTAAATTGAAATTCATTAATTTCCTCTTCCTGTCATTCCAGTTCAATTTCCTGTGGCATGTGGCCAATGCATTTCTAATTCACCTTCAAAAATGATGCATTCTCAGCAAGCATGCATGTGATTTCATCTCAAAATACCTTCAGGAATAGAAAACCATTGTTAGTTGAAATGGAATAGTACCAGTTAACTATAAAGTATGTTGGCTGGAAGTGCTGTGACAAAATATCCCATCCTAATCTGTGCCAGCACTACCCGGGAAAGCTTTCAGTGATGGAATGACATCATCAGTGACGCTGGTTCTTTTGTGAAGAGTGTGTGTGTAAAGGCTCCTTTTTCCCCATGTCATTGTCACACGGCACCGTCTGATACCCCCAGGTGGACCAGTGTTACACCCCTCCACATACAGGAGATGTCACATCACATCTCCTGGAGTCTGGCTCGAAATTGGAACCCATGGATCAAATCACAGCACCATAGAAACTATAACCTATTACACAATGCCAAAGTAAAGCCAACTTCACTGATCTGTCATGCGCAAGAACCAATGATTAATACCGCACCTGAAAAATCTTTTCTTTGTACAAGCTGGAGTGCAGACCTTTGAATGAGTAAAGAACTGAAAAGCTTTAACAAACGTAAGGCTTTTCTTCGTTCTCAAAGAGTCATTGCGCTCAAAAGGCATTGAGAATTTCAGCAAATTATGAAAATGTAAAGAATGGCCATGTACAAAAGATTCAAAAGAATCTGATTTCTAAAGCTTGCACATCATTCACTCTTTAAAGGAAAAGTGCTTACAAAAATGAAAATTCTTTGATTGTTTATTTACAAAACTTGTATTACTTCCTTTTTCTGTAGAACACAAAAACAGAAGTTTAGAAGAATGTTGATGCTGCTCTTTTCCCTACAATTAAAGTGAATGACAGAACATTCATTTTTAGGTGAACTATTCATTAAAACAAAAAACAAAAAACGAGAGCCATCATTGAGAGTGGTACTTGAAGAAAGCAAACATGCAAACCAGAGGTTCTTATAGGCTACCGTGCCAAATGTAAGTGTAAGTGAAAGAACATTTAAAGTCTGTGTGTAGGCAGTGTAAACCTGACTATAAATGGTAGCCTTTGATAAATGCTGCCTTAAAGGGATTTATAAGATTCATTTCAGGAGCAATTTTCTTAGAAGAACATGTATTAAAACTTGAAAGATGACTGAGTGGAGTAAGTCGGTGAATGGATATTAAAAACGGCCTCATAAATCTCAGGAAATGCCTGCCAAATGGAGACAGACCAGATCAAAGGTGAAGAACACAGGGAAGGGAAAACAATCAAAGCAAGCGGCTGTCAATCACACCTAGTATAAGGCAGCAAATTCCAGTACCTGAAACACATGACAATGTGCAGCTATTTCTCATGGTTCATTCTGTAATGTATGAATCATCTGAATTATAATATTGAACAATGAAGAAGATGAGAAGAATGAGATGGCCATCAGACAACAGTGGCATCCTAGTTATCAACATTACCATTCAAAATTTTGGGGTTGTTTTTGAAAGTCTTTTGTGCTCACCAAGTCTGCATTTATTTGATAAATAAAAGAAAAACAGTAATATTGTGAAATATTATCACAATTTATTTTGTTTTCTTTTTATTCCTGTCATGGCTGAATTTTCAGCAGCCGTTTCTCCAGTCTTCAGTGTCACATGATCCTTCAGAAATCATTATAATGTTGATTTCATGCTTAAGTAACATTTTTATTATTACCAATATTGAAAACTATGTTGTGCACCTTAATATTTTTTGGAAACCATGATATACCTGATATACCTATTTTTAAGGATCCTTCGATGAATAGAAAGTTCAAAAGAACAGCATTTATTTACTTTTGTAACATTAGAAAATGTCTCTACTGTCACTTTTTGATCAATTTAATAGTTCCTTGTTGAATAAATGTATTCATTTTTCTATCTCTCTCTCCAAAAAGTTGTCACCTTTGTTTCTATAGAGCTTTATATAATACAGATTGTATGAAAACAGCTTCACATATATAAATAGAAAAATTATTTTTTTCAACAGAATCAATTATGAAAAGTCAACTATGGAGACAGTTTGAAAAATAATAATAATTAAAATAAAAACTTTGAACTGTACTGTAATATAAAGTACAAGGAAAAAATGTTATATTATCTAATTATTGAAAAACTAAAATTGAAAAAGGTGCAAAAAATGATATTTTAGCCAAGTTAAAAGTATGAATTCTAAATTGAATGCAATGTGATATTAAAAAAAAAAAAAAAAAAACAAGCGAACCACAAAATAATGCCAAAATTGTGTTGTCTTCACTGGTTGGCACAAGAGGACGCCTTCCCTGAATGAACTCCTGAATCACTAAACTGTATATCAGTTTTCAATACATTAGACATGTTAACATTCATTTTCATGATAGAATGTAGAATCAAATTAAACATAAGAGTCTTTACACATTGTAAATGCCAGTGAAATCAAATACTACCATTTCCAGTATTGACATGAGACAATTAACCTCCGGGTGAACAATCTGGCTGGTTAAGGGACGCAAATGCCATGGAGCTTGTTTCCAGGGTAACCCTTACGGCCGTCCCTAGTACCACTTTCCGCTACCTACGCCCGCCATACAATATTGATCAGCGGCTAGAAATGGGCTTAGTGATCTTGAACCTGCAAAGTGTGATTTGATTTGTTTGCACCTCTGCAACCACAATGTTTCCTCTCTCTCCTCCCCAATGGCTATTTCGCTACAAAAGTCCTGACACTGTTAGTGGAAAACAGAGTTGTTCAATTTGATTAGTTGTGGCAAATGAAATGGAAGACATTAAATAAAGGCCACGGAATTGGAACACACAGAGAAGAATGCAATTAAATGGAACTCAACAAAACCCTAAAGCTAAAAATAACACTTCACTGAGACATATATTTGCAATGGAAAAAAGTGAACAGGAAATTGGCTCCGTGGATCATGACGCAGAGTAGCAGCCACTGATGGAATTGTGATAATAATCTACTTCTATACAGCCATTAAGCCTTAAAACTCCAAGATATCTATTTTTTGCAGAGTCAACAGCAGCAGAAAGAAACTCTACTCTTAAAGGTTTTTTTATGAGACACATTAAAAACGTAAATGTTATGTTACTGAACAGGGACAGGAGAAACAAAGCTAAGTGGCCCCAAGAAGCTGCTTGTGCAACAAAAGGAGATGGTAATTTCTAGAAGGTGGTATAAGCGGCCTGTAATTAAAAAGCTCATTGCCTCACTTTGACGGCAGCAGGGAAATAGATTCTGCATAAGTAATGGCAGCCACACCACCGCCAATTCCTCAGTAGTGTTATTGCAGAGTGATATACGATACCGGAGGTAAGAGTGTATAACTCCCTTCTCATTAACTTCACCTCCTCTTATGTAAGAGCTGGATCTCACTCACTAATAGCTCAAAGAGATATGGGGAAAGAGAGAACGACACGGAGAACAAGACAGCAAGTTGTAGAGAGTTAGAAGATGTGGGCACTTACCTAAATCCCATTCAGAAGCATGAAAAAGAAAAAAAGAAACAAAACATTTGTGTGTTAATGAAATGAAAACAGAGTATTAAACAGAAATTTCTTTTACATGACCTTAAGAGATGAATCTATAAAGATAATTTAATATTAAACGACTTTCACAAATATGGCAGAGATAGATAGATAGATAGATAGATAGATAGATAGATAGATAGATAGATAGATAGATAGATAGATAGATAGATAGATAGATAGATAGATAGATGATAGAACATTAAAACCATTAAAAAATGTTAATAAAAATTTTGCCCTCACAACTATTGTTTATTATCTAAAATTACTAAAACAGAAATATAAAAAATAAAGCTAAATACAAATATTTATTTAAAAATAAAAGTGACAAAAGTACATAAAAATATACAAATAATTATTAAAAAATATTCATTAAATTTGCTTATTTGTTTTCATTAATTGAAATAAAACTGGAATAAAATATGTAATAAAATATAAATAAATAATTAACAAAAATTTAACAAACTTAACTTTTGCTATAAGCTAAATAGAAATATTTATTTTACAGTAATAAAAATGACAAAAGCACATAAAATGTCAAACTTACACTAAAAATAAAAAAATAAAAACTGAAAATATAAAAATAAAAGCTAATTAGTAAACTAACTAAAAAAATTAATAAATACTACAGCAGCATATAAACGATAATAAAATAAGATACAGACAGACAGATCCCAGGAGGATAATGTAATAGTAACTGTAACTGTCAATGAAAAATCTTGAAAATATACAATCATAAATCATGAATATCATTATCATCATCATCATCATCATCATCCAAACGATTCGCTGCAGTAATTTACATCACTACATCCATCACCACATGTGCCGTCAATGGGTCTGTTATGCGACTGTTCTTCTCGCTGCCAAACGCCCCCGTTCCCGCCTGCCTCTCTCTCCCTCTCTGTTCAGGAACACTGCAAATGTGGTGGCACAGATGGCAGCAGTTGGCCAAGCTGGTGCCGTCTGTGAACGGGGTTCAGCAACTTTACCCAGCAGCAATGAACATTAGGGCCGAGAGGGGCATGGAATGGCCTGCCCCAGATATTAATAGAGGCATAAATACATTGCGGTTCAACCTGTTCCACCTGTTTCTCTGGGGCCTAGACTTTGCTCCTCTTTGCCTGAGTCAAAATACAGTGTGACATGTATGTTGAATTATTTATGGACACAGTCAGTCACGACTCTATACTAAACTAAAATGCTACTGTCTTGAGAAACTGATGTTGCGATCAGCAAAATTTCTGAATTTCAGCTTGCACACCAATTTAAAAATATAGTTTGGCGCATACTAATTGATCCCCCTGTGGGCAATGGCTCAGATATGCTCGGATAACATTCATTTTTATTAAAACCAATGGCCGTTTATATAATATTACTTGTTCATATTATTTAAGCTGAGCACTGTAATGAACACTGTCATCACGCACCATATATTTATGATATTAGCAAGGACAAAGCTGGAAGGTCATAGGCACAGATGTAATGAAAATATTTTGAAAGAAATATTGTTTGAAAGAAATATTTTATATCTATAAATTGCTCATTATACATTATCAAAACTGTTATATTGTTATGTCTTACAAAGTATTTGGAATTTTTTTACTTTTGGACTTTCTATTCATCGAAGAATCCTGAAAATGTATCTCTGTTTCCACAAACAAGCAGCACAACTGTTTTCAGCAATGATAATGATAAATGTTTTTTGAGCAACAAATCAGCGTATTAGAATGATTTCTAAAGGAGCATGTGACACTGAAGATTGGAGTAAAGGCTGCTGAAAATTCAGTTCTGCATCACAGGAATAAATTGCATTTTGAAATATATTCAAACAGAAAACAGATATTCTAAATTCTAATAATATTTGACAATATTTTTAACCATATAAATGCAGCTCTGGTGAGCATAAGGGACTTACCAACCCCAGACTTTTAAATGATAATGTAGGACTACATTACATTTATATAATGATATGAAGAACAATGACAATGTTTTTTGTATGTGTACCATACAAAATAAATAAAAAAACAGCAAATAAGACAATATGAGAAGGTCACAAAATATAAAATTGGCGGGAAATTCTGAAAGTCTGTTGGGTGTGCTATGTTCGACGCAATCAAACTTGAATTTAACCACAACATACATAGTAGCCCAGACATGCACATGCATACATTTTTTCTGTGTTTAAGCGTCTTAAATCAGGCTTGGATTAGGCCAGCTTTCCTAACCAACAAAAGAGCACTTGTTACAGGATGTGCAAAAGCTTCAGCAATAAAATCGATGACATAAGGGGCTCAGTCTGAATGACACACACTAATGAGAGATCGACCGATTGGCTCACATTCCTGAGTCAGGAAAACCTTTGTTAGAGATGGGCCGCGATGACAACAGGTTTATGGGGTGCAGTTACTGTGCTGAGAGGAGAAATGAAGGTAAAGAGGAGAGATGCCAGCGGTCAGCCAGATACACAACCTGCTATAATTTCTACCCTTGGCAAGCTGGTGGGCCTGTCCCCATAGCAACATACTGCGTATGTGAGGGGAATAAACTTGTGTGTGTGTGTGTGTGTGTGTGTGAGTGTGAGCGAGTGTAAACACAGGCTCATCTTAGTGATTTGTCTTTCAAAATGAATGTTTGACGTGACATGCTTTTATGTGTCCTGGGTCTCAAACATGGATAGAGTAGCTAGTGAAGGGATTTTAAATATTTGCTTATTTCTTTCTTAATCAAATGGTGTATTAATAGAGGGGAATTTCGGTCAGTGCTCAAACATTAGTCACAGTATTTTGCAAGATTTGGATGCTTTATGGTGAACCAGTTTTTGTTTAACCAGGAAGAACGATAAAATCTCTGGAGGTCATTTGAAGGTTGAGTGAAGTCAGCTATGCTTTAGCTTTTGGTCCATGTCTATTAATTTTTAGACCATCTATATGCTAATTTACTCCTTGAAACCTTTAGCAGATTTATGCATTTTAAGCAGATTTATGCTCTTCTGGGAAAATGGTCCAAAAATGATCGTGACCAAAAAATAATCCTGACTTCTGTTTCAAAAGGAAAAAACTGCACTTGTCAGTTCATTTCATGGTTTCCAAAATATAGTAAAAATAATGAAAGTCTTAATAAGTTTGGGAGTTATGCTGTGCTTAATTATGGTTTTAAAACACATTAATACATCAATATCTCCTGTAATCAAAGTTTTTGTTTCAATATTGATTTCTTTGACGTCAAATAGAGGTTGAAAAAAATCTTGAGGGCGAAGAACTTATCTTGCTGAAATGTTACCAAGTCTGAATTGACAATATGACAGACTATCCAACTTAAAGACCTCATTTTTCATGAGTCTAAAAATTGCCACTATCCAGCAGCTTCTTCTAAAGCAAAACCAAACATTCTTTCTCCATTTTCCATCCATGAGTGTTCAGTTCCTCTAATAAATATCCTACCTAGCAATTGTGGTTGTTTTCTTCTTTATAAAAGACAATGTTCATTAACATCTCACATTAATCACATTATAATGCATGACGCAACATGACCTCTCATGTTTTTTCATGATAAAACTCAGCTTTTTTTATGACTTCATCGTGAAACATTCTCTGGTAGGCGAGCAAAGGGATCAAATATGCTATAAATATTTTTATTAGACTTTGTATTAAACCTGTTCTTGCAGGCATATGTAATCTGTTGTACACTGTATAAAAATGTGCATTTGTTACCTTAAAAGAATAGTTAATCTAAAAATAAAAATTCTGTCATTTCAAACCTGTCTGACGTTCTTTCTTTTGCGAAAAATGATTATATGTCCATATAATCAAACTCAGTAGGGTCCAGAACAAATAATGAACCCCACTAATTTTCCTCAATGATTTCAACATGATCGTGAGTAAATGATTACAGAATGTGATAAATATCCCTTTGACAACCAATTTCTAATTTATCTGACCCTGATTTTAATAGGTGTGACCCATATATTCAAACTGATCTTTAATAGTAAACCATTTTTTTTTTTTTCAACTTAAAGCCAGTTAATTTAGATGTTTGCACATAGAGTCCATGCTTTAGGCATTTTTTACTAAATCTTCAACTCTGGCACTCAAATCAATGATGATCCTAATCCACCAGACATGTGCTAGCAATCAGAACAAACAGCAGTCACGAGCAAAAGCTTCTCATCAACAAAACATGCATCCAGCTGTGCTCAAACTGAATGTTTGATTTAGTCAGTGTTGCGGGAGACAGAAAAGAGGACAAAGCAAATCTACTGCTATTGGTTCTTTTTTATTTATTGTATTCCATGTGATGTAATGAATAGGAAACAAAAAGGGCCATTTCAGTGTGTACCTGAAATTTATTTTATCCGCTCTCTTTCTCCCTCTATTCTTCAGTTTCTGCGTTTCTCTCCTCATTGTTCTCACTTTCTGCACTCCCAGAGGAGCTGAATCATATTTAAGTTGAACGCTGGGTAACAGGTTAAAGTGAGACTGCATGACACAGCAGCTGCTGCTATCGACTGACTCTCAATTGGATTCATTTGAAATGTAACAGGCCCAATAAATCATCCAGCTAAAAGCAGCCTCCCAATAGCTGTCCTTGCTAACACGGCAACACGCGCACACACATTACACCTCAAAATTAGTGTGTCTGTGTTACGGCTGAACACCTGTAACTGCATATTGTTGTTGAAAAGTAAGTGAAGCACCTCATTTATCCTGATGATCTACATACACACATACAGCATAATGAGACACGTATGTATTGTGTCTCTACAAACTAGCAGGATAGCTGGCTCTTCAGTGTGTGGTGCATGAAGCCATCAACCTACTCTAGTGTCATGATGACCTGTACTGAGGGTGGTCTATATTTATTTCTGTGTGTTGGCCAGCCCTGGAAAAAAACAGGCCAGTTAAAAACATACTTTACAGCTCAGAGATACGATTTTACCTCAACTGTTAGGTATGAAGACTTTTATCTAGAAAGCTTTTTTTTTTCTCCAGAACTCAACAACATCAGTATCGCGAGTGAGAGTGTTTCTCTACATTTTTACATATTTCTCAATGTTTCTACATATGTTATATGGTGTGTATAAATATATTGGTACAGCAGGGGGAAACTTGGAGACTTGGAGAAAAGTTTATAAAGTAAACAAAATTAGATAAATATACTCTCACATATTTATACAATTTATTTTCACTGGTGTTACCTGTATAATCAGGTTGAACAGGAAATATAAAGTAAATATTTCATTCAGGTTATAAATGAAGAAATATTAAACAAAAGGTATTAGTTTTAACATTTCAAAATCGAAATAAATCTACAGAAATGATCTGATACAACCTTTTCAAACAGTATCTCTAACACTAATGCAATGTCACACAACTCGCACCATGAACACAGACACACTGAGACATAACATTTGATTTCTATATCAACTCTCAAAAACATATATTCGAAACAAATAAACATATTATAGTCATAATATAGTTAAAATCACCATATTATTATCTCTTTCTCGCTGTGGAGCAAAGCTTATAGTAGAGCTGTAATAAATGCTAATCAGAGAGAGACAGAGAGTTTCACGCTGCTCTGTCCTTACATTAACCTCTATGAGGGATTCTCATATATGCTCATTAAATCAGATTCTGGACACAGCTGATCAGCCGCTTGAGGAAGCATGTAAACACATTCCTGAAATGTGCTTCTCTTTCTCAACTCTATGACTCATACTCTAATATGTGTGTGTTTGTTTATTCTGATTTATGGCATATATTCAACATGAAAAGCTAGTCCACTGTGTAATCTAATTAGAGATGAAAACATGATGTTCTCTTCTTTCTAATATTACTTAATGCTGTAGATAACGTTACTATTAATATTGTAAACAATATGTTATTAATATGACATGAAACTGGAATAAAAGAAATTTCTTCAGTCTAGTTGTGAGTAGGCTATACAGTATATGCTATATATGTTCTAAACATATACCCTACTATATATGTTCAAAACATATTACAAACTTATACCCTACTGTTGCTTGTTTCTTCTAATGAAGACTATAAAACAATGAAATATTTGGGAAGACTCTATTTAAAGTATTTTTTGTTTTGATTAAAAAGAAAAGTATACACCCTAGAATGGTTAATTATGATTGTCTAAATATTCTAAAGTGTTATTTTTAGTGCTGGGCAACAGTTACAATTTTTAATAGCGATTATTTGCATGATCATTGTTATGCATAAAATTCAAAAATGCATTCAAAAGTAGTGTATTGTGCATTTTCTTCATTTAAAAGTACTGCTATATGAACAAAAATGTTTGTTCCTGCTTGTTTCATGTGAGTCATTATTATTGTATTCCTCCTTCATCTCCGTGCTCCTTTGCTCCCAAACAGTAGCAGATTGTAATAGAACAGCGGACCAAACAGAAAGTGAGCAGCGCCTTTTCCCTGTGTTTGTTTTCTGTTTTTGGAAAGTCTTTTGTTGTCACTGTTTGTTTCTCCCCACGGCCATGGAGATGGCCGCCGCATGATTCCTTACCCTAGCCCGTAAAGATCTCCCCTTCTACGAGTACGCTGGGGAATTCTACGGGCTCGCTGTGGCAACGGCGTGGGATTACGCCACCCTAAATTCTCTGTTCTGGCTCGGGGCCAACTACCATCGCCCTGTGGAGTGCTCGGGCCCGAGCCAGAGCCAGAACCAGCCCACCGCCAAGTCCGCCGGCAGATCCCCAGTCAAGCCCGCCGGCCGCTCCTGAGTCAAGTTCACTGGCCGCTCCGAAGACAAGACCGCCGGCCGCGGCTCCCCCAAGCCTGCTGGCCGTTCCAAAGTCAAGTCAAGTTTTCCGGCGGCGGCTCACTCAAGCCCGCCGGCTGCACCGAAGTCGAGCCTTCAGCCGACAGCAACCGCTTGCCTCACTCCAAATCAGAAGAGGAACCTGAGGAAAAGGCTGCTGGCTCCAGCACCAGAGCTCGCCCCTGTGTCGGCTCCAGCCCTTGACCAGAGTCCAGTGCAGGCTCCAGCCCCTGACCAGAGTCATGTTAGAGCTGCAGTTCCCCTGTTCCTGAGTTTAGCCCAGGGAGGGCTCCTGATTCCCCGTTAAGCCCAGGGAGGGCTCCTGATCCCCCTTTAAGCTCAGGGAGGGCTTCTGATCCCCAGTTTAGCCCAGGGAGGGCTCCTGATTTCCCGTTAAGGCCAGGGAGGGCTCCTGATCCCCAGTTTAGCCCACGGAGGGCTCCTGATTTCCCGTTAAGCCCAGGGAGGGCTCCTGATCCCCCTTTAAGCCCAGAGAGGGCTCCAGTCCCTGAGTTCAGCCCTGTAAGTTCCCCCAAGTATTTTTTTAGGGGGGTAGTATGGCTCCGCGGCCGCGGCCTCGGCCCCGAGTCTCCTGACCCACCGTGGCTTCCCGAGTCCCCTGACCCGTCATGGCCGCCCGAGCTCCCTGCTCTGCCATGGGTCCTGGAACGGGTGCCGCCCTGGAGGCCTTCCGTCCGGTCACCCTGTCCCTTGAGGCCTCCAGAGCGCCAAATGCTCTCATTGGTTGAGACGCGTGATGACACCCATACCAAGCCAGTATTGATCAATATCCCACCCCTCCTGTGACCCATGGTTTGTCTGTAGCCTATGTGTATTCAGAGCCAGTGAGCAACGGACTTACATAATAATAAAAAACTGCGTTAATGCACGATAAAATAATTGTCAATTATTCATGTCAATTAATCAATTAATGCGTTAACGCGATAATAACACATTAACTTTCCCAGCCCTAGTTATTTTTTTCTACAAATGCACACTGTAATTTAGTTCTTAACAGCAGTGCAGTTACATAACACAATATCAAACTATTTAGTATGTATATACAAATCAGCATATTAGAATGATTTCTAAAAAAAAAAAAAAAAAGATTCCAATAAAAACATTCTTTTAAATTGTAATAATATATTATTAATAATAAAAGTAGTAAGTAATAAGTAATAGTAAGTATTAAAAATTATGGTAACACTTTACAATAAGGTTCCATTTGTAAACTTTATTAATGCATTAACTAACAATGAGCAATAAATTTGTTTTACGTTATTTATTAATCTTTGTTAACGTTAGTTTATTAAAAATACAACTGCTCATTGTTAGTCCATGTTAGCTCAGGTCCATTTACTAACATTAATAGACACAACGTTTATATTTGAATAATATATTAATAAATGTTGAAATCAACTTTAACTAAGATTAACACATGCTTTAGAAGTATTTTCATTTATGTTAACTCATGTAGTTAACTAATGTTAACGAATGGAACCTTATTGTAAAGTGTTACCAATATAAAATTAAAAATACTTAAGTAATAAATGTGTAGTAATAGTAGTAATAATAATAATAGTGTAATAATATTTACGATATTAAATTGTAATAATTTATTGTATTTTCCATCAAATAAATATTGAATACTGAATCCTGAGCATAAAAGACTTCTAGCTACCTTTACATTTTTATATGTTAAGGTGTCTGCTGAATGTCATGAGTGTCACAAATCATTTCAAGTATAAAAAAAAATAAAAAAAAGTCATTTGCTCTCTTGCAAGGACTTGCATGTCCATCAAAGAATTCAAATCTCATTCTACTCAACATTTTTCTCAGAAATGAAAATACCATTACCCAAACTCACATTGTACACCAGTCCGGAGGACTGAAAACCTTTTTGGTATCACAGCATTCCACCAGGGAAATGTGAAACGATGACCTTCAAATGACGTGAGTGTTGCCATATACACTATGCATTCCAATGCTTCAGCAACTAAATGTGGGACTTACATTGGTTTCTTCTCAGTTAGGAATTAGGTCTTATATACCATGAAGAAACAATCCGTCCGCACGATGCGCAAAGGTATGGAGACATAAATACACATGCACGACTCAAGGACAAAAGTTGGAGAGCAATAAATGGATTTTGCTGAGTGGAGGAGGCTAACACATACACATGCAAGACACATACAAGCATACACGCTCAGAAAGAGCAATGTGCCACCTTCCTTGTCCTTGTTATTGTGGAATGGAAAGCTTTATTGTGATTACCAATGGAGAAAAAAAGACTTGCAAATTCACTAAGCAGTGCTCTGTATTTCAGCAAAAAAACTAAAGTAAACCAGTTTAAACTTCTTTCTATGCCAGTCTAGCTCTATGCCATGCATGAGTCATTGTACTTTACAGAGTAAATCTTTCCTTCTTTCTATGTAAATTAGGCTTATTTGTCCCATATTCAGGATAGACATTATATTGATAAAACAAACCAATCCAAGCCTCTCTACCTGAAATACATATTCAAATTCAATGAAAAGACCCTGGCTGTGGGATTTTTCAGGATGAGAAACCTGCAGAAAACGTGTAAATGTGCCAACTCAGGCTCACTGGAAAATGTGCTTCTACAAACATATTTGCAAAAATCCAAAAACATACAATATAAATACAATTCACTGCAAGTTTCAGCTGAAATGAACAGGTTGTAAAAAAAACAACAACTTTAATTCCTTTTCATGCAAATTATGATTATTAGGCGAATGATCATTGGCAGATTATCAATTGATAATTCAATCATACCGATAATCAAACAAGTTATCACCTCAAAACGCTTTTACGATTCATTGTGCATTATTTCTAATTTAATACATTTATAGAATATTACATGATTTCTGAAGGATCATGTGACACTTAAGACTGGAGTAAATTATATTTTTAAATATATTCAAATAGTCATTTTAAATTGTAATAATACTGTATTACCATATTTTTGATCAATTAAATGCAGCCATGGTGAACATAGAAGACTCAACGACCCCAAACCTCTGAACATTAGTGTAGAACCAAACAACTTTTCTAGGCCACAGATATGACTCATATTCATCTTATGTGATTGTACATCATTTAAATCATATTTTCCAAAAGTACTATTCATTTGTTTTGTGCACCTTTATGAAATGACTACAGTGGCAGTCTTCCAGTGTTCGCTTTTGCTCTAAACAAGTATCTGATGTGGTTTAATGCACAAATCTAGACTTTCGGTTTCACAAATGCAAAAACATCCCCATGAGAGTCTCACAGACAGCTCAGTGTCTACGCTGTGGTGGGCACAGGGAATGAAAGCAAGTTAAAAAACAAAAACCAAATTCGGCTCCCTGCTCTAATTATAGTTGTGATTTGGGAGTACAGTGTGTAGGAGAGTGGTCACCTGTGGTGTGTGTATATAGGTACTCCATAATGAATAGGCTGTTAATGAGCACTAAGAGTTTTTTTGAGGGAGTGGGTGGACTTTCTTAAGAAGCAAAATTGGATCTTGCAGGCACTAATGAGGCACTGGAAAACTGCACCGGACCGTGTACCATCAGTCTGTAGTGATTAAAAAAGAACATATATTCAATAAAAGGATACATGCTCATATTTAGAGACAGCTTTTGAATCAAAGACCAGATAAAGCCCCTAATAAATCTCTTGGCATTCACATTGGCAATCTGGAGAGGATGACAAACTGATCTGGCGTTACAGCTGACATCCAATGACTCAAAGTCCACCTGCCATTCTGGAAATGCAAGGACACATAAAATGCAACATACAGTCTCTTTATAAATCCTATTTCGATTAGAAAAGTTAATGTAAGATGTTTTGTTTTTAAAGAATTATATGCTCACCAAGGCTGTATTCACTGAATAAAAAATACAGCAATATTGTGAAATATTATTACAATTTAAAATAACTGTTTTCTATTTGAATATATTTTAAAATATAAATTATTCTTGTGATGGCAAAGCTGAATATTCAGTAGCCATTACTCCAGTCTTCAGTGTTACATGATTACCCATTAACAAATAATTTAATATGCTTAACACTTCTTATAATTAAATGTTAAAAAATTATTAGAAATTTATTACAAAGTTCAAAAACACTATTTATTTGAAAAGTGTTTTTTTTTTTTTTCACCTTTGACCAATGTAAAGCATCCTTGCTGAACAAGTGTTAATTAATAATTAATAATGCTACTGAATTTTACTGTTCTACTGATCCTAAATATTTGAACAGTAGTGTACCTGAAGAAAGCTAGGAAAGCTAGGCATTCCTATTCATGGATGATTTTTCCCCCGCACACTGTTCCACATAGAGGTGATAAAAATACAAGTGTGTAAAAATGTGCAATAACAATAAATGTCCCACATTACTGGCTAACTTGGGAGATCTTGATGGAGGGAGAGACAGAGAAACAGAGAAGTCTTGAACTTCAAAATAGAAAGGGTAAACAGCGCCATGATGTCTCAAGTATGCTTTAAATTAGAGCAGACCATTAGTTAATGTGTCCCGCTGGTACACAAACACACATGTCCGTTAAAGCTTTTCAACTGAAATCACTCTCAAACAAACAGGGAACACTAAGAGCAGAGAGTGCATTTGCCTTTTGGTTTATTCATGACGAAACCACTGCAATGGCAGACGCTGTAATGGTCCCACAATACAGTGCGAGGGCATCTCTCAACGGGGTTGCTGTCATGGTAAAAGTCGTTAGGTGAGTCAGTAACACAGCTACATTCAGACCGCAGACTAGTCTTGAGTTCAGTCTTTCTTGTGTATGCTTACCATGTTTAACAACAAAATGAATCAACTAAAAATACAACAAATAAAGGTAACACTAGGGACCAATTCTCACTATTAACTAGTTGCTTATTAGCATGCCTATTATTAATGTATTTGTTGTTTATTAGTACTTATAAAGCACATATTCTGCATGACCATATTCTACACTCCTGATCCTACAAAATACCTAAATTTAAGAACTTTACTAACTATTAATAAACAGCAAATGAGTAGTTTAGAGGCAAAATTCATAGTTAATGGTTTGTTAATAGCACGAATCGGACCTTAAATTAAAGTGTGTTATAAATATATAACATATGTTTGCAACATAATGGACATCATATAAACTCAAATATGCTCTAATCTCACAAAATCCATGTGGGCATTGAAAGATTATCTTTCCAGGGCATGCATGACATCAGCATCATTAACGTCAGCGTTTAAATTAGCTCTTCCTGTGCAGTTCTATATTTCACTGCCTCTTCTCGTCCAGCTCGCTGAGCCCACTTTGATATCCTAATCACGGCTTTGGGACAAAAAAACAAATGTCATAAGTGTTTACTTTCTGTCTGACACACATTGATTGATTAAAGATCTAGCAGACAGCAAAATAAATGAGTGGAGGGATGGAGGCTGGCAATGGGTGTCAGTAAACAGTAATCACTCATTTGAGGAGATAATTCGTACAGTCTTATAATCATGAATTTTTAATGCAGTTTTAAAGCCTGTATGAATTGGGAACAGTAACAATGGCATAATTGTACAGAAACTTTTTCAGTTTAAAAAATTAAAAAACGTCTTTTAAAAAACAGACCTGACTGTGTCTAGTGCAGTATACTGTTACTTCATAAAGACGGAAGCGAGAAAGAGTATTTTTTGCAGGTCAATTCACATTTTTGTTAATAGATAGCCTGTTTGGTGACATCAATTGTGAAACTTAGCTTCTCAAATACTGTAGTCCCTTGTGTGTGTGTTTTTTTTTTTTTTGTTTTTTTTTTTTTTTAAGTATGTGGGCCTTGACCGGCGGTCTTGTGAAAGATAGCGTAATAATTATGGAGTAGATGAGACTGCAGTCATAAATCCAGCTGAGAGAGTCTGCTTCCAGGAGACCCACTGTGTTCCAGATACTTCAGCCCTGGAGACTGATTAACTTGCTGGCAAAAAGTGAGTCTACCAGCCTGAAAATGTCTGAGAGCCAGAGAATGAGGTGCATTAACAACAACTGGCAAGTGAAAAGGTCACCTAGCTATTCTTACAATGTTGGCACAACATTTTCTTCTCTACAGTTGGGTTCAAAAGTAGTAATTATATGGTAAAAAAAAGAGCTAAAACTAATTATTATATTGATACAATAATATTTGTAATGAAAAATAATGCACAATAAAAGCATTTTCACAAGTGGTATCAACATTTTGAACCCCACTTATATAAATTGGCTCTATTGGTTGTTACAGCTCTGTCAATACATGAGAAAATTTGTAAACTTTATCTTTATCTTGTTACTATGAGTCATGATGCTGAAGTGAACACAGCAAACATAAAGTATAACACACATACGCTTTTTTTCACATCTTTAATTAAATGCACTGACAGCCTAACAAAGGAACTGTGAGTGTGTGTTTGCATCAGCATTATTGACACTTATTATTGAGTGTGAGGACAGAAATCACTAGTTCAATCTAAAGTGCATGCAACACAGGATCTGCTCTGTGATAAAGCTGTTAGTAAGCTTGTTTATCAACAAATGATCTTTTTAGCTCTTAACCCAAAACTTGCAACGTCAATTGAATGAGAGGAAGAGATGCTGAAACCATATTACTTGTGCTCTTAATCGTACTTCACCTCGCTTTGGTTCAAAAAGCAGTTGGCATTTGACCTTGTATGTGTCTAATGAGAGTGTTGCTGTGTTGGTTCTGTTTATCCTGTTACTCAGCACTTTGTTTAAAGACCACACCACCCTCCTCCCTTTAGTGCTAAAAGCAAGTCATCAATATGCCTATCGACCATGCTGTTTTCCTAATTGTTGTTTCTCTAAGTTCATGCCCACATTAGGCTGTATGCTGTATAAAGTATTAAACTCACAATTTTTGAATATGGAATCGTATTAGATAGTATTTCTTAATCAGAATATCACAATATGGGTAAATTTAAAAATAATTTCACCAGTTTTGCCCTTTTCACCATGTCAGGTGCTATGCACTTCTTTAAAAACACTACAATATGGAAAACAGGATATGGTGTTACAGTCTAGACCTTATTTTTTAATAATTAATAAATCATGAATGACAAGTAATAAATATATGCTAAATGTGATTTGCATGCAGTCTAGTTAGACATTTGTAATATTCCCTAACAAATATCACTAAAAAAATAAAAGTCCTAATAGGGGTCATATGATGCGATTTCTTGTTTTCCTTTTCTTTAGTGTGTTGTGTAGCTGTTTGTGCATACATAAGATTTGCAGAGTTACAAAGCTCAAAGTCTCCCACAAAAGGATTTATTCTATCTAAAAGAGAAGGCTGATCCAGACGCCTCATTAAAACACGCCCCCACATGTCTACGTCACGGTGTGGAAATATTTGCGTAATGCCGCCCAAATGTTTACGCAAAGAAAGAAGGCGTGGTTTCAGTAACCGCAGTAGTGTTGATGCAGCCATGTCAGGGAGACGCTGTGTGTTTCTATGCGAAAGCAAAAGCACTTTATTTGGCCTTCCGTAAGTAGATGCAATTACGAATCATTGTTAAGATTTGTTTACAAGATTACAAGATTTGTTTAGAACAGCACAACCCAAATGTTCGAATTTGTGCAACGCATTTTATGGATGACAGTTTTGTGAACCTAGGAGAGTACAAGGCTGGCTGTGAACAAAGGCTATTTCTAAAAAAAAAAAAAAAAAGGGTAAATTCTGACTTTGCTCTGACAATCTGGCACTTCTGAATCAGCGACTGTAAGTATGTTTTGTTATTAGTTCAAGTATTTGCTATTGACTTTTCAAATGCGGAGTTTTGCGCAGTGTAGAGTAACGTGTTGTGTGTGTGAGGGGAACAGGGTCACATCACAGCAGAGTGAACAGCCCGTCAGAAATCATAGCACGTCAGCTGTCTTAACCGTGGCTTGTGTACTGCATCATCACTGTGTCTGTCACGCGACTCTGTTCCCCTTTCGGGCTTGAACTGATGGTAAAACTAACGACATTATTAACTGTCTTGATATTTACTTTGAAAGCTGAAGCTCGCAATTATGGTAAGGGGCGTTGCATTTCTGACGCGTGCTTGTGGTGTTCGGCCAATCACAATGCACTGGGTCAGCGGGCCAATCAGAGCAGACTCCACTTGTCGGAAGGAGGGGCTTTGTTGAAAATGACGCGTTTGAGATAGGCGGGGCATAGAGGACCTACAATAATGTACAGTATTTGAAAAATAATGTGTTTTTTGAACATTAAAGCATGTCAACATATTCTGTTACACCAAATATACAAAATAATGATCTTTAAATCTAAAATGTGCTTGGATATAAAACAAGTACAAAACAAGCACATTAATTAGCACCAATATAATACAAAATGATAAAGTGTACATGCCCAACTAAAAAGAGATAAAATCTGAATATTGCCCACATTGTGCTTGGATTAACACAAAATATAATTTCACACTAAAAGGCTCAAATTCTTGATATGTGCCAAGAGCTGAGATGTGACCCGGAATTTGACTCAGGCCTGTCATATTAAAGAAAGCAAATATGTATGAGTGTGTGTGTGTGCGTGCGTGCACTTTTGTGCATGCACAAATCTCTCTTCTTCTCCCACTGTTTTGAATATCAACCATTCCAGTCCAGTGGCCTGATGAATCCAGTAGGCAAAGGAGCATAAACACTGACACGCTGCACAACACAAAGTAAACAAGCACTTTCAGACAGACTAGGGGACAGGAAGGCTAGTTTACAACACAAAATACAAAACACGCCAACATAATTAGCACAACTGGCCCATTTAAAAGTCACTGATGTGTCTTATAAGCATAAAAGCTAGGTTTAAAATCAGATTTCATCAAGCAAATACCGAGCCAAGTTTAAAGTGATGCAGAGACATTTGCATTTGCCAAAAATGCCATGTGAATAAAACCCTTTCATACTCGGTTTTGCACCAAAGCCACAGTAACGGAACTGAGTAAAGGAAAGGAGTTGTTTGCTTAACTTTTAATAGAGCGTACCAAACTTTTTTTTAGGATGCTTCGGATGTTTATGTATGCTAATGCAGTATAATGTCTCCCACAGAGAGAGGGAACAGATCCAAATATTAGGCCCTGGGGAAGCAGAATGAAAGAATATCTCATTAGATGAAGAAGAAAGCAGATTAGTATGAAAAAAGGGGAGGATGTTGATTTTTCTTGTTTTAGATACAGCTGAGGGAATGTTAGCGTTATATATTTAGCAACATCTGCCTTGCACGGTCCTCCATTTCGAAATATGCGTTTGATAACTTTCAGATTTACATTCAACACCTGAAGAAGATTGTCTAACCATCTCTAAATTCAAAATGTTTTTCACTGTGTCATGACCGAGCAACAAGTAATTTGTCTGTTCACACTGACAGTGTGAATCAAATGATACAATCAGCTGAATAAAAGAATTGGCTCCCTTTAAATTCATGAGTTGGAATTGTAATTAAATTGGCCATGCGCCACAAGACATTGAATTGGAATTTGAATTAAAAGGACAGAAAGTGGAGTTTGCAATGAACTGCATTTTGAAGAAATGACTTTAAGGGATTCTGGGAATTTTTCTAAGGGATTCTGTCTTTCTATTACACCTGTAAATTTCAGACTTTTTAAACTTTATTTAATTTTTTTTCTTTTAACTTTAAAGCCATTTAGCAGATCAAGAATACAAATGAATCAACAAAAAATGATCAACAAAATATAACAACCAAAAAAACCATAAGAGAAATGTGTCAGAGACATGGCACAGCAATTATGGCACATACCCACTGTAAGTGGTGCTCATGTGAAAATTGCAGGTTTGAGTCTGACCTGCAACATGTCTCAACCCCATTGCCCCTCTCTCCCCCAAATGTCCTGCCACTCTCAAATATATCTTAATATATTTAATATGAACAAAAACACATTTAAACTCACACTTAAGGTTAATCAGAGATTGTCCTTCCATTTTCGTCATTTACGAAGGGATGAGACTCTCTTCAGCGATTTTCCACACCACTGCACTTATCTTTTCTCCACCTCCATGTTCATGCACCACCTCACTCCCTCAAGACAACCCTGCCCCCTCCTTCCATTCCCGGTGTGTGTTACCTAACACACCATGGACCAAACCATGAACAGAACTATGACACAAGCCTCTGTTCACAATAATTCAGATGCTCTGTTGCACAAGTTGTGAAACCACTGGTTACACAATGCACATCTGTGATGAGATGTTCGATGAGTTGCAAAAGTTCCATCCAATCATCTGAGGACATTCAGGCTGCATTTAGACGTAGCATCTAGGTCAAGAAAACCACTTCTCTATACACAGGTTTGAATCTGGCAGATTAAAACAGGTTGAAAAGATGACAACCATAACCCAAGGCTATAGTATTCCTTTAGAGACCTGCTATGACATTTCATATCACTCTGATTCCATTTGTGGTCCAATTTATGAATAGTTGAGATTGAAAGGGTGCGCCTCCATTGACATCGTGCGCAGCAGATTGGTGCTAAATGTCTCAGCCACTATAATCATACAAATCACTGCAGTTATTGCAGTCTGCACCATTAAAGTCCCTCTATTAAACGCTATTCTGTCTGTGTCTAATGGTTGTCTGGATGAGTAATGCATAGGTGCTGGTGGCTGTGTATGTTTCATGGTGTAATCCAGTCGTAGTGTGTATTGTACCTGACACATTAAACCTTAAACACACTCTACGCCTAGCTAACTAAGCAGATGAAGCGACACATTTTACACACAGAATGGATTTGAAACAGTCCTCCCATAGAGGTACTTGTGCGAGGAATATCCAAGGCTCAATTCCAAGAATAACATATCTTACCGGTTTAAATTCCAGGCGCTAAAACAAGCACAAAGCCTGGTCCACTTCACATACATCATGACAAAACCTTGCATTCTAGAAGATAAATCTCAAATATTCTTGCTCACGGTCACTATTTTTCAGTTGGTCCAATAGGATCTCTCATAAAAAGCGTCTCACTGTTCCATTGTTGTAAAAACATAACCGTAGCAAAAGTCTAGACAGGATGACAAATGTTCTATTTACTAAAGGATAAAAACCTTCCGTGTCACATCATATCCTGCCCACATCCTCCTAGCACTGATCCAATCTCTCCAATAGACAGGAAGCATCTCACGACACAAAGCTTTCATTTTGTTACAGTTAGCGATAAGAGTGGATATGACTCTTGCTATGTTATTATTTTGAGTGACGCAAAACCTTCTTTTCAAGCTGATGCTTTGAGCGGTCACACTTTTACGAGAAATGACAAGAATAGCAACTCCTTTTTTAAATGAAAGTTTCAAATAATTAATATGGAGGAGAGTTTATTTGGCATCAACATCAACTGCCTTACATCCACTGCAGTTCAATGCCAAAATACATATACAATTATAAAATACAGTTACGAAGTTATAACATATTTTTATAAATATAGTATTTTGTCATGAACTAGATGTTAAGATATAGATATACAAATATATATGCATATACACATATCCATTTTGAAACGTAGTTTCACAAAATCACAAAAAAATTACATTACACATATAGTATATATACATTATATGTATCAATGCAAAATTATTCAAAATATATAAGAAATATGTATATACACATTAAAAAAAATAATTATACTTTGGGTTTGACTGGACTTTGTTTGTTTAGGCTACTGACTTCATGTCAGAATTCATGTCTACCATTTTAGCATAAAATTCCTCTAAATTATATATAGCAGTTTGCAGAGAAAGGGTTAACAGTCTTTACTTGTTCCTGAAAGGAGACTGAGATGGTTCCACTTAGAGAGAGCAAAGAGAGCATCGCAATATGTCATGTCACATTGACAGAATTACCCTGTTGTTTCAGCTTCTCTGGCAGTCAACACATCACACATTATTCACTAGTTTCTTCACTAGATCTAATGTTGGTCATAGAACTACGATAATCACACCTGCAGTGACAGCACCCTTTAATGACCCATAATAACATTTGCCCAAACTAATTCAGTGTCATTCATAAAAAAAACTGAAACCCTCCCCATTTACACTTCCTCTTGCGATCCTCCACTCTTTACCCTTCATACCCCAGACAGGCTTACCAGGTGTGTGCGACGGTGAATCGGCGCCTGTGGCGGCTGCCCTTGTTAACCATGAGCTTGCGGAAGAGGCGCGGGGAGCTGCGGGGAGATATTTTGGGGGAGGTGATGCGCTTGTTGCCAGCACCCAGTCTCGGAGGCTCCAGCTCCAAATGCATGTGCTCCTTAAAGGTACGAATGCAGGGGTCCAATTCCGGAGCACTCAGCTCATTGGATGACATGGTGATGCTGCGGGTTGAAACAGCCCTATTTCGCCCTTTCTGAGTCACACTACCAACTATTCCCTCCGTTTCTCTCAGTCAACTAGAGGTTATGCCATGCAGGCTGATGTTTTGTGTGTCAGACAGGAATAAATGTGTGCGCTTGAGCTGCTCTATTCTCTCGCTTCCTCTGTCAGCTTAGGCTTTCGGCAATGCAGTAGAATAATCCTCTCTCGTTCAGTTCCACTGACACACTGAGAGCAGTCCCCGTCAGTGCAGTCACACCTCCTTCCTGTGAGAACAAGAAAAAAAGAAAAACACGCTCTCTCTCTCTTTATCTATAACCACACCTCTCTCTGTCTTTCTCTTTTTAGGCAAAATGAGATAAGAAAGACTGTCTGTCTCTCCTACACAGACATAACTGACTTCATAGGATCTCGGATGTCCAGTGTTCTTTCTTTTATTTAGGTGTCTGTCTCCCTCTCAGTCCTCCTGCTCCGTTCTCACAGCTCCTCAGTCTCGCACTTACTTCACTCAGCTCCAGGAAACTCCATCTTAAATTATTCAACAGTGGGCAAGAGCAGGTCTTCTCTCCCATCAGCGGCTCCTCTCTTTAGGAACTACCAGGTAGAGCTTCTCGGGATGCAGGGAGGAAACCCGGAGGAAGGAATCGACTGAGCGCACCTAATTCTGCTACCATAGGTGCTGTCTGCTTTGTAAATAAATGGAATAGCTTTGAGATCCTTGTATTTAAAAAAAGCCATGAGAAAATGTGCATAGTGACGGTAAAAGCTCCGCCCCTCCCTGCAACTGATTGGCTGAGCTGTGGTTAGTTTGATGGGTGTCTCTGGCTGAATTCTGATGAGGGCGTCTGCCCTTTCACAGCTCGGTGGCGTTCAAGACACTGATAAAAGAAAAAATCCAAAAAGCAATTTAAGCCCAGGATTAGCAGTGTCTGGGGAAATAAATATTGCTATGAGGTAAATGAAGGTTTAGATACTAAAGTGGCTGGTTTGAAGAGAAAATAATGGGAGTGAACTGGAAAGAGAAAATTATTTAAATGGAACATACAGATGGACAGAAAACAAAAGCAATTTAAAACAAAGAGAAAAAGTCATGTGTGAATTCCTTCAATATATATTTAACTGAACATGCTTAACTTTATCAACCACCCAGGAAAATCAATACACAAGCTCCTTTCAATAACATTTCATATTATATGTGTTCAGATATTCAGTCAGAAAGCACCTAGACACCTATACACCAATAAATACCTAATGAAACAAAACCGTGATGTGATTTCTGGAGGTGCATTGTTGAATGCCCTTCAAAGCGCGTTTGAATGTGCAACAGCATACCACTCGCCCTGTCTGACAGCAACACAGCAGGATTATCTCCGGCTCTCATAGAGACATGCTGAAGAATGGAAGTACGTTAGCCAGCTATCAACCTGCCAGTCAACACCCGCCGGCAGCCAGGACTTCACCATGGAGACGAAGGAGAGGAGGAAGTAATGAGAACAGGAAAAAATGATGAATGAGAGGATAAACAAAAAAGTTGGAACAGATAGTAAAATCTTATATTTTATGAGCTGTTTTGACAGATCTTTCAACACAGAAGACCTATGATATATAACAAATTCCCTTATTTTAGCAAGCAAAGATCTGGGTTTAAACTGGGTTGAAATTCTGAAATTGCTATGAAAGAGGAGAGAGACAGATACTAGAAAGCCACTGAGATCAGTTTGACTATAAGTATCAGTATGGATGGAATGAGTATCAAGTTGTTTAAGGGCTACTGAACCTTTAGTTGGTCTACTGCATTCATCTTAACAGGGTCTACTGTATTCTGCTGCATTCACTTTAAACAAGGTCATCATAAAAATTCACTATGATTGAAGTTTTGTATATCGAATGAGGTTGTGTATATTGAAAAGTGTAAAGGGACCAAGAACTGAACCTTGAGGCACCTCAGTGATTAGCTGATGAGTCTCAAACATCCTCCTCTCCAGGAAACCTTAAGGCCCGGGTACACTTCATTTTCTGTTTTCTACTCCATCTAGTGCACAGTTCAGCATTCAAGCCATATACTATATGGACCATGAGTGCTAATGGACATGTTCGGCACTCATGTACTACCCAGTGGACCTTTGTTTTTTGGAGTGCTCAAATCACTCACACATTCGCTGTTGTATGTGCACAAGTCCGTGCAAAGTGTGTGCAGACATCAACGCACTGTAATGAAAATTGTTATACGAACGTAACATAAAATAATGTTTTTTTTAAATAATATCTAAGTTAATTCTTGTTCAAAACAATCACGTTAGCAAAGTTTGTACTATTTTCTGCTTATTTTGAAAAATAAAATAATTAATATTTGTTCAATAAATATAATGTCATTAAAATATGTTAATATAGAAATACATTTTAAAATACAGAAACAAAATTATTTTAATAAGTAAAGCTTGTCATATGACATTCCTAAAAAGAACATTATTTTGTGTATTTGGTGTAATGCAATGTTTATGCGGTTTAAGGTTAAAAAAACACATTATTTTCCACATACTGTACATTATTGTTGCTCCTCTATGCCCCGCCTTTCTGAAACATGCGGATTTTTACAAAGTTCATCGTTCTGAGAAGCCAGGCGTGCTCTGATTGGCCAGCTATTTAGTGTGTTGTGATTGGCTGAATACCTCAAGCGTGAGATGGAAATGTTACGCCCCTTACCGTATTGTGATGCCGTATCCCCGCGCGACGGCACAAAAACAATAAGACCCATTACAAACGAGGCAATTGTTGGATCCAGTGGGGACATAATTACTAATTATAATGACTTATACTGTCTTTTTACGCGTCGCGTTGAATCACGCCACGTAAACATTACCATGTCTGCATTTGTGATCAGAGAAACGACAAACAAAAAGCACTACTCTACACAGCTCAAAACTCGCGTTTGAATAGTCAGTGGCAAATTCTTTAAATAAGAAAACGTACTTTTAGGCTGTGAGTCAGAAGCGCCAGACTGTCCTTGCAAAGTTGTAATTGCCCCACTTTATAGAAACAGCCTTTGAGCATAGCTGGCAGGCTACTCCCAGGTTCAGGAAATAGTCCTCCGTTAAAATACGCTGCACACAGTCTAATATTTGGGTTGAACTGTTCTGGAACAGTGTTGTAAATACAACTCAACCACTGCAGTGCGCAATTGCGTCAAAGATCAGACAAATCTGCATGTGCATCTTGAAAAGCAGATGTTTTGGAAAGTGCTACGCCACGTTTTTGTGCCATCTAGTGGTTTAAATGAAAATAATATCAAAGGCGCTTTTTACCCCGGGGGCACATTTAGCCCCGTTGTACCCTAATCTGCTCTGTATTACCCTAAAGATCTTGCCCGATTGTGGTAAACTGGCTCCTACAGAGGGGAAACTGGGGCTCTTATTCTATTTATTGACACATCAACTACCCTAGGGAGATAAAGCCATAGTGGAAAACTACAGTGCAAATCTGTAAACACCATTTTGAGGACCCTGCAGGTGGTATGCCTTCCATTTAGCAGACACTTCCTTAACCAACAGACAGTCTTCTGGGATCAACCTTCAGTAAAGTGGCTTACTAAATGGTAACAGTTCATGAGTCACTGCTGCTAGGATTTGAACCTATAACCTTTGAGTTACCATCCCACATTTACTACTAATCTACTACTACTACTACTACTACTACTATCCTTAGTAGGAGTTTGCATTATTGTGAAATCCAAGCCTCGTGTAGTAATGTGAGTCTAGCACCGAGTTCAATGACAAGGAATGAGATCAAGTCACTCTGACTGACCTTTCTGAGTTGTGAGCCTATTCACTGATGGAGTCTTAGTGGAGAGGTCTTACATAACTGAAGGTCTTACATAAAGACATTTCCTTACTGCTGACTGCTGCAATGAGGGAAGTCATATGGCTCCCAATGCTAGCTCATATAGTAAAAAGGATGAGAGATATTGAGCACCAACAGGGACATTATGAGGAAAAATAGAAAGCTAAGACGAGAGGAATGAGAATGAGGGCAAACACAACCCCTGCAGAGTGAAATTTAAAATCATTTCACAGGATTAGAATTTGTTATAAGCTGTCTCGTAAATGCTTACCAACATCTACCAACTACATTTCTCACCCTGCACAGTGCTGGGTATTAAGTATTTTGTGAACCTGTAAGACAAAGAAGATTCCCTCTACTCTAAACATTGAATGTATCAGTTGTGGTTTCTGCCTATAATATTAAATAACGTATCAAGCTACAATGAGATTAAATTAATCTATTTTTGCAGCCACCAAAAATCCCTCTTTTAGAAATCTAGATATAGATACACAAATTAAGTCATTAATTCAACCCAAAATATTTAACATACAGTCGCATCACTTTTTTTTTTTTAAAGTTTTGGGCTTTTCATGCCTTTATTCAATAGGACAGTAATAGAGAGCAGACAGGAAAGCATTGGGTGGAGAGAGGGGGCGGGATCGGCAAAGGATCTCAAGACGGGAATCGAACTCGGGTCGCCGTGAGCACAGTTGCGCTATATGTCGGAGCACTAACCACAAGGCTATTGGCGCTGACACAGTCGCATCACTTTCTAGTTTTCATAAACTAATTCCCTGTTAAGAACTTTAAGATTAAAGTTTGAAAATCTCCAATTGCTTTGCAGTGTAAAGATGTTTACTATAATCTAATTACCTTGATGGTGCCATTGCAATATTTACAAATGAACTGCAATTGGGCTTTTTTCTTGCACTCATTCGCATGTGATTTTTTTGTTCAACCAATTTCTATTATTTTATTTTTATATATGTAACCATATATTGCTACTTTTTCACAGCAGAGACAACACAGAAGTTGTGCTATGAATTAACAGGTCATGCTAATTTACCTAACAATGGCGAAGCAGCTTTGATGCTGTTTTTCATTTACACAGAACCAAAGCAAAACAATTAAATGCAAATCTAGTTTAATTATTGCTGTTGTTACTGTACTACAACCGGTACTACTCCTGGAGTTGCACTGAAATGTTAGTAAATTGATTCAAATGATTAGAATTAGCACTCCACTCCACAGCAGGAGACACTGTAGTTGACAATGTGGGAAATGCAGGTCAGTTTGATTTGGAGGATAGTTGATTACTGCAGGCCGCAGCCAGCCTCCATTACTTGGTCTCTAAGCACAAATCAAGCCTAGAAACTCAAAAGCTTGATGCCTCTAATCCAACAAAATTGTTTGCGCACACACAATGTCTGAATGTGACCACAGTGTGAACACGTTCTAATGGTACAGTCGGTGTGTTTGTTTGTGTGTGAGAGAGAGTGTGTGTGTGTGTGTGTGTGTGTGTGTGTGTCTGTGTGATCCAGCCATCCATCATCTTCACCCTTGTCTGATGGCTCCTCTGGCATTTTCAGGTGAAGGGTCATATGAAAGGAGATGTCTTAAAATCCTCCACTAAGAGCTTTGAAGGACACCATCAATTGACAAAATCAAAAGCCTTTGAGAAAGATGATTCTAATCTTCCACAAGAAAGGCCAAGAGTAATGAAAAAACAACACTGACTGGGAAAGAACATACAGTACATGAACATACAGACAGCGATTTAACTTAGCAGTATAAATGGAAACATTCCATAGACTTCTATTGTTTTTATTTACAGCTTGTTATCAATACTATAACTTTACCCTTCATTTTTACAAAAAAATAAAATAAAATGTATTTTTGTATCATTTTAACAAATGAGGATGTCCCCTAAAGGAGTATTTATCAGATTTACTGAGTAAAATGGCTCGCTTCTGAGTACAAATCTGACCCCAAAATATGGTACACAAACACACACAAACCAAAAATATAATATATAGGCCCGATTTCACAGACAGGGCTTAGATTAAGCCAGAATTTGGCCATAGTTCAATTAAGACAGTAGCTTTTATAAATATGCCTTAGATAAAAACATTACTGGTGTGCATCTTGAAAAACAATGAATCTAACATATTTTAAGATCACTCAAAATATGCCCAGACAAGCATTTTAGTCTGGGACTAGGCTTAAGCCTTGTCTATGAAATCGGGGGATAGTTTCTACATTAGTAATGTTATTATTAGTGATAGTTTGTAATGCATTATGTATTCTTCTAATTACTTTTCCTGATAACACAGTAATGTAATGTGTTACACTTTAAATTGTTGTAATTTGATTACAGTTCCTCAAATAAAATGTCAATAAAATTACATCACTTAAGTTACTAATACAATGTTAAAAAAAATATTAAAAAAGCAAAAATCATGTTTTACTCGTCAGTATGCCCTTTAATAAATCAACAGAGAATGCGATATAAAATGCAGATGAGTCCTACAAAATGTAGATGCAATGAAAGGTTTCCTAACATATTTCAAAATGTTGCACTCGATTTCACATATTTTAGTCTGGCATTATAGCTTGGGAAAAGTTAAACTAGTAAATGTTTTTAAACAAGATATAAACAAGTTTATATCACAATAACACTAATATAAGTAAAAATAAATGACTCATCAGAATGAGATCCTCCTCTGAATTAAGCCGCGAGTCACATTGCAATCTTCTTCTGAGGTAAATTCAAGGCTTATTCCTCACAGCGTGTTTGGCGTGTTGTTCCAAAAACGTACATGAACTTCATGAATCTTAATGCTTAGTTTGCAGAGGTGATATGGGCATTTGCATGTTTGTACGTCTCAAGCCTGGTTTCATGTGGTTGATTATCGTATAGCACAGGATGCGCCTGGGTGTGACCACATTACAGATAATGAACTCAGACAGGAAAGACTGTACATCAACTGGTTTCAAACTAATTACTTTATCAGATAATTTTGTTTTTGACATAGCTAACATATGTCTTACTAAAAAGACACTTCAAACTTTCTTTAGATATATTTCCCATGTCTGTGTGCCAAGTATTTGCTGAGTTTTCGCTCATTTTAGTGACACATTTTAGGAAGATATTTGCGGAGACAAAAACTGCAGAAAGCGCACCCTATATGTTTTCTTTATTTTACAAAAGCACAATATTTTGTTGGTACTGCAAATGCATACATATAAAAGACCTTTTACAGTTTCAAATGATATATCACTATTATCTGTATGATCAAAAATTACGAAACATTATCAAGAAACGTTATCAAGAAAAAATGCAAATGATCATTCAAGTTGCTGTTTTAATACTTATGTAATTTTCCAGTCAATATTAAATTAATGAAAGAACTATGAGTTTCACTCTGTAGTGTATTTTTAGGTTTAATAACTTGAAAAGTAAAGTAAACTTGAAAGTAAAGTAATTAGTAATTTGATTTTTTTTTTTAAATGCAGTAATCAGCAATGAAATCAAATTGCAATTTTAAAGTAATTAGTAATTTGTAGTCAATTACTTTTTTTCAGTAGCTTACCTAACATTGTACATCATTAATCATGTCATTTGAAACCCATAAATTTTTCCTTCTTCTATGGAGCACATTGACAAATATTTAGCAATAGGTTTAGGGATTCTCAGATACATCAAAAAATAGTATTTATTAAATATTTAACTGATAATTTATTTTAAAGCCTATAATCAACATATTGGCCAATGTAAACATTGTTAGGGTGTTTACATGAACTCACTGGTGTAAAATTGGTGTATACACACAAACTGGTCCTTTCAAGCCTCGTTGACTACAACATTCTGTTAAACTTCTCTTTTTGTGTTCCTCAGAAAATAAAACCAAGCACAATTTAGGGTTAGTATATTCATATTTCTAAGAGATGATGACGACTAAAAGTCACAGAGACAGACGTGTTCTTACATCATACAGCAATTCATCTTGCAGGAAGTGACAGATGAGGACTAAACAGACCTCGATCTGACCCGGACACAAGAGCGTGAGGAGGTCTCTTGCCCTGAAGCCTTGTACAATGGCACTTCTGAATGAATCTGCCTCATACTGTCTGCATGACTTGATGTCAGAAATGTTTCCTTCTTTCTCTCTCACACACACAATCACACGCACACAATAGAGCGCTCAGTCCCGAAAAATTGGGTAAAGTCACTGATGAATTCGCTTGGCAGACAGCTCAGTGCCCTGTAGTGTCTGTCCTCCAGCATCATTGCTTATGCCTGGCCCATAAAGCTATCCCACAAGCCACCTGGGAGCGCCCAAATCAATCTGCAACGGAGTCACGTCAGCAGGAAAATAATTGTGCTCCAAATATAGCACTTTCCCTAAACCTTGTCTCCTGATTCTCCTGACACACACATCAAACAGACAGCTCTAACAAGAGCAGAAATGCAAGAGTGTGAGATAGCAGGGCAAATAATGAATGCTTGCCAGGGTGTCTTTATTCGTTTGTGTAATATATATGTCCAGTATTCTAACTGGAATAAAGTCATACTATAGCTTATGAAATTTAAGTCAATTTTCACTGATTATGAAAACTGATATAATCTTGGTCTGTTTCTCTCAAACACCTGTAATAGGGTGGTATGATTCACTTTTTTATTTATTTTTATAATTTTGTCCTTGACAGTCCTCATACACTTTCATTTTATGTAAAAGAGAGGCCATGATATTTAACTAGACCTCTTATGTTTCTGGGAGAACTGTTCCTTTATATAAACATTATGAGACTAACATCCAGATCTTATCTCAATTTGTCATCCATTTGAACGGCCTACTTTAATACATTTTATGACAAATGTGGGTCTGGAGTGTTTTTTTGGGGGGCAGACTGATGAATGCTCGTGAGGTTTACCAAACCAGAGGTGTCGCACACAGAAATACCTGAGAAGAAACACCATGACGTATTTTAGTCTCAATGCTGCCCTCCACTGGCAAACAATGACAACAACTACCAATTTAATGCATGTACTGTAATCTGATGGAAAACATTTAGCAAACACATCAAACTTGTGTGCTCTAAAGTTGAAATACTGAAAATCAGACCTGTTTATTTTCAGACAGATAAAACAAAAATCTCATTTGTGGCTACACTTATAATATAAAGTATTATAAGTATCCAATCACAAATTTATTTTGGACTTATTGGTGCATTTGCTGTGGGCCCATCATCCATTGCAACTCACTAATTGCAACTCTGCTGTCAAATCACATCTTTTTAGCAGACAAATTAAAGGAAGAATGATTAATTGATGATTACAAACCAGCTGTTGCTGTGTTGCCAAGCACAACCAGACAGATTTCCCTCTTCTCAAGGCAACAAGACTGAGCAGCTGCAGCTTAAATCACCAGTGCTGGAAGCAAAACTAATATATTTCATCTCTTATCATGCAGCAATTTAGGATTTCCATATGTACATATGTTATATGTAAAGCATATTGCAGATGCTAAGACAAACAAGTACATTAGAAAGACCGAATAAAACATTTAAAGGAATAGTTCAACCAAAAATAAAAATTCTGTCATCATTTGCTCACCTTCCAAATACGAGTTTCTTTCTTCTATTCAACAGAAAAGATATTGGTAATCAAAGTGTTGACGGTAGCCATTGACTTCCATAGTATTCTTTTGTCTCCATAATTTGGAAGTCAATGGCTACCGTCAACTGTTTGGTTACCAACATTCTTCAAAATGTTTTCTTTTGTGCTCAACTAAAGAAAAAAATGAGGTTTGGAACAAATAGAGGGTTAGTAAACGATGACAGAATTTTCACTTTTGGGTAAACCAACCCTTTTGGTAGATTTCAAATAATTTAATACTGTATAATATGTGTGCTAATTTACAAGCTTTGCAGACACTTCTACATATCTAAAGCAAATTATGCAAATCATGAGTGATGAGAATCAGCATCAGAAAAAGCTACAAATTAGCGGTGAATTTTTCCTCCTGAAACATCTTTCTACAAAAGCAACATGCAGTCACATAAATCAGAACAGCCTACATAATATATATCTACATAATATGCAGATAAAATAAATAAACACTTAATTCATGATTTACTGACCAAAAAGAGAGAAATAAATCTATGAATTAAATGCCAGTGTTGGAGATTTCTGCACTAAAAGAGACACCAAAACTGGCCGTATTCCTATGTTGACTTGTCTAAGAAATGTGCATGTCCCACAATCCATACTCAAAACCATAATCAGCAATGCAGTGACTGGACGGAAACATATTTACATTACAATACAAAGAATAAGTCATTTCTGAACAACCACTCAAGAATACATGTTATTTTAAAATATATTAAAACAGAAAACCATAATGTTCGAATGTAATAACACAAATAAATGCTGCTTTGATGAACATAAAAGACTTCTAAAACTTTAAAAAGCTAAAAAAATTAATAAAAATAAAAAATCTTACAACCCCAAACTTTTGAATTGAAGCATATTATATAGCCTATACATTTATATAATATAAAAGCTTATATAATCTAATTTGCTAAATTAATTGTTGTTTCCAAACAAGTTTACCAAACATTTTTTTCAACAATTGTTAAACCTCAAACAATATAATAAATGAATCACAGAACCATAGTGTTTAGACTCTTCAAGACAAAAAAAGTACAAAAGTCCCTGCATTTTAAACTGAGATGGAAGAAAGTTCCTTAACATCAAACATTTTACACACATCTTTTGTAATATATCAGACTTCTGAAATGAAAGTTGAGGAGAAGTGAAAGGAGCTGATTGACACGGACTCACCACTCAGAGTCCACAGGTGTGATGTCAATGCGAGGTGTAATGAAGGGCAGTGTAGTTGGTCTTGCCATGATCTCGTCATCTGGACTGCGGGACCTCTCAGTCTGCCGCCATGATAAAGGAGGCAACTGTAGGTTACCAGAGAAACGGCGCCGCCTCCGCCGCAGGTCCACCCCCAGCGTGCAACCCGAAGAGGTGAAAGATTCACTTAGTCTGCAGTCCGGAGGCTCTTTACTGTCCTGGAGTGAAAAAAGAGAGGTAGGTAGTAAAAAATGTAATGCCATGTCAGCAGATGAGGCTATTTTGATGGCAAGAGCTTTATTGTGCATGTTCTGCCAGTTACATAGGAGTTGCATATATACAATAAAATAAAAGCAAGTAAGAAAGAGAGAAATGAGAGAGCAAAAAGGAAAATTGCTATCAGTGTACTAAAGATTTGAATGAATGAATGAATGAAACAAATGAAGACATTGTAACGTATTTCATACCACTAGAGGGCGCCAAAGCCTTTCACTCAACATCAACTTCTCAACTCTACGTCTATGTTTCTTGAAAATACATAAAATGACATTTAACAGACGTCTGTTGTACAGACAAACGCTCTAGATGTGGGAAAAAGTTTAAACAAAACAGAAAATAGCTGTTATTAATATTTTAAATATTAGGATTAGATGTGTCAGATAAATCTTCACAGTCAAATATATTCAGTGTTACAAAATTAAAACAAGCACAAAAACGTGATATGGTACAGTTGTGTTTTTTGTATGTGATATATATTTTTAGATGAATATTGAAGTACTGGTTAGCAAAGTACTACCACCTAAAAACCAACGTATTACCAAGATACTTCCATTGTACATTTTGTAAGGAAAGGGAAAGACAAACAACTCCCCCACAGAACTGAGATATGAGAAACACTGCATTGATTGATATATGCTGTAGTCACTCTAATAAATTTGATGTGTTCCGGCGTACATGCTGTTCATTTGTGTGTACTGCAAAACCATGACAAGCAAAGACTTCTTTCAATTTAGTCATCCTCACGAGGTGCACACAAAAACAAACACAACCGGTAGTCACCAACAAATGATTCATATGCACTGGCTCTAGTTCAGTTTGAATCAGTGTGATGAGTTTTTCTCAGAGGTTATGCGAATAGAATATTTTCTCTTCCTTTATCACACACATACATGTAAACAGCAAACTTCTAAGATACAACACGCTCTTAAAAATAAAGTGATACCTAAAATGAAGTGAAGTGACATGGCCATATGGTGACCCATACTCAGAATTTGTGCTCTGCAATTAACCCATCCAAAGTGCACACACACAGCAGTGAACACACACCCTGGGGCAGTGGGCAGCCATTTATGCTGCGGCGCCCGGAGAGCAGTTGGGGGTTCGGTGCCCCAGTCGTGGTATTGAAGGTGGAGAGAGCGCTGGACATTCACTCCCCCCAATTCCTGCCGGCCTGAGACTCGAACTCGCAACCTTTGGATTACGAGTCTGACTCTCTAACCATTAGGCCATGACTTCCCCAAAAGGTATACTTCAGGTATTATTATGCACTTTTAAAGTACTAATATGTACCTTTAAGGTACTAATATGTATCATTTAGGGTTAAATTAGGTAAAAAGATGTACCTTAGGGTTCCACCCCAGTGACAGCTTTGTATGTTTTTAGTAATTTTTGATTATTTTTGATTTATGCTATTTTATTTGATACTTTATTGTATCTTATAAATATTAAAAGCATATAATAATATCTTTCATATAATCATTTTAATTTATATAATTTATTTCTAGTTATTTTAAGCTCTAAAAATACTGAAAATAAATACTAATATTGCAATTTTATTTTTTATTTGTATTTATTTATTTTTATTTTTTACTTTCTGTAAACAAAAGAGTTGGAAAAGCAGCTTTGTCATTACAACAGAGCTACCAGAAACATCTTGTGGTGCCTTCAAATATTGCATTTGACAATGAAGGGCCTTGTTGTCAAAAAAGTTGAGAACTGCTGACAGAGAAAGCGCTAACCAAGAGGACTGTGTTGCCCAGATTGTTTGCTCAATCCTTTAAAATTGCAGTACTAAAAAAAAAAAAAAAAATTTTATTAAATGTATTTATGCATTTATTTACATACAGTGTGTGCATGCATTTATTAAATTTACAACCCGAATTCCGGAAATATTGGGACGTTTTTTAAATTTGAATAAAATGAAAACTAAAAGATTTTCAAATCACATGAGCCAATATTTTATTCGCAATAGAACATAGATAACATAACAAATGTTTAAATTGAGAAATTTTACAAGTTTATGCACAAAATGAGCTCATTTCAAATTTGATGCCTGCAACAGGTCTCAAAATAGTTGGGACGGGTGCATGTTTACCATGGTGTAGCATCTCCTCTTCTTTTCAAAACAGTTTGAAGACATCTGGGTATCGAGGTTATGAGTTTCTGGAGTTTTGGTGTTGGAATTTGGTCCCATTCTTGCCTGATATAGGTTTTCAGCTGCTGAAGAGTTCGTGGTTGTCTTTGACATATTTTTCATTTAATGATACGCCAAATGTTCTCTATAGGTGAAGGATCTGGATTGCAGGCAGGCCAATTCAACACCAGGACTCTTCTACTATGAAGCCATGCTGTTGTAATAGCTGTAGTATGTGGTTTTGCATTGTCCTGCTGAAATACACGTCATCTGGAGGGGAGCATATGTTGCTCTAAAACCTTTATATACCTTTCAGCATTCGTAGTGCCTTCCAAAACATGCAAGCTGCCTTTACCGTATACACTTATGCACCCTCATACCATCAGAGATGCTGGCTTTTGAACTGAATGCTGATGACAAGTTGGAAGATCTCCCTCCTCTTTAGCCTGGAGGACATGATGATTCTGGACCATGTTCGAATATGGCTTCCTTTTTGCATGATAGAGCTTTAGTTGGCATCTGCAGATGGCACGGTGGATTGTGTTTACCGACATTGGGTTCTGGAAGTATTCCTGGGCCCATTTAGTAATGTCAATGAATCATATCATGCCAGAATCCAGAATCATGCCGATGGGTGATGCAGTGTCGTCTGAGGGCCCGGAGACCACGGGCATCCAAAAAGGTCTTCGGCCTTGTCCCTTACGCACAGAGATTTCTCCAGTTTCTCTGAATTTTTTGATGATGTTATGCACTTTAGATGATGAGATTTGCAAAGCCTTTGCAATTTGACGTTGAGGAACGTTGCTTTTAAAGTATTTTTTATGCACTCTTTCACAGATTGGAGAGCCTCTGCCTATCTTTACTTCTGAGCGACTCTGCCTCTATAAGACATCCCTTTTATGTTACAGACCTGATGTCAATTAACTTAATTAGTTGCTTGATGTTCTCCCAGCTGAATCTTTTCAAAATGTCTTGCTTTTTTCAAAATTTATCTGTTTAAACATTTGTTATGTTATCTATGTTCTATTGTGAATAAAATATTGGCTCATGTGATTTGAAAGTCTTTTAGTTTTCATTTTATTAAAATTTACAAAATGTCCCAACATTTCCGGAATTCGGGTTGTATTTTCCTAATTTCCTATTTATTTATACGCAACATCCAATATATCAGTTATAGCTCTGTGCATGTGAAACCATTCACACTATGCTGTGTGCTGTGCTGTTCCAACACAGTGGTAGTGAGCAAGATGGGAAGATATGTGGGCAGCTGAAGATGTTTGATAGCAGACCAACACTGGCTGGAAAGCATAAGAAACTCGCCAGAAACTGATATCATCAGTACAGCTGAGGAAAGAAGAAGAGTGTTTCTGCATCATCTGTCAGGAACCACAAGAAAAAACTCTCAGAAGTGAACACAGCTTGATGTTATGAAGAGGAACTCTGTTGACAGGAGCTGCTAAAAAGCTCATCTAAACAGACAAAGTTGCAAAGCTCTGGATGCTAAGACAAGAAAACACTCCAACACCCCTCTTTACTAGAACCAATTCAAGGAGAGCAATTCATCTGAAAATAGAGCAGGTGGAGGCCAAATAATGCCCTAACCTAATAGAAAATGCATTGCCCGTATTCTTAAAGATTCTAAGAATCCTCTCAGAGAGCTCCTAATTTAGCTTAAAAATTTCTAACTAGGAGTTTTAGCTTAAAAGTGATTCAGGACCAATCTGAGAGCAACTCTGAGCAAGGAAAAGACAAAAACTTTTATCTCAGTGAGCAGGGGGGCTGACCCCGTTGCTTGCTGTGACACAGTCTTTTGAAGACTGTGATTGGTTGGTTGTCCGAGGAGGAACTAAAAGAGCGCTTAGTGCTAAGATTTTTCATGAATACGGGCCCAGATCTCCATATGGCGCCAAATTGTAGAAATATCTGTATAAGTCTTCCACTCCACACCCCCACATAGATCAGATTTTTTTCCCCCTTAAAGCCTTTCCTTCAAAAAACTCTTAATGTAGTTCCTTCAACAGGGACTTTCATGTGCTTCACTTTGCTGCGTTTGTCCTTAAATGTATTGTTCACTTTGAATGCTGGGAACAATTTGCTATCCTTCACATCACATCCTGGGTGGATGAATCATGCTGAGAGTCTCAGAGTTCATTTCAATATTTCAAAATACTCCGACATGGATTCTGCAGATAACTTCAAGGTTTGGTTCGTTCTCCAGTTCTTAAACATGTTGTTTCTGACAAAACGTGTCCTTGCTAGAGGTGACTATAAAGACAGATGTTACAGAGGCCTTCAAGCATCAAACTGATTTCAAAAGCACCATAGAAGTTCATCAATTCCTCCAGCAGACCACTGGTCTATATGTAGCACCATGGTCCTGTGAGGCACGACATTTCAAAAACAGTAAAGCTAAGCTCACTTGAACTTGAACTTAAAAAGCAATATAAAAATTATTTGTATAAGCCATATACGATATTCTTTTGAAAGCCATAGGTTTATGTAAAAGACTAGATTTAAAGTCACCATTAAATCAAAATTGACTATTCAGATTGGACTATTCTTTAACGAGAAATGTTGCTGCAATAAAATAATAGTTATTAATAGTTAATAATTATAAATAAATAAATGATATATATATATATATATATATATATATATATATCATATACATACATACATACATACATACATACATATAATATATATATTATTTTAGTTAATGATAATAACCCTACCTGTCACTCACATTGTAGTAATTAAATGAAAGCAATAGCAAACAGAAACAATTAAAAACAGACAAAATCAATTCCCACCATACTTTTTTTTTCTCATTCAAGAAGCCATTTCACTCAGATATACATCACAATAAGTAAGAAAAGATGACTGCAACTACTGTTTCATGCTGATTTTAACCTGTTATTTACTGATAATCTTGATATCTCTCCTCTTTTTAAGCAGTGCTGGTCATTTGTGAATGAGTCAGAAAACAACATCAATCAGTCTGATCCATTCTGATTCATTCATAAATCGAAATGATTCGAGGTATTTCAGTTGTGGTAGCGGTAATCAGATTAACAGCTTACTGGAAGGGAAGATTTTCAGTTAATAATTATTTCTATTTTGGCTTGTTTCTTCTCACACAAAGATATCGTATGGCTTCAGAAGAAATTGGAATATAGTACATTTTGATGATACTTTATGATGCCTTTAGACTTAAAATCTTAGGCTTCCATTATTTACTAGTAGCTGTATCCAAAACAGCAACAAATTTTCATTTTGGGGTGAAATATTACTGTGTCCTTTAAACACAGTGTTCAGATTCCCCTTCAGTCAAGGACGAATATGAAGATATTTTGCAGATTTAGATGCAACTATGAGCTCATGTCGTCTGGCAAAGGACATAATCTGTATTTGAAAGATTCAAACATTAGCTCACGGTAAACGTATCATGTTGTGATTGGACAGCGTCCTCCTAGGTTGATGTTATCCGGACCATTGGCTCAGCCCTGTCTGTGCATCAGAATTACAGCATTTTGTCCCCAAATGAACTCAGAGGGAGAGCACAGGAGCACGACGGAGCAATCAGCCAGACCAGGGATGACCAAGGTGACCTCCTGAGATTCCCTGTGTCTGGAACACTCTGCGGTCAGCTCGCAGCCAATGCCTGCAGTCACCCGAGACCACGTTCTTTTTTAATTCATTAGACTAATGCAGCGGCTCTCTGAGCTATAAAACAGCCCTGTGCTCTACAGACAACCTTTTCTCCTTCAAACTAAAATTACCCAAAGCACAGGCACTCAACCATATGGTGCTTGACTCTCTTTGACTTTGTTTGAAAGAAAAAAAACTTGAGAGAAAAGTGTTTCATCAAACACAGAACATTTATGAACAGCATATGATGTGATTGTCAAAATATCAAAATTACAGTAGTAGTCCAGCAATTTTCATTTCTAGTCCTCAAGACCCATCACTCTGCACATTTTGTATGTTTCTTTTATCTGACACATTTAGTTCAGGTCATGGAGTTCAATCAAATTCTACAAAATTAACCACCGCTAGTCATTAACAATATTCAACACCAGAACAAAAAACTAATGTTATTGAACAGCCTACTCTCCTTTATTAAAAATGTCATGTAATAAATTTAAATAAATAAAAACAACATTATTATTAATTAATCTCAAATAAAAATATAAATGATTATTATTATTATTATTATTATTAAATGCAGTTTTATTATAATTAGTTTTATTGCTTTTATTTTGTTTAATACTAATATTAAATAATGGCAACTATTATTTATAATAATAATAATAATAATAATAACAACAACAACAATAGTTTTATTGCTTTTAATTTCATTTAATACTAATTTTAAATAATTACAACTATTATTTATATTGTTGTTTACTACTAAAATGTTTTATTTAAAGCTATAATAATAATAATAATAATAATAATAATAAATATAAATGATTAAATGTAGTTTTATTTTCCATTAAGTTGTTGTTGCCATTATGCCATTAGGTAAATAGTAATACTTACAATTATTATTAATATTGTTAATATATACATTGCTACCCATTACTACCACCTCGGATACAGAGTCAGATGCACCGTATGAAGACTGCAATTGTTACTTTTTTTAATCAACTTTTGAAATTCCTAGCATAAATCTACAGTAAAATGATTCTATATACAAAACCCAAGTGTACAGAAGACATACAGTACTTTCACAACTAATTACATGTAATCCTATAACAAATCCTGTATAATGAGGTAAGTAGCTTAACTATGTTTAGTACCTTTCTGAATGGCTATTAGTCCCATTATCCCAAAGCAGATAAAGAGAATCATTAAAGGTGACTGGAGAGACAGAAGAGACACATCACACTATGGATGTGAGTTCAGGGGTTCGCCTCATAAACCAAAAACCAATAAATTGGACAGACCCAACAGAGACTCTGAAGGCAGAATTCTAAATAATGCCTGTAACAGAATAAGAATTGTATCCACTAATAACTGACAGTCAAAATAGCCATTACATTCCATATGCACTTAAAACAGTGACAAACAAACCTCCCTTCACAAAGTTTTAAGCTTTCAAGGGCTTAGTCAAAGACATGGCTTAGCAATTCAAACTAAGTTGACCAAGCCAAATTATTGAAACACAAACAGCGAAATACCTCAAATATTGGACAGAAGCAACATCACAATGCACAATGGCGGAATATTTGAGCAGAGTGACTAGGAAAAGTATCCAAAGATACAAATGAAGTGGAAACAGAAGTGCACTTTTTGACCTCATGTTTGAAATACACACAGACCAGGGACACTTCATTTCACAGCCCACCCCAAAGACTTCCATCTGAAAGCACACAAGGACAAACACTCAGGCCTGCAAGGTGAAACTCTAGCAAGCTAAACACCATCTGCAAGCTATGAGGAGCCCTGATATCACAAAAGGGCATGAACCAGCAGGAAATACCAACCATAAAATGATATCAGGTTTAAAATGTCTTGTTTGATTAAAAGTCAAGCATACACCGCTCTGTATAGCCAAATCATTTGCAAAAATAAGTTTGGAACACCACTCTGTCAATCAAATTCAAGGGCTAGAAGTAACTGTCATAAATAAATATTAATAATGAGTAATGGATGGGGACCCTTCTGCTGAAAAACAGAATTGTACATACATAATGTTAGTAATACTTCGCCAATATAAGCTTCTTTTTACCATTCCAATAAAACTACTTGAATCTTATTCTGATAGTAAGAGAGAAAAGCAGGAGAAAAGCCTGCTGCTGTTTGACATTTATTTCACTGTTTCTGTGGCTTTATCAGATGAGCCCAACACATGATTGCACAAACAGAACACATGTATTTTATCACATATCCTGCTGCTAACAAGAGGGATTGTCAAGCATCAATATGTGACAAGCAAAGAGCAAACGCAGAAGCAAGAGGCAAGGAAAGCAGAGAGCATAGAGGAAGGCTCAGTAGATCAAGAGTAGAGCACTCAAGCTGAATCTGTGCCCATCCATCTCATGGCTAAGTAGGAAACCAGAAATATAACACCAAACACAATACACAATAGGCAGTTCTATCTGGCAGCATCCTAACTGAACCTCTCATAAGTGACTAATTTGGAACGCTCTACATAGGCAGCAATCCTTGAACAACACAAACAGCATGCCACATGGGAGTGATAGTCTAATAAGCATAAAATACACAGCACACACAAATATTGGGTAAAATAGCTGTAGACTGAACTAGGTGATATGTAAATATTAGCCAGTCCCACCAGGATTTCATGATTTTTTTTTGTGTGTGATTTTCGCCATTAAAATTTGTATATTTTGTGCTGGAAATTTGCAATTTTTTTTCGGGTGTGCGACAGTCAGTAGGTATTGCATTAAAGGTTCACCTAAAAATATATATTTTTTATACTAAAGAGAAGAAATTGAGTAAAGTCGTTATTTTTGTTTTCTTTGCACACAAAAAGTATTCTCGTAGCTTCATAAGATTACAGTTGAACCAAAGTGAGCACCAAACTGACCAGGTCATGTGATTTCAGAAAACGAGGCTTACATCATATTATTTTGAAACGTAAACTGATCTCGATTCAGTTTAATCTTTTAAGTTATTAAATGTTGAGTGGACTTTTCTTTAAGTTCCTTAAAGTTTAAGTTCTTTACAATCTTTAATGATATTTCATGATATATTAGATTACACTTTAATGATGCATTTATCCCTATGCATCCTAACCCTAACCCATTCTCAGTGCATTTACAGTACAATGCTTTAAAACACTCATTCATGTTGAGACTCGGATTAATTGATTAGACATTTCACTACTCTTATAAATAACTTATTTCTAAAGATTTATTTTGCCTTGCCTTCCATTTTGGATTTATTTTTCCACTGAACTCATCTCAATGTTTCATACAGTAGGATTGTATTTTCTATAAAGGACACATGCCACGTTGCCTTAGAATTTGGAAAACTGGGTATTTTAGGTGTCAGCATGATTAAAATACTTAGATATTAGATCAGCATTTGCATCCATGATGCCTTAATATGCCACCCAAATAAGAAAATCACTAGGTTTTGGATCAAACCATGTACTCTACAACCAGAATTCTCTGCCATATGAATTCAAAATATTGAGTCTGATAGTGCTCTACGGTTTATATTGAATATTTTATGTTAACAGTCGATTTGTATGGGCCTTGTGGTTAGTACACAATCAATCTATTGTGTTTCATGTCTTCATCATGTCAACCATTGGCAACAGCCTCTATCAATTTTTAAACAGCTCTGTGAGCTCAATGTAATGGGTCCAAGGCCACAGACCATACTGCAGCACATTTAAAGAACAGCCTCATCAAATAAAATAGACTGAAGAACGTTCAGGTGGAGTTAAATCAGAGTGCTGATAAAGGATCAGCTTTACACTTACCATGTGCTGACAGAAAAAGTATGTGCTATATCTACTGAGATGGAGTGTGCAGAGCTAAGAGGGCATTTTCAATTTATTCTCTAAGGGACTCGCACAGGAATTTTGAGATAGACAAAGGAGCACAGAAAGCAAGGAAAGTGTCAAAAAGTTGAGAAACGTTCAAGTTGTGCAAATGAGAAGTGAAAAACGCTGGCCAGCAGCTAATAGTTGTGATGTGAAGGAGTGACAGTCAAAAACGTTTCAAAATCTTTTGACGTACTCAGGCTTTACATCACATTGTTACATATCACTAGTATTTGCACACTTTTACTCTAGCTAGGTCAGTAGTAGTTTAAAAACTTCTCAAATTTTCATTTTGAACTTCACTTGTAATTTCTGCCACAAATCAACAACAACAAAAAGTGACAATGAAGTGCACGTCTTTAAAGTGTGATGACAGCACACATTTGTCTTTGAGTGCAAGCGAGAGTAAGAAGATGAATGTCATAATTTCCTTGAAAAGTCTCCTGCAAAACACAAACGTCCTACTAAAATCTTTAACCTTCATGTGTCAAAAAGAGACCTTTGGTTTACTTCCTTAGATAATCCCCAAACACTGCTTCCAAATGTCATCAGGCATTGATATTCACCAGCTACTGTGTACTCCTTTGTAAGATGTATATGTTTGTTAGCTCAAGGTTAGTTCTAATATTCTAATATAGTAAATACTGGTTTCTATGTGATGTAAAATATTGGTTATTAAACATTTACATTTGGTTAATCTTGAATATTTGGTTACATCCTCTGTAATAAGGATAGTGTTTTGCAAGGTCAACTGACACGACACAAAAGACCACAAAGACAAAAGCTGTTGAAAACACTACAAGACACATACAGGAAATCAGGCAGCATGCAAACCAAGAGGAAGCCAGAGATGATAAAAGATCTGCACAGTCAAAAAAGAGTGATGAACAAGTGAGGGGATGAGTAAGAGAGACAAAGGAAGTGCAGTATATCTTTACTGTTTATCTTTACAGACACACATCTTCCTACAGTCTGATTGTCAAGGAACACTTTGTATGGTTTGATCACTGACTCAGCTCTTATCTAGGGACAATTTCTCTGCACCTATCCATCTCCTCTACGTCTCTTTTAACTTTCCCCATTCCTTTCCACGTCATTTTCTTCCCAACCTCAGGGATATATATCCACTTCTTGATGTCCTTGTCTTCACATATGCTTGCAACAACCATTATAAAGCCATTTTAGGTAATAACCATCATATTTTAAGAGATGGAGTTCCTGAATTGACTAGTTGATTCAGTGACTCATAATGACAGTCACATGCATCGCTCCTGAATGAGCGTTTGGAATGAGCCAGTTCAATGATTGACTCATTAGGTTCATTCCAATTTGCGTAGTTATGAACTATTCTGTGCCTTTTTGTATTATAGATAGTGCATTTTAAATATCCAGATGATGCATTAATTTAAACGAAAAAATAAGTGTGGGGTGTTGAAATCTTCTTGCACTCGAGAGTCGCGACTTTCCATAAGCTGAAGAGGAGCCATCCGATTTCAAAGCTGGATGACAAAATAATTTAGCAAAATTCATACACTACACGGAAGAGTAGTGCAAAACATAATGATGTGGTCACATTAGTGAAATTTCATGAGCGAAACTGGTGAATAAAGGATCACTGAAAAATCCCCAACATCAATGCACAGACTGACAGTTTTCTAAAACATGCAAACACAGACAAGCAGAGTGATACAAGTCACACAAGTGGACTAAATATCAGCCTTCTTGGTGCAGTGCACGGCCAATCACACAGTATGTCAGAATACAGAATTATAAATTAGCCCCCAAAAAAGTATATTCACAGGTGTCCCCCAAGGATCTATTCTGGGTCCATTGCTTTTTACATTGTATATCAATGATCTTCCATCTGTTTGTCCCAACACTAACACCCAAATGTATGCGGACAACACTTATTTATATTTTTGGAAATGCATGATTCTGTATCACTAGTACTCACCTCATTAGGTGACACAGTCAGAACGCTTCGGCTTTTCCTCATCTTCTGTGAAGTTTTCCTCTCCCTGTCTTGCACAGGCCTGCTCCGCTGACACTCCTGCACAAAACATCAACACAAACCCACACAATCAACTCTCGCAGCAAAGACAGAAAGAACAGAAGAAAGAAAAGACATCTGACCTTGCTTGCTCGTGAGAGAGATGCCTCAGGGTAATGTTAAGATAGAGAGTCTTTCGCTATTCTTTAGTGAGAGTGATAAAGAGAGCAGCACAGTTTGTCTGCAGTCTGACAGTGACAAGCATCTCTTAAACCTCCACAGCCACCTCTTTATCAACTTTTACACTAAATATTTTTTCCAGCCTGTCTAAACTGACTGGCAAAAAGTTGTTAAGAAGATATCCCTGTGCAGAGACTGTTATGGAAGCATTTTTACATCCCTTGTGTATGATTCACTTCTGTAAAATATTAATTCAAACAACAGGGATTTACACCCTAAAAAACACGGGTCAATATTATTTACTTAAAATGCAGTACATGAGGGTAAAGTGTGACATTTTTGGGCCACTAATGGTGCCAAACGAAACTGTAAAAATACCCTTTGTTAAGCCACACCTTAAAATTGTTAGTGACCAATCCTACCTTTGCAGCTGTTGCCATGCACCATTTTGCTCCTGTCTAATGCAAGTCTTTGAATGATGTGAATGCTTGAAAATTTTAAACACAGTTCTACAGAAATTAACCAGAAATATTGTAAATTATTGCTGCTGGGCCATTTATTACTGCTAAAATGTAAATAATAAGAAAAATGTTTTTTTGTTTTTTTTCTTTTTACAATAATGTTATTGTAATGTAATTGTAGTGAAAAGATGTTACCCTACATTTATTTGTCTTAAATTAGATGCATGTTATGTTGTGTTTCTTTCACACACCAAAATGCTAAATATAAGTACTTAGCAATATCATAACTTGTTCCATCCCACATATTAATAATTTTCAATCACTTTTTACTGCTTTATAAGTACATTTGACTGAATTATACTAGTTACATAAGTCTATAGCTGAGATGTTCTGGGTGGGTCATTCTGTAAACAGTGCAAGGGAAGGGTCATTTAGAGGATCCTGCTCTTCTATGATCGTGTACTGAATGAGAATTATTATACAGATGGGCTGGTTTTTATAGTTGAGCAAATATGGGACTCTGAATGAATGAAATATTGCAAACCAGTTTGAATATGATTTTCAAAAAGCAACATTAACCAGCAGGAAAATAATACATTGACAATGTGTTGTTGCTGTAAATTGGAGCTGCTCAACTGTAAAGACACCAAATGCTTTTGAAAATTCGATTTAAGGAACATTCTATTGAAGAAGAAAAAAACAAGCAAGAACACTGTCTGAATAAAGCATATCTTCAGGTCAAAATGCATCAGATTTAGAAAATAAATACATGTTTGCTCTGCACAATCTCTACAGTCAGCTCAACTCAGGCCTGTAATGTGCCAGTCTCATTCCTCTCTTTTCCTCTGTCTTCTTGTCAATCTTTTTATTCTTTTGGCAAAATAAAAAACAACAAGGACTACAACAATAACGATAATTATAATTCAAAGTAGTGTCGTAAGAAGTTTTATTTCCCCCTAAGTAAACATTAATGAACTTGGCTGAACATCTTGTTTTTTTTTAATTTAGTCATCTTGCCACGTCTGTCTGCAGCCACTGCCAAGGTTCTCTCTTCAGTATCTCTTTAAGGTTGTGTTCTCTTGTCAATCCGTCAGCCACTTCCTAGCTCAATCCAAAGCCAATGAATGTGACGGACAGTCCAGGCCATAGGGAATTGGGAATTTGGCAGCTGTCTCTCAACAGCTGAAAGCCTGAAAAGCGTGACTCCATAACCACTTTCTATTGATTTGACCTCTGCTTTATTATCCTGTCTTGTTCAGTGTGCTCTCAGCATCCTGACCACACTGACATTAACCAGAGAAGGAGTTAGATGGCCTGTTTTATGACAAATAAAAGCCAAAGTTCTGTCATGAAACTCTAGATGGTGAAGTCTGATTGGTTCTAACTCAATCTGACAATGATATCATTATTCATATGCCGCAGCTGATTGGTTTCTTTTCATATCAGCAGCCAATGAGCTTGCTACTTAACATTCAAATATTTGGCTAGTGCTTGCTGTAGCAGTTGCAGCGCTCTTCAGAAACCCTCCACCTTCCCCAGCTCCACCTGTAGATCAGCTACAAGATAATTTCATATATGTTAAATGAGCAGCAGCAATAGGCTATTTCTTACACGCTCACAGCAGCATGCTGTGGATGTATTGGCAGTAGCAAGTCTTGGTACTTGCTCTGCTGCAGCAGCAGTGTTGCAGATCTATTCCGCCAAGACCAAACACATCAATATTGTCATGGACATTACCACGCCAAACTCTCAACAGTTGTGACAGAAATTATATTGTGAGATATAAAATCACAATGTGAGTTTTAAAATTGCAGTCACAATTATGAGATATAAAATCACATTTAAGGGAAATATTGTAAGATTACATTGTGAGATATAATGTTGCATGATAAAATGTTGTATACAGGATATTATAACTTGCTTAGATTTGTCTGGCTGAATGAGAGCCAAAAAGTTAAAGCTTAAAGGTAAATCTAAAAAAAAAAGGTAACACTTTATTTTAAGGTCTCTTAACTAGTTGCTAATTAGCATGCATATTAATAGAATATTAGCCATTTATTAGTAGTAATTAAGCACATATTAATGCCTTATTCTGCATGACCTTATTCTACATCCCTAATCCTACCCAATACCTAAACGTAACAACTACCTTACTAACTATTAATAAGCAGCAAATTAGGAATTTATTGAGGGAAAAGTCATAGTTAATAAGTGTTTCCTATTCTAAAGTGTTACCAAAAAAATAAAAAAATCATCACCCTTTGAGCTTAGAGGTTCAAAGTGGTCTGCACTTTCAACTAGACTGTTATCAGAAACTCTTGAAATTAAAGGCCCAGGAGTCTGACAAACCTCTCATATCCATTTAAAGAATGAATGCACATGCACTGCAGCATCAGGAAAAATATCAGCCTCACAGATACTCCACAGTCTGAGGGCCCAATTACCTATTTACCTATTCACCTCTCCCCATTCAAAGAGTAAATTAATGATAAATGTGTTCTAATATAATAGTGTAGCTGCCGCAATCTGCACAATCACCAGCCCACAATAGAAATAGAGGTGAGTCACTGCCAGCTAAATTACCATTCCCATTAAATCAATATACGCCCCCTACTAATTACAATGTCTTGTACAGATGCAAAACAAATATGTTAGCATCTGTGGATCTCAAATCCTTTTTTTCATTATGTTCTCATGTAGACATTGAGCTCAGTTTCACACTTGTTTGTTATCTGGTTTATTATACAAATATTTGCATTTTGCATGGATTCTGATTGTATTGTCTTTTGTATTCATATTCAATTAAGCAATAAACTATCAATAATATTATGTGGCTGTATATATTTCTTCATCTTCTCAAACATCTGAGGGAGTTTTTTCTTGCCACTGTATTTTGTAAAGCTGCTTTAGAATAACAAGTACTGTAAAAAGCACTTTGCAAATAAATTGAATGAATTTCGAAATAAGAGTTGGTTTTTCTTCTACATAAAGGTCAAGTTTGTTGTTTCGCTCTTCGCTTGCGTTGCTCACTTTCCAACAACAATATTGAGCTTTAAAACAGCCTTACATGCACTGACGAGCCTATTCTCATTAGACAAACACATGAAAGGGTTATAATATTTGATGAGTCCTTTGAGTAACAGCATAATCTGGTCCCACTGCTGTCGTTTTGCCGTTCTTCTGTGAAAGGCTCTGACATCCTGAAAATAATTACTGTGACTAAAGCTCTTCTTTTGCCAGATGTTTTGACATACGACAGGCAGCATGTATAATGCTCCTTCAAGCAAATGTACATACTCTGAGACAGAATGTTTCAGTCGTTAAACACAATTAGTTACAGTCCGTTTGAATAAAGCAGAACCAGCAACAACTCTGAACAAAACTGTTTCTATGAGACAACGTATTGATTTTCACCATTATTATCCATATATAAACAATATAAATATTTGTGAAGAAAAATAATGTTTTTGCATTCCGCTAAAAGAATTTCTGGTAACACTTTACTTAAAGCCTTAATGTGTAATGCATTATAAAAGTCGTTTTAATGCATTAATTACAGTGGTGTATTGTAACGAAGTAATAATACTTTGTTACAGTACTTAAGTATTTTTTCGGAGTATCTGTACTTTACTTGAGTTTTTATATTTCAGCCAACTTTTACTTTTACTCCACTCCATTTCCTAATTAAAATGTATACTTTTACTCCGATACATTTCCCCGAAGCATATTCGTTACTTACTACAAAATAGAAGTCAGAAGAACACATAATGCAAGAAAGCAGGTTTGACAAATCAGTGGTCTGGTGCTTGCAAGTTTGACTCCTAAAAACACCTTTGCTCATTTGTAAACTAGTGCACAACTGCAAATGATTCATTTTCCACTCAAGTCGAGTCTGGGGTGTGCGGTATACAGTATATCTTCTGCGATAATATGGTAAGTGTTGTCAGGGGCGTCATGCACTCATTACTTTTGAGGGGCATGGGTGTGGGGTGGGGGGGGTTGTCATGTGACACACAGCAGCCACAATAGACTTAGCATATGTTATATTTATTTTTTCCTTTTTATTCAAACATTCCCAAATGCATTAACTATATCATGAAATATCTCGATTCTAACCTTTATAGATTATGTTAGTTGATCTATAGTCAAAAGTAGCCTAATAATGTAATCTATTAACTATGCATAAAAACCTGTCTGTTTACTTAAGTAACAGATATGGGTGTCGTGTCATAACATATTTTTAATACGACTGACTTTATTTTTAATGTGAATTTAACACTGAAAGTTATTGTGAATAAAAACATTGCAAGTTAGGCTACAAATCATAACACTTTCATTGTACAGAAAGAGAGCAAAAGAGCATTTACATTATCAAAGAACATTTTCACTGACAGTCTAGAGTTCAAGCACTCTCAAAAACTCCCATTAAAATCACTGAAGTTGTTTACACTGTGAAATGAATATCTTACTTACAGATTCGTACACAAATCTGCACTTTATTGCTTCTGACAAGAGAATTCGCCAGAAAGAGGTATTCATAAGGTCAACAGCATTGTGTGTGATTGGTTATAATGCGCAGTGCTGTAAAAACACATCTGTCTCTGGCTCAGCGCCAGCCAGTGAACACAGATTTGTATTTAGCAGCTGATGATAGACGCACTGAACGTTCTAATCATGCTGGTATGATTGTATCAAATATAGAAAATATTAATCGGCTATTTTTTGTCTTTTGGAAGCTGCATTCAAAATCCACTTGGCTCAAAAATCTGAGGGGGCACGTGCCCCCTAACTTTGAATGGGCATGGCGCCTCTGAGTGTTGTTGTAATAGGGTGACCATACGTGCCATTTTTCCAGACGCATATCAAGTACGCTATATCACCAAATCACACACAGAGTGCACGCACGTAATTTATTAGTCTATTAAAACTCAACATTCCAGGCATACTAAATTGTAGACGACAAAAATGCTTCTGTATGCTTTTTATATTTATATAATTTAATATAGTTAACTTAATCTATATCACACAAAGAGTACCGTTTTTCTGCAGATATCAGCATGATAACACCTTTAATAATAATTTTATACCAGTTCAGTAAAGCAATAAGTGACTTACATTTTAGACATAATATTGCTTGTTTTTGCTCAATTTTGCCAACGAAAATAGTTCCAAACAACGATCACAGCACTGTTTTGGTCTCTGAGCAATGGACGGTGTTTACTCATTGAATGAATCAGCCCTTTGAATGAATCGGTTGAATAAATGATTCATTGATTCACTCATTAACAGAGTCAAATGCTTTGTTCCTGAATGAATCAGCCCTTTGAATGAATCGGTTGAATCTCAATGACTCACTCATTAACAGTCACTTGCTGCCACCTACTGGCGGTTTTCATTTCACATTTCGACTATTTTACTTTTCATGTCTAAATATTTCAAATATCAGTATTCAACGTTTCATCTTAAAAACAAAACATTAGGCCTATTTATGCATCTGTAACTGCACTTTAAATGCATCCATATCCCCTCTGAGCTACACTGAACTGTGTAAATACATCTAAATGCTATTTCAGATGCAGATTCCAGAAATGTTTTCTTATGTTGTAATGAAAGACACTAAGTACCAGGTGAAGTGCTTCTTATTCATACCCAAAAATACAAAATGGAAGAGAGTTAAAACTGAACACAATCTTGCTTCTCAGGCTGTGTATGAACATTTTTTATATATATTTATTTGCTTCTTTTTCATTTTGCATTTACTTGTACTTTTACTTTCAATACCCAAGTACGAAAAGTATTTTTTAAATCTTAAACGTACTTAAGTACAATAAATATCACGTACTCAAGTAATATTCTAAACGGTGACAACTTCTACCAAAGTCATTTTCTGGTAAGGTATCTGTACTTTTACTTGAGTATGGCTTTCAGGTACTTTGTACACCACTGATTAATTATGCCTTGTAATGCATAGTACAATCTCAAGAATAATTGTAACCACAGTTAAGTAAGGAATAATTGATGACGGGCCGTTGAATTATTAGAAAAATAATGCACACCCGAGGTGGTGATGCGGCCACGATGCAAAGTGGGTGTGCATTATTTTTCTAATTTTTATTTGGCCGGAGTTGATTATTCCGCTTATACTACGGTTGCCACACCTCAACAAATCGATGAGATGATAGCCTATATTTCAAGGTATTTGTCCGGTTTTTGTAGGCTACTTAAAACGCTATTGTGAGTAGGATTAATTTCTTCCGCATCTCATCCAATGCCTCCCTTGCTAATTCCAAAAGGCATTTTAAACCTAGTAATGGAGGCTTGAGCCGTTGATAGCAGATTATTGCAGTTAATAACTAAATTAATAGAGAGAGAGATTAGCATGTGAATTACCTCTGAGTCTGTGCATCTCTCAAAAGTGTTCGGCTAATGTCTCGAACCTTACTAATAGTGAAATTTTAAGTTCATTTTCTTCACGAACAGCGCCGTTGTTACCTCACTTGTGAAAAGTCATAGTTTGTAAGTTGTTAAACTTACTGTTACTGATAAAATCATCAGAGAAGCGCTTACAACATTAGCGTGTATTTTCGCGTGTGTGCAAACTGTATGTATGTGCGTGTGTGAGGGAGAGAGAGCGAGAGAGATAGAGTATGTGCTTTCTGTACATAATAAAACTTAATTTTGTGGCAAAAACATGGAAATGAGCTGTCGTTGTTATCAAATTTCTTACTATATTTATTTGTTTGGCCAGTGTCGTTGTGGGTTTTGGTTATTTTGCTGTTGTAAGACCTTTGAAATAACTGAAATAATTTGGCAAAGTGATATGGACATGTAATACGGTCAAGAGCTACCTGGAACTACGTTCGTTGTGCGTTTCCCTGAAAATAGTTCATCAACCAATCAGATTTAAGCATTCAACGGCCCCGTAGTATAATACATTATAACACATATCAATTCATTGTTACACTATGCATTTTAAATTCAGTTATAATTATTTACGACAAGATATAATGTATTACAACGCACATTATAAATAATCATAATGCATTAAAAAAATGTATAGCTCTTTATTGTGCATTATACATAAAGGCTTTACAGTTGTTGTTTTTTTACAATCGCTATGACATTTTTTCCAATACTTCTAATAATTTTCCTAAACTCTTAACACACCAACACACCTACAACACACAATTGACAAAACAGTTAATTTCATGTTCAAAATCACACATTGCAAACTAAACTCTAACACTAATTTTCAAATTACAATAATATACTAACACAATACACTACACCTACCAAAACACTGCAAACATGTCTCAAAATCAAATTATTATTCCAAAACACTAACACATGTTCCAACAGGAACATTTAGTCAATCATAGCATAATATAATAAAAACACTGAATGGAATTACAGAAACTGTTTTATTTTAGGTGTCAGGTCTGACCTTACATTAATACAATATATTGCGCTAATCATAGATTGTGTTTTACACTACAGTTTCTTTTTCTTTTTGAGTTTAGTAAATGCACGTATTTTGTTTACTTTGCTGCAGAAATTCAATAAAAAATTTCAATGACCCATCTGTATGAACGGATTATGGGGAAAAAGACAGAGACAGAATTGCTGCAGTAAAGGCTTTATTTGCAAAAGGACATTAGAAAAACAAGAAAGAAAACAAATCAAATAAAGATGGAATGGGCCAATTCTTGACGATAGCTAAGGACTCAGCTGCTGGGATTGAGTTGGGCAGGGCATTCCACCAGGAGGGAACAGTTAATGAAAAAGTCAGTGAAAGTGATTTTGTGCCTCTTTGGGATGAACAATAATGCATTGTTCACTTGCAGAAAGCAAGTTTCTAGAGGCACATAGGTCTGAAGTACTGAATTTAGGTAAAGGGGTGCAGAGCCAGATGTGGTTTTGCAGGCAAACATCAATGCCTTGAATTTTTGCAAGCAGCTATTGGTAGCCAGTTCAAATTGATAAACAGAGGAGTGACGTGCGTTCTTTTCGGCTCATTAAAGATTAGTCTTGCAACAGTATTTTGGATTAATTGTAGAAGTTTGATGGAACTGGCTGGAATACCTGCCAAGAGATCATTGCAATAGTTCAGTCTGGACAGAACAAATTTATTATTATTTGCATAACTTCAATCAGCTGTTTCTCATTAGCAATGGAATAAAATACAGGGGACATATTTGTGTTTCAGTTCACAATATATATACAGCTGTTCACTTTGACTTTAGCCTATAAGTTAGTTTTAGAACATGATGTTATCTGTTCTGACATACAGTGTGAAATCATTTGAAAATTTGGCAGTAAAATTACATTGTTTTGGTCTTGGTTGAGGTTGTGTGTAAAAGAAGTTCAAGCTTTTGAAATTTGTGTTAACTGTATTCATTTTGTGTCAAAGCAACAAGAAATGTGTTAATTGTATAGTCTACACAGACGAATGTTGTGCTAACTGTGTTAAGAGTTTAGGAAAATTGTTAAAAGTATTGAAAAAAATTGTCATAGCGATTGTAAAAAACCTGTAAGTAAAGTGATACGGAATTTCTTTTCTATTCTATCATTTATATAAAAAAATCTGAAAGTGTATTGCCAATATATGATTCAATGAAAAAGTAGAGAGGTTTTTTTTGTTTGTTTTTTGTTGTTGTATGTACTGTAAAATGTCAATACAGCTTTTATTTTTTTATTTTTTTATTATTACTTTTATTAGTTTTAGATAAAAATTAAATAAAAATTATTAATAAACTTCACTGCTCTTTCTCTATCTTTTGAACCATAGAGTACACTAATCCACACACACACACACACACCACTTTTTAAATATTCATTCATGGTAGTTATAAGCAGGTATTATTATTTTTAATTATGTATTAGCAAAACTCCTTATATAAAATTTTTTCAGTAATCTAGACTTTCCTTCATTCCTCCAATAATCTTGATCTTGGAAGGGAAACTGCCAAGCTGTAGCTGTTTCTAAACTGCAGTCACTAACAGTTGGCCAATCATCATGTGAAAGTTCATTGAGGAAACCTAAATATACTTCCCAGACCAGATGAGGGTTAAAGCATTTGAAATGAAATTGCTGATATACCACAACAGTTTTGACAAATAATGAAGAATACTTGATTAGAAATTCAAGTCATGGTATAGTCACAAACTCAGAGAAATATTTTGTTGATGCTATACTTCCTTATTGCTTTGTGTATTTTTAACATAGGGAACATTCCCATGGGAATGCTTAGTCAAAGTCACGCACACCCATTTGGACATCAAAACAAACAGATAATGATTACGGTTGGATAATGGGTCTTTAGTGTTTAATCTGCCCTAATGATCAAGACTCAATGAAAATGACTTCATAGTCACTGGGCTGCTCCCCCTCCAGTGAGGCAATTTAGGTTTCCTTAATAACCTGTGTCTGTAGCAGGGGATTTCGTCTCTCCTTCTCCAGTATAGCAATAATCCAGAGTGTAAAAGGGGAAAGGTTTGCATGTATCAGGGAATACCAGCATTTCTATTGAACTTTAAAACTAAGAGGGAACCTAGATATATATATATAAAGAGACATTAATTCCCATATTAAAAGTGACTTTTTGTGGTAAATAAGCCCAAATTTGCTTACAACAAGTGGACACAGCAACACTAGTTAATTTGAAACACCTCTGCTCAATTATTATCATGACAGGCGGTAAAGAGAACAGAACACCTCCAGAAAGAAGCAAACAGGTGGTGAAAGGACATCTTTTCCCTACAAACCGTAATGTTCCTCCATTAACACTTTGCAAAGCTCATCTGAACTGGTACAAGATACACAAAGAAATCTTTAACAGGACCAAGGGGCATCATACAGGTTTGGTAAAGTAATATTAGGTTGATTAGACATGCGTGCTAAGAAGATACGGTGAGTGGCAATAAACGCCACCTTGAGAATATTAGATATTTGCTTCACAAAAAAATTGTGTTTTTTTCATACCTTCCTTTTACAAATACTCTCATAATCTGGTGAGATTTTTGTATGAGCAAGTCCTGCAACACATGGTATGACCCACACAAAGCCCTGACCTCAACCTCATCAAGTCAGTTTGGAATTACATGAAGAGACTAAAGAAATTGAGAAAAATGCCAGCCAAAATCCACAGCAACATTTACAGGATGCTTAGAACAACCAACCTGCAATTTACCTTAAAAACTATGAGAAAGTGTACTGTTTTGAAGGCACCAACAAGGCTGTTATCGTCAACTATAACGAAAACTATTAAAAAAAAAAAATTCTTAATTGAAATAAGGATGAAATAGAACAAATTATAAATATTATATGAAAAACTTTAAACAAAAATGATAATGGAAATACAGTAAATACAAACGGGCCAGATTTACTAAACGGCGGTAATTAGCGTTAGAGCGCAATTCCATAAAAGCGCCGATAGGAGGCAAAAATTCTGCGGGTAATTTAATAACAATGCGCACATTAAAGAACACAGATGCAGCCAGATCATTTCCATAATGATCTACCAAGAGCAGCGCAAATTACCGCTTGCTTTAAGACGTGCTTTTTTGGGCATTAAATAATGGCGCAAATACCAGTAATTTGACGAGCGCAAATGTTAGTAAATCGCGTTGCATGATTCATTTTAATACTCTGCTCCTATAAATTTTGCATCTGAAATGGAAACTCCTACAAATGCATATTCAATACGGTCAGCTGCAAAAATATGTCTCAAAAGACGTTTTGAGCTGGTGCAAGCTGTTAGTAAATCTGGCCCTAAAACTGGAAGAAAAAAACCTAACAAAAATAAAAGCACATAAAAATGCATTAAAATATTAACTGAAAATATAAACTGAATATCAACTGAAAATATAAAAATAAAAACTCTTTAAAAAATATGAATACAAAAATATTATAGCCTAGTATATAAATAATACCAAAAAAAAAAAAAAAAACATTATTAGGGCCATTTTTAAAACATTTTCATTTGCAGCAAAAAACAATTGCACAGTACTGTGCTTCTTTCCTGCTTATGACTGACTTCTAAATGAGAATACAAAATGAGAATGTTTCTTTGAAAGACTATCACACAGCTCAAGCCTGACATTATCTGCTGAAAGTGAAAATAACTTACTATTTTATCAAGTTGTTTACAATGCCATTACATTCCTCCAAGCAATTTATCGAGGTAACTGAAGTCCATTAACTTCCCAATTAGAAAAGCTCTTTCAGTCAAAGGTGCTACTTTGCTTTGCAGCTTGCTTAGATTTTAAAGTGTGGTTGATGGTCAGCCATACACCACAGTTTTATTTAACCGAGCCCAGATAACATCCCTCAAAGAAAGCCTGACATCAGAAACTCCAGTCTGCAAATTATGCTTGTGGCGAATGCTTTTATATCACACAGTGTGAGCGGTGTGCCAACACCAAATCAAAAAACAAGAAAAAAGCAGCAGCAAGGAACAGATGCTGCACTGTTCTTTGAGCAAAACGTATCATTAGAAAAGTAAAGACTTTTAAAAAAATAAGTGACAAGGATTGGAAAGGCAGAACTTTTTTGTCACTCAATAGTCTGCAAACTTAATACCTGAACACAGGAGGAGGTGCAGACATCAATTACAGAGCACCAGCAACAACAGTGAAACAGCACAGGAGCTTGTTAAACACACAAACAAGGGCTCCAGGACTATTAAAATTATTAAATTTTTAAGGTGTCAAGGAGATCACGTGACCCCAGGGGCGGACTTAACCAATAAGCGAGGTAAGTGACCGCTTAGGGCCCTGGGGAATCAGGGGGCCCCATCTGAAATTGGCAAAACATACTTGCAGCGTTGAGCAATGTAGCCGTTCACAGACATATCCGCTGATTTCTTGAACGCAGTGACCAGAAGTGTTTAAGAATCCACTCACTGATCAAAATGCAGAGTTTTTGTCAAGTGCTGAGTACAAGGTTGGGCATCATCATTATAACAAAGTGTAGATACGATGTAAATAAGAGATTCATTGTGCAGTGTAGAGCTTATTGAAATGAGTGACAGCTATAGTGATTATATAAGGGAGCGCTCTTTTCGCGCATTCTAGGCTGTATAATACTGTCTGACTGTCTCAGAACAAAGATATTCACCTCAGTAAAGAAAGTATTGTGTTTCAAGTAACAATTTTTTTTTATCTTGATGTTTCAAAATAACTCTCTTGTGTGCTTTTCCTAGGCACACCGGTGCAAACTGCCGCGTACTCGTATAAATGCACGAAAGATATGACTGGAGATTTTCCCTTAATAACAGGTTTCATTTTCGATTTGTTTCTTGGCAAACCCTACAGTATGCCTTCAGAACACTTGGAATATGGAATGAGTTGCATGGGATAATTTTATGTTTGTAAAAAGATTGGAAACGTTTACAATTTATTAAATGGACAAGTGCAAGCATTTTTTTTTGTTTTTTTGTTTGATAATGTCTTCATTTGTGATCTCAAAAAAATAAGGTAGCCTAATTTGGCTTTAGAACAGCATCAGGTTGACTAATTACTGGTTGTGAAGGGATAAATAAACTATAAACTAGAGCAAGAAAGCAAAATAAGGGTTAAGCATAAAAGGACACATAGTTATTGTGTGGGGGCCCCATACCTGGAATTTAGGGCCCCCAAATCACTAAGTCCGCCCCTGCGTGGCCCTTCGACAGCAATGCACGCGTAGTCCTTCGCTCTGCACTCCGTCAAATATTACATAATCCTGTCAGTAAATTTCGAACCTCTCTATATTTAACCCATCATAAATACTTCAACAGTCAAAGACAATCGGAAAAGAGAGATTGAGCAATCGCCACTAAAGAAAAAATTTAAAGAGTCCACGGTATATCGACAGTGCTATCGCTAACGGTATCAAGCTAGCACTTAAAGAGCAACACAGTACTTTGGATTCAGTTGTGGCCTTGACAGTAAGAGATGAGGTAGACTCTGTACTGACCCCTGCGTTGCGTGACTTGTGTGCGGACATACAAGCGACCAACAGCTCTGTTAAAGAGCTAAGAGCGGAGCTTGAGGGACCGGGTCGATTCCGTTCAAGCAGCTGCACGTGAGGATAGGAGGACAGTCACAAACTTAAGAAATCAGCTGGAGCAACTCACTGAGAAGATGACGGACATTGAAGCTAGGAGCAGGAGAAATAACGTGCGACTGGTGGGGTTGCCGGAGGGGGCGGAGGGCTCCGATGCAGCTGGTGGATCCCTTCACTGAAAGGCCGTGACATCGAGATTGTATGACGGCCCATTGCATGATGGAAGGAAAAACTCAGATCGGCCGTGTACTCTCATCTTCCGTGTGCTAAGATGGCATGACAGATCGGCGATCCTGAAGGGTGCTCGGCAGGCATATCGGGTGAAATACACGCAGGACAATGTCATGCTACTATTTTTTCCCGACTTTAGTCCAGCCACAACTACCAAGAGAAAGAGCTTTAATCCAGTCTTGAAGAAGATGACAGCACTTGGTCTCCAGCCCTTTCTCACCTATCCGGCGGTAATTAAACTACGGCACAAAGGTGAGCAGATGATGTTCGACTCTCCTCAGAAAGAGGAGGATTTTATCAGCTCACTGTCACAGAAGAAGACAAATGCTGCAGCTCAACAAAGCAACGGGAAAGCAGCAGCCAACATCTCCATCTCTTCGGCCCAGCGAGAAGAACTTAACGACCGGGATGGAGGTGATCCATCAAGGACACTTGTTAAATCTTTTTTTATTTATTTATTTTTTCTTTCTTTCTCTCTCTCTCTCTCTCTCTCTCTGTCTCTCTCCTCCTGGGATATTGTTCCTATATATCCGGCACAACTGTCTCTTTACAGGTAAGACTAACACCCTTTTTTTTTTGGAGGGGTCTAATGGAGAGTAGGTTTAATTACAATAATTTTCGACTATGTGGGCCTTTTGGGGACATGTCTTGCATTGAAGTGGACCGGTCACGTATCATCACCATTTTTTGTTGCTCAATCAGACCTACGTTCTCAGTAATGTGCGGTCTGAGTTGTTTCTTGTTTATAGTTGTTTGTTGTTCCTGTTTCTGTGTTGTTTTTATTTTTTACAACAGACATTCATACTTTTATTTATTTTACCTTATTTCTAAAAGGATTTTTCATCTAGGTGGTTTGGTATCTAGAATACACACCAGCGTTTACATGTTACTTACAGAATGGGAGTGCTGTTGCTTTTCTTCACTTACTGAATAAAGTTTTGGGATTATGAATACTCGATGCATACTCTAAATATTTTATCATTGAATGTGTATGGCCTAAATTCTGCTGTGAAACGTACTATTAGAATATTTACACCGTAAATCGATTTCCTGTGCACTGACACAAGAGACACATTTAAAGCAATCTGACGTGGCACGTTTCCAGAATAAGTATTATAAACTGGGAGCCTACTCCTGTGCTCTTAATAAAACTAAGGGGGTGCTTATCCTTGTCAAGAGGAAGTTACATTTAACAATTGAACATATTGGAAGTGATGAGGAGGGTAGATTTGTTTTTATCAGTTGCAAGATACATAATAATAGGTTAGCATTGGTCTCTATTTACGGTCCGAATGAGACAGACAGTGAATTCCTTACAAATATTTCTAGAACACTACTTGAGCAGACTGATTGCCCTCTAGCGGTGGGTGGTGATTTTAATGCTGTCGTAAATTACTGTCATATCAATGCTTTGGATAAATCTCAATCTGATACAACAGTCAATCCATCTTCTAAATTACTGAATAAATTTATCACTGAGCTCAACTTAATCGATCTTTGGAGAATTCAGAATACTAAATCTAAGGACTTCACTTTTTTTTCTAATAGACATAAGACTTCCTCTAGGATAGACTACATATTTCTCAGCCCATCTTTAATTTCGTCTAATTCCTCCATCTCTATATTACCAATTTTATTATCTGATCTGTGTTATGCAATATTCCTCTTTCCGATATTAAAGCCAAATCCCCTATATAGCGCTTTAACATATCATTATTAAGTAATCAGACCTTCATTACTTCTCTAAAAGAACGTTTAAAGGAATTTCTTGAAATTAATATGCCCTCTGATGTGGATCCTCAAATACTGTGGGAAATGACTAAGTGTACTATACGAGGATTCTGTATATCTTTCTCTTCTACTCTTGCCAAAGCAAAAATTCACCAGTTTACACAATTAGAAAATAAAATCCAATCACTACAAAACCTACAAAAACAACATTTTACTGAGCAACAGGCTACACAGCTGTCCTCTTTAAAAGAAGAATATGATTTACTTTCACACTCAAAGGCGGAATTTATCTTACATAGGACTAGGCAAAAACATTATTTTGAATCAGAGAGACCTAGTCGCCTATTGGCCCTTAGGCTAAGGCATATATTAGTGAAATAAAATCATCGGATGGTCAGGTTGCCACGCACCCTGCGGCGATTAACGACATATTTAAAGGTTTTTACACAAATCTGTATATAGCCGAAACATACAGTATTTTTATGAACTTATTTGTAAGCAGTATTTAGATAAACTGGAATTGCCTCGGATCTCACAGGTAGATAAAGAATCTTTGGAGGCCCCATTAAGTTTGGAGGTCTAGATGTCTAGACAAATTGCCGGGTCTAGATGGTCTCCCCCCTGAATTATATTTGGAAATTTGGGATTTGGTAGGGACACTTATGCTTAATTCATTTAATTAAAGTTTTTGCTTCTCGTATGGAGGAGGTAATTCATAGTTTGATCAAATCAAGGAGGACCAATCTGGTTTTATCAAGGGGCGCAGTGCATCTGACAATATGCGTCGACTCATTCATATTCTTGACTTTGCAGACTCTCATCCGAGCCCTTGTGCGTTTTTTTCACTTGATGCAGAAAAAGCCTTTGACAGGCTAGAGTGGAACTATATGTGGGCAGTTCTGCAATGTTTTGGCTTCGGTGAACACTTCATTTCTATGATTAAGACATTATGCCACTCACTTGCAGCATCAGTCTTGACTGGTAATATTACCCCCACACTTTCCCTTTACAGTGAGGAACGAGGAAGTCACCAGTAATACTGCGCAATATTACTGTTTTGTTCTGTATTTTGATCAAATAAATGAAGTCTTGATGTGCAAAAGATATATACTATTAAAAATAGTAATGTGTCCAAACTTTTGACCAGTACTGGACTTCTGTATGATAACAGAAAACTGGCTAGCAGAAAGAGCTTGAGCTAGCTAGCACACACCTCATAAACTGCCAATGAAATATTGTTAACTCGCTTAGATTTTTCATATCTGATTTACTGGCTAGCTAGCTACTATATGAACACTTTTTGGTATTTACTAGTTAAACTTGAATCCCATAGATCAAACATATTTAGAATATCAAAATATAAAATCATAATATACCTAGAATATGTAGTCTTTGGGCTCAAATGCAGCAAGTGTGGCTTCAGAGAAAATGGAGGGGAATCCACCTCTTGGGTGACACGAGGGATTGTGTGTGGGGGAGGGTCATTTTTAGATTATCTCACCTAAATGTTTGTTCAGTCAGTGTATTTGTTTTTACTATGGTATAGCCTAATTTAGTTTCACAGTATATTACACACAGCACAAGGAAGTTTCAAACATAATTTTTGTAATATTCATGTAATTTACATGAATACTTACCAAGATGGACATTTTGATATTTTGTGTGCAGGATTTAAGAAATGATCTATGCATGTTATGGAGGAATGCACAGTGCATGTAGGGGGTGTGACCTGCATTAAGCAGTGTGCTGTGTGCATGTGATTGAGCAATGTGTAGGGTAGAAATTAAGCTGAAATTATATTAAATCTGGTTGTTTTAACCAAGATTATGCTGCAAGATTTTTTTCTCAACTACATTTAAGTTCCCAGTTCCTGCAATTTTGCAAATTTCCAGTTTATTCCCGTTAATTCCTATATATTCCCATTAATTCCCATGGAAATTTTCCAGTCTTGAAAATTCCCGGAATTTTGCAACCCTAGCTGTGATATACATATACATATATATATATATATATATATATATATATATATGATAACCAGGGCCTCTGTTCATTTCAGACATTAAGAACTAAATTTTGTTTATCAGCATCCGCATATTTTTTCTTTCTTCAGTTACGTTCTGCTCTCAAAGCGTATGGAGTTCCTTAGGCATCTCACGTTTCCTCTCATCCTATGCGGGATTGGATTGCACCATCTTCTGGTCGGCCATCTGTTTCCTTAATATATAATAAAATTATTGATTGCATTACAAAACCTCTTTCTATCAAATCTATTTGGAATACGGAATTATCTGACCTTAATTTATCTGTCGACTGGGAGAGAGTGTGGTCTGACCTCAGCTTAACATCTAAAAACTTGGCTCATCGTCTTATTCACTTCAAAGTCATTCATAGAGCAGACATAACTCCTTACAAAAGATTCAAAATGAAACTACAACCAAATTTTAACTGCCATATATGTAATACTGCATCATCAGGTACTTTTCTTCATATGTGTCCTATCGTCATTAATCTATGGACACATGTAAACCTCCTTACTACAAATTGATTGCTTTGCTAACCCAGGTTTGTTTCTTAATTATGATTCTGGTCTCTGTATAAGCTTAATACATGAAAGAATGTTGTTTGCTGGTTTTACACATGTGTGGAAAAACGTATTGGATCCATAGCCTCCTGAAAATAGTGACTTGTGAATGTACAACAGCGCGAATTAATGGGGCCAAGCCCTCTACTATTGATGCTTGGCAGGTTTTTTTTTTTGAACATACTCAATTATATATTTAACATACTCTCTCTCTCTCTCACCTTTTTGACTGGATTTTTGAAGTGTTGATTGTATGTCTGTTGTTTTGTTTTGTTTGTTTTGAATGGATGTTGTGACGTTACGTAAAAAAAATGAATAAAAAGTTGATGATAAAAACAAAAAAACTATTTTTAAGGTGTCATCATCTGATCTGTTAAAAAGTTAATGAGAGACTTATTGCACCCAGCGGGTCAGGTGATGGTAGATCTGTGTCTTTTAAATTCTTCCCTATAGAGCAGAAACAAGTTCCTGAACGTCAGAACAACACAGGAATCAATGTATATGAAGGTACCATGGAAAATGTCCTGTTTGTTGAATCTAATGTGTTGCATACAATGGATTCCCAGCTGACATAATCTCGCCACCAGACACCAGTCACACTGGCATTCTGCTCTCAGATGGGACATGGGTGAATACAAACACCTCTTCCCTTTTGCTGCTTCTCCAAACTGGAGTTCTGAGCTCTCTGGGGAACCAGTACCAAGAATTATATAACCGCATCAGGCAATGTAGTTTTTGATTAGTTAGACATGCTATCTTGCTAATAAAAACTATTTTTTGTTTAAGGACTATTAATTCTGAGCTTTTCCCACAGTTTTGGCTGATAACCATGATATTGTTTTCCTCTAACAGATGCTAAAAACTCTACCATTTGGAGCCAAAAAGCTTCTTTTTGAAGAATGCTGCCTTTAAGTGAATCTCATATCTCTGATTTAGACATTAATTGTTAAGACATAATAATGCAGAAGTAATCAAAAGTATATTGTAACCCAATATCATTTGGGCTTTTAATACACCCAAATAACTTTGAAAACTTAAAATTAAAGAGATAGTTGACCCAAAAATGAAAATTCTGGCATTAAGTACTCACCCTCATGTCATTCCAAACCCGTAAGACCTTCGTTCATCTTCTGAAAACAAATTAAAATATTTTGATGAAATCCGAGAGCTTTCTGACCCTGCATAAACAGCAACAGAACTACCATGTTCAAGGCTCAGAAAGTTAGTAAGGACATCATTAAAATAGTCCATTTGACATCAGTGGTTCAACAGTATGAAGAATATTTTGTGCACAAAGAAAACAAAAATAATGACTTTATTCAACAATTCTTCTCATGGCAGTCTTCGACACGCATTCACAAGGGTACCACAATGCATTGTTGTTGAATAAATCGTGATTTTTGTTTTCTTGGTGCACAAAAAGTATTCTTGTATCTTTATAAAATTAAAGGTGCAGGTGATTGTCTTCAGAAACATTTTTTGTTATGCTGATTGAAAGTCTCTTCACATCCCGATAGCAATCATTAAGTTAAGTGGTCTAAAGGTATTTATCTCTATTTATATGTTCTGTGGAAGGCGTAGGACCAAGAAATGTTCGTCCAATCAAAACCGAGCGTTTTAATTGGCTTTCCTATCTGCCTGTCAACGTATGTATTTGCATACCTCTGCGCACCCAGTTCGCGCAGACAGGATACGTCATCAGCGCATTCACATACGTTATTGCAGACAGAGCGAGAATGGCAGACAAACATCAACAACCCGATCTTCCTTCCTGGTATTGTAGTACTTTTACTAACTGTAGTATAAAGTTGTCTCACCAGTGAATGACACATGATGTAGCTCAGTGGTTCCCAATTCCAGTCCTCGTGCCCCCCGATGTCTCGCTTAGTTAACACACCCGATTCAGATAACCAGCTACGTGCATGAACTGTGTTCCGATTGACATGCTCCCTACAGTGTTCATTGCTCCCTAATGTTACTCCCTGAGCAGGGGAAATCTGTTGAAGTTTACTTCACTTCAGAAACATTCATTCACGGATTTGCACTGCGCAGCGTCTTCACACACAGACTAAACTTACTAGAGAAGTGTTAAGTGTGACATAATATACCTCTGTAAATAAATACTATTTAAATTTACGTCTCACACACTTTAATGCCCTCTGTATGGAACATATAACTTCGCACTGGAATCATGGTGGAATATCCGGTGATGTCCACTTCGCATGGCACTTACGGTCGAATAGAACAAACGACGCAGATGATAAGAGATATAAAATGTACAGAGCGGGGGGCTCGAGAACCGCTTATGTAGCCTATTGTAGTAAATTTGTCTCTGGTATTCTGGTCTGTGAGCGTATATCCGTGCAGGGGGCGTGGCTTTAGATGGCGATTGCAGGGAGGGTGGGACGTTCGCTTTCAGTGCTTTCAGGCTAAAGTTAGCATTTTCCAAGATCTCCTACTGCACCTTTAAGGTTGAACCACTGATGTCACATGGACTATTTTAATGATGTCCTTACCTTTCTGGGCCTTGAACGTGGTAGTTCTGTTGCTGTTTATGCAGGGTCAAAAAGCTCTCAGATTTCATCAAAATATCTTAATTTGTGTTCCAAAGATGAATGAAGGTCTTACGGGTTTGGAACGACATGAGGGTGAGTAATTCATCACAGAATTTTCATTTTTTTTGTGAAATATCCCTTTAAAAAAGATGAAAATTATTCATTCATTTCACTTATTTATACCTACCATCTAAACAAAATGTTTGCGGTACATAAAGCAAACTGTGAGTTTGAACGAATGTATATGTGGTCACATTTTCAGAACATTTAGGAGACAAAAATGTACAATGTCTACTGTCAATAGTGTAGTAATATATATACTGCTCAAGAAGTCACTTTCAAACCAATCTGCTTTCTGTTGGTCAATACAGCAAATTCGTGTCACCAACTTAAATACATTCAAATATCTTCCGTCCTCACGCAGAATTCACTATTGTGTAGATTCCTATTTAAATGACTGGATTTCTCCAGCAAAAAACCATCAGCGTTTATAAGGACTATTTATAGCAAAAAATTAAATAAATAAATAAAAACTTTTCAAAAATATAGTGTACACTGCAGTCTCTGACCTCAAGGCGATTCAGAAAAGATGAAGCACTGTCTGGCCAGGGGAGATTTTGGTATGGAGATAAAGGTTAGGATCATGATATTTTGGTAGTATTATATGTGAGTGTATATTAGCACAGTTTGTTATTTCCTTTTGGGATCCGATATACTATCATACAGTGACTTGTTACTTACTATTTTAACCAAATCCTCTCATTCTATTACAAAGGAAATCTAAATTAAATAAGTGTGTGCATCAACTTTCTTCTTCTGTGCAACTGCCTTTTCTCCATGCCCAGCTGACTACAGTGAGTATGCAGGTTGGCTAGGCAGTTACTCACCTCTTTGATATTATTCTACATACTAACCTCATAATAGAGTGAAGACTGGTAATTAACCTAATTACACATTACATACTGTTGAAGGACTGAATATTTGACACTTTACTTAATAAGTTTCACCGTAACGTAACCCTGCATAAGGAGGAGGGTCAACAGAACTTAGCCTGTAACTGTGCAATGAGACTAAATTGAATTCCTTGTCAATGTAGCCTAATCAAATGGGCGGGCAGACCAAATTAATGATATAATATTAACCCTAAGTGAAATTAGCAATAGGTGTGGAAGATAGAATCGAATTCCTTTGATTCACCTGAACACGAGCAGAAAAGGTGAAAAGCACAAGCAGACAAAGACAGACAGTGGTAATATAGGGAAGAAGTGCACCTGGTGATGATTCTTTCATTAAAAACTACTAAAAGGTTTAATCATATTCTGATAATGCATGATAATAATAAAATAAAATAAAAAAATATATATTTGGCTATACTTACCTTAGAAATCATTCAAACTGGTCTTTTAACAGAGGTATTGATACTGGCAATACTAACTGTGACAGTAGGTGGTATGAGAAAAAGAAAAAGATGTTATATTCTTACTCTTTCTCTAAGAAATCTTGTCATTTTATGCACAAAACCTGACTTTACTGTTCCTGTATTTGTGTCTGCTTTACTCATTTTTTTTTTTGTTTTGTTTTTTGCTTTAAAATGACAAAAGACTTGTTATTGTATCTATTAATTGGAAGCTGTGAAGCATGGCATTCATAATGAATACTAAAAAGGAAAACACTGTGAATGTGCTTCTTTCAATCTATTCAACTTACAGCATTCAACTGTTGATAGCATGAATTATTTAAGCACGAATGCATCATGTTCTGTTGAATGCAGTCACACATGAATCAGGTCAGGTTCTGCGATGTATCTTAAAGATCATTACAATGTCTAGTCAGTTATAGACAGAAAACACTGACATGAAAAGCCAGTCTTTTTCCTGGTTAAATAAAGGTATTAAACATGAATATGCCTCCCACTGAAGCGTGCCAAAAATCTGAAGTGCAGATTACTTGAAAACCAGGCATTAATCTATACCATATAAATCTATAGATCACTCTCAAATTAAACATCCAGAGGCTAAACTTCTACAGTACGTGCAAAGCTGATGTAGCCTCTGCCCCAAAATGACACCAACTTGTTTATTGACATCTAGTCAAGCAAGTAATGCCTTTAGGGCTGTATTTAATTGCATTTCTGAATCATAGTTTCTCTCCGTATTACATCTGTCATTAAAAGCTATTTGTGCATATATATTAGCTGAGGCAGATGAAAGGTCAAACGAACATTGAAATAATTGTGTAAAAATTGCTCATTACATCCTGAACACTAGAAAATGCTTGCTGTCTGAAAAACATTTAAAAAAAAAAAAAACACATAGCCTTTATATGAGTTATCATTACAATAGTCTTTCAGTCATCAAGTTCATTGTGTTGTACAAGGTTTGTTTATTTTAGTCATCAATTTAACTAAAAAATTGTAACTTGGAAATACAAGTGGTCCTAAACAAAATATAGAGTACTTTGGACATTAAGAAAAAGGATCTATTTAAAGAATTTGCCTTCTCCATATCTTGCTTCCATTCTATAGTTGCATTTTCATGTAAATGTACAGCAGATGCAGCTGAAGGGAAGCCTGATTTCAAAGGACAAAGCTTTAGTTAGCTTTTACGAGTTGAAATGGAACCAAGCTGCCAAACTGAATGGAAGAATTATGGCTGCTGTCATAAGCTCATTCCAAAAAGACCAGTGCCACTTCATCCACAACTAAAATTACATGTTGAGAAACACATATATTATAAATATTTTCTTTGTGTGTGCATATATTTATGTGCATGTTCGTGTGGGCATGTGTTTGTGGGTGGTTGACGGGGCACGGTTATTTAAATGTCCAGATTTTTTAAATGAACATCATTATGAGCATATGGTGTGACAGAATGGCTTCTCTCACATTTACACTGAAATAAATACAACGAAAACAAATCCCAATTTAGGCTGAAAATATCTTAAAGGAAGATACAGAGTTAAACACAAGTCAAGCTCTATCGACGCCAACTGTGGTCTGCTGTCAATTAGCGAAGAAAATAATGTTGACTCACTAGTGTTGTCTAAAATCTTCCCATCCAATTACGAGACGTAGCTGGTCAGCAGCAATAAATCAACATAAATTGAAGATTCGTGGATGAGTGTTAGAGGATTCATATATATGAATCAACTATAATTTAATATTTTTTAACTGTAATACATTTTAATACATCATTTAGATAGATAACATGTATACTTTTGTAACTGCACACAACAGACGATATTCTGAAGAATGATGAAGCCCACTGACATTCATTGGAAGGAAGAAAAAAAAATAAGAATGAGTAAATAATAACAATTTTAATTTATGGATGTACTATCCCCCTTCAATGGCCAAATAAATAAAAAATGATTTAAAGCTAGTGTGAATATACACTATCTTGACCACAAAAAAGAAGACTGATGAATGTAGTTAGAGACCACAGACAGGCATTCTGCTGCTACTGTGTGTAATGGAAAGAAAATAGTCAGACAATATCCCAGAGGAGACCATTTCTGGGGTTTCTACACCACCGTGGAAACCTTTCTGTCAGTGGTTTCATTCTCTTTTTCATTCTCTCCCAGCTTCCGTCATACACTGTCTTCTTACATTTCTGTGAAAAACACATGCAGTTTTCTTTTTGTCCAGCCATTTCATGCAATCTCTCCCACTTGCTTCCATTGTTTCCAGCCCAATTTCCCTCTCTTATCCTCCCACTCTCCTTTTCCATCCATCACCTTCTCTTGTTATTTGCTCTGAAAGTGTATGGAGAAACGTAAAAGCAAAGACACGGCAAACAGAAGGTCCCTGGAGCAGTGCTTGTTCCGCAACAAATATTTTGCTCAAAGATCATTACCTTTGAGCCAGCTGCTCCACCAATTTGAAGTCACCGGTGACTGGAAAAAGGACGAGGTGCTTTGAAACTGCGCTTTCCAACTAATTACAAGGTGTTTTCTGAAAATCCTCCCAAGTGGAATTGTCTGTCTGGCATTTTACTGCCTCCTACCTACTCTTTCAAATCCACCCAAGTATTTCTGTCCCTTTCATCACATGTGCTTTTCTAATCCTGTTTTCTATTCAACTTACTGACGTTTCATCTCATGTACTGGTGAACACCAGATGGTGCAAGTTGGCATATCTGACAGTATGAAAACAAACAAATTTAACACAACACTTAGAAATTCTTGTTCCATCATACCAGGGGTCTTCAACAGGGGGTCTGCGGCAGTACTGCAAGGGGTCTGCCAATTATTTTTTGCAAAAAAATGTGTTTAAAAAGTATAGCATTGTTAACTTCAACCACAAGATAATAAAGCTAAAATGTAACTTTTTTTATTGTAAAACTGAAATGTTATGTACAAGTATATAGGATTCTACACTTCAAGAATAATTAATATGTAACATTTTTTATATTATATTATATTATAATAGCTATAGCTATATACTATTATAGCTTTTACACAATATGTAAGAGATCCCCTATTCCTGATCTGTCAACCCCAAAAAACATTCACACCACTATATGAAAACCCAAAGCCACCGCCTGACAACATCATGAAATATTCATCACAACTAGGGCACGATTTCCATAGACATCTCAGAATGACACACTAAGTACACCTGGGAACAGCATGCCAAGCTGTTGGCTCTTGCCAGCAATTGACATTGTGATATAGTGAAATGGCTGGCAGAGAAGCATTCAACATCTGGCCCAGCAGAACCTGAGCAGCATTGGCTGGATTTTGGGCAGACTCTCACAGGAACATATGCTTTAGGTTCAGACACATATTCAAACACTCCAACTAGAAAAATGTAAATGAAAAAAACATTCTCACAACAGCCAGCACTATGTGTATTCATAAAACAGAAAGGCTGTGTAACAAATCCTTGTTCCGCCAAGCGTTCAGATCAAATATGCTGTCACAAAGGAATAGTCACAAAGGCGCTAACTGTGTTTTCTACAAATTTTCAGTGGATGGCTTTAAATGCAGTATTTAATTTGTCAGTTTAGGTTTGGGTAGTTCTGCATAGTTGCCACAATTTTTACTATCCTAGACAAAACTGCATAGTGACATATACAGTGTTTGCACTCTTATTCAGTGACTAGCTCTCTTAGGTCACTAAGGGACTTTAAAGGTTTGTATCTAAAACAAAAACTAGAAATATGATTAATATTATTTATACTGTATATATATATATATATATATATATATATACACACACACACACATATACACACACATACACATACACACACACAAAAATCTTATATAAAAAGTCATTTTAGATATAGCCTTGGGGTCAGTAACATTTTTTTAACATATGCTTTTATTCAGCAAGGGCACATGAAACTGATCAAATGTGACAGGACATTTATAATGTTGTTTTGAACTTTCTATTCATCCAAAAAAAAAAAAAAAAAAGGTTTTATGGTTTCCACAAATATATTAGGCAGCACAACTGTTTTCAACATTGATAATAATAGGAAATATTTTCTGAGCACCAAATCTGCATATTGATCAGAATGATTTCTAGGATCATGTGACATGATTTTTTTTTTCTTTTTATTTATTATAACATATAAAAACATTAATATAAATGTATCAACATAGTTTTAATTGTAATAATAGAATAATAGAATATAAGAATAATATATACTATTTTTACTCTATTTTTGATCAAATAAATGCATCCTTGGTGAGCATAACAGATTTATCAACATTAAACATTTGAATGGTAAGGTGTTTTGTGTTTGTTTCTTTTAACATATTCATTTAGTGTACAGTATACTATGACTTATACTCGTGGCTATCCACAGCCTATGTATTAATGAGAGAAATGGCACTTTTATAACATCTGTACACAATTCCCCACAATAAACACAGTTCTCCAATAAACCATCTCGGAGCAGCTTTCTTATTCAATAATCTATTAAAGGTTATAATAGCAGAGCTGAAACCAGATAAATTCTCAAAAGGCCACACATGCGGGCATCAAACGGAGTAGCTTGGCCAGCCTCATCATGATGTATTAGCTCCTTCCAGACACCCTGTGGAAAAAACAGGTTTCCTCTCTCCACACACACACACACACACACACGCCTATAACTCACCACAGAGTAAAACATGACACAGCCTCTACACACCACATTATGTGCCCTCCTCCATTTTCTCTATGATTAAAAAGCTAAGTGGATGGATTTTGGATTCAGTTAATTATCCACATGCAGGATCTGAAGCTTTAATGGAATACACTGTTTACTATTTACATCATGCTGTCTCCTAAAGACCTCATTGATTTAACTATAGACCTTCAATGAAAACAAAGCGTGTCAGCCTTTTAGAATCCAATCACTGCTGCCATTTGACTGTGAATTTTTTTTAACATCCACCTTGGTCCTTTTGGTTTCATAATATTCTCAGGGCCACGGATTAGATTTTCTTAGGCTTTAGCTTAATTCTGCATATCCAGTCTCTGCTTCCCTCTGCATTTATCATTTTCTAACAAAGATGATTTAAGCCAAACTGTGAACCTAGGATTTTATTTTAATTTTTAATCTGAATAATTGGTGTCCTAATTAATTTTCGCTTGTTAAAATACTTCCATGCATTAAAATCTAAAGAGATAATCTGACTTCAGCCATGCGTCTGAAGCTGAGATCACGACAAATCATCTCAACAGCAGCTTTTCAAATCACTGTCACTGTTAATGCCATGGTGAATCAGGTCAAGCCAGCACTGCGCACTGTGCTGCTACAAAAGGAAACTGTCAATTGATCGGATACAATGTCATGTACATTCAACACAAACACTGTGCTCAGTGGCTCTCAATTAAAAGCCACTTTAATCAATAACAATGGAGTACATTGTTTTTTTTCCGAGTCAAACCTTGATGTAAACCTTGGCTGCAGTTTTGGGCCTTTGGGTGATTTATGATGGTTAATTAACATGTAAAAAAAATTATAAATAAAATATTTTAAATATTAATATTAAATATAAAAAACAGAATATTTTTGTATGTATTTTTTAACTAATAAAAATTTGTAATTTCAAACAGTAGCATAGAAATTTACATTACACGTAAATGTCAGTCAATGACACAAAACATTCTCTTCAATACAAGCTAACATGCATATTGAGACATATTGTGACAACATACTCATCAGGGATTTTTTTTTTCTTTTTCATGTGAATGGTGACAGCCAGAGGCACACAGGCACAGATCAACCCTCATGCGTTCATACTTTATCTGGCTTCTCTCTGTTTGAGAGCCAACCACCCTGACTAACTTGCTAATACACGCAAAAACACATTCACATAGACCATAAAAAAAATACACTAGATCCTACAATTCCATGTGCAATCATCTCCAATCACTACTGAGTTATAAAGGTTCTGCATTTATAACATTACCTGCCAAAACTAAATGCTAAATGAGCTGCATATTGCCCAAAAGATAGAATTGCATAAGACCTCCAGTAGGCAAATAAAATAGATTAATCTTGACGTGAAGAATGATCCAATCATTCTGTCTAGAGTAGACTAATGAAAATGCCACTCAAACAGAGGCAAATTCACAGTTGACAAAATGCATCTACTTATCTCATCAAAAGAGAATAAAACTGAGCCGTTGTTACCATTATAGATTTATTGAACTGTGTTACATAAAACTGAGTGGACCAGGGCCAGTGCTGACAAACATCTCCTGCCTAATACGCGCGGTGTTCCCAAGGTTTTGTGCAAAAGACACAACACTTGGTTTGGCACATAAATAGGCTAAATAAAACAAACAATTGCAATGAGATGGCATCATGGGACAATGCTCTCAGGGTCTTCCCTCAAACAAACACCTAAGAGCACATAACGGCAACTGGATTTAAGTTGTATAGATGCACAAAGATGCAGTCTACATGAGAACATTAAGATTTTAAATGGTAAATTGTAGTCACTGTGTTAATTAACAAGTGTTGTTGTTGTTTTTGTGTGGTTGTTGTGTGTATTGCTGCAGCTTTGAGTCCAAGACAACTTTCCTGTAAAGGACAATAAAGTATAACTCTAACTCTAACTCTAACAGCATGTGTGGTAATGTCTAGTGAGAGGAAATGGTTATTTTGTCATTGTTACCTTTAAGGCAAATAACTTTAAGCGGAACAAAAAAAAGTGTTGTATCATCCACATTTCAGTTTGCTCTAAAACCAGCATGCTTGCAACCACAACCATGCAACTTTGCACAATATCAGCAGCAGTGGCCTGTCAGGCTGTTTTACTTGATTTCATTTGCAATCTAAACAAGTCTGCATGAGAACTCATTTATAGAAACATTCATTTTGTACTATCTTTGTCATTGTGTACCCTTTCAATTATTTCTGTGAATCAGTTTAGCGGTTCAAGAAGATGAACATGGGCATATTATGACAATCTTCAATATAGAACAAATTATAAATGTTATATTGAGTGCAACTGGGGTCAAATTTAAAACCTGTACTACAGCAATAACGGAAAGTTTCATAAATTTTAACCTCATGGTCATAAAGTTGAGAAAAAAAGAAATGAAAAAGAAGAATATTAAGAACATGAAAACATAATAATAATAATAATAATATCAAACAAAAAATAGCATCTCTGATAAGCCTATGGTAATATTAAGGCTGCATCTGTGAGTGTTTTCAGAAACAGCAGAGCATAATTGCCTCATTAAAAGGGTCATGACATATTTATTTTATTATTTTAATATGTCCCTTGAGGTTCGCTTTAAATGTTAATGAAGTTTTTTTTGCACAAAAGAGTAATATATTAACAAATTCTGAAAATATCCATTTTAAAACTTGTCAGTAAACAGTCACTGTTATGAATGGCTAACATAAATGCATAGGAAAAAGTATCAACACCGGCTATTGCAAAACTGTCACTGACATAAAAACTGAAATCCTTTACTTATGATTCGCGATGTAGCAGCTGTCAGAACTAATGCAGTGGCCACTGTGTTATCTTTCAAAAAAAGTTTATTTGCAAACACTCCAACAATCTGCATTCAAATGCCACAAATAAACATAATCCTCTGATATGACTTTAAATGTTATTAAATTATTTGTGCACAGAGGCATTTTAAATATGCCATTTAAACCAGACGTGTCAAAGCAAATGTTCCTTTACCCTTACATTTGTCCTGTTGTCAGGAGTAGCTCAAGTGTGTGGAGTACATCAGAAATTGAAGACAGTACGTAATTATGGGTTCTATTTGATTTTGAGTTTTAATATTACAAATATCTTCATACCTTCAAGACTAGTCTAACAATTAGCTTTTTTGTAATTCATAAAATCTTGCAAATACATGTGACGTAGTTAATTCATATGGCCTTTTAGGTTCCTTAATCACAAACCATTCATTTTACAGGTCCTCCAAATGTCAGTCATTTATTACACAATTAAAAAATGAAGCTACAGCAGAAATACTATAAGGGAAAGGAGACTAATAAATTAAATGAATTACTTCATTTAATTTGATCAGACTTTTTATAATATAATATTTTAAACTGTCGGAGGTTACAGCAATTTATGTTAGATGCAGCCCTATCACTTTCTTATGTTAAGTGTGAATACAAAGCTAGGAAAAAGCTATAGGTGACTCCGAGTCTCATCTCTGGGAAATTTGAGGACGCCCTTTATCTCCATCTTCATGCATATGCAAACAGACAGAGAACCAAACCCAATAATTAATGTCACCCTGACCCTCCTCTCATCAGCCCATGGCCAAGCTCACAATAGGAGTCCGTGGCAATGAGGAGGTGCATGAGTACTACTGGCAGAGAGTAATGAGACGCACCTGCTGCTTATTGCACCTTGTCACCACTGCCAAAACCCCTCCATCTCAATCTCTGCATCAGTTCTAGCCCAGTGGTAAAAGGTGCCCTGACTTGACAAGATCCTAAACCTACCCTTAACTAACCATATTGAGCCTATATGGCAGATCAGCCTGTTGGGCACAAGGCAGTGTGTATATCATGCCAATTCTGTGCACGAAGAGCTTGTCCTTGAGGTCCAAAACAGCACACCATAACTGGGAAGCCACTTAACCAATGACCACCTGGCCCTGCTCCTCTGGACCAACAAAACAACCATTCTGTCTTGCATATAGGGCTGCAACAAACGATTATTTTGATAATCGATTAATCTAACGATTATTAGACCGATTAATCAACTAATCGTCGATTATTCCACTGATTAATCAGTAGACTTTGTTTGATTATTCAGCTTTTGCAACTAGTTAAAATATTAAGTTACACATATTCTAACATAAATAAAGGTCACTTCAGCTTTAGAAAAGCATATTATGTAATTACAATTATTATACAATTAATTGGTAACACTTTACAATAAGGTTCATTAGTTAACATGAACTAAGAATGAACAATACTTCTACAGCATTTGTTAATCTTAGTTAATGTTAATTTCAGCATTTACTAATGCATCATAAAAATCACAAGTTGTGTTTTTTAACATTGGTAAATGCACCGTGAACTAACATGAACAAACAATGAACAACTGTATTTTTGTTAACCAACATTAACAATGATTAATAGTTAAATGTAATAAATGCATTGTTCATTGATGTTAATTAATACATTAATGTTAACAATTGATACCTTATTGTAAAGTGTTACCAATTCATTATACAAATAGATGTATTTGGCACACAAAATGAGATGACTGACAGAGACACTCTCTCACCATTTAATTAGCTACATGAAAAAGTAACTGAATGACACATCTTTCACATTCTGCCTAACATCTCGTTTTGTAAGTCATATAGATAAGACCAGGGTTTAAATTGGGCTGAGCCCTGGCACATAGACTCCAGGGCTCGACATTAACGCTTCATTAATGCCAGACAAGTAACATGATTAAAACATCAATAACCAAAAATAGCTATGTAAACACCAAAACGCAAGTATTATTTTGATTTTATTACATTTAGTGAGTGTTGAATAGTGGATATGGCTACTGTATATAATGCATCTATTGACAGTATAAGGTTGCGCTGCTGAGGCGAGGTTCACGCAGCTCTCGAAGAGAAATCAAAACGCGCAACACTAAGAAACTCAGCATACTGAGGTAAAAATTCAAAATGGAAAGTTTTTATATTTAAAATACAGATAGTTAGGCAACAGCACTCACCATTACGACTGTTTAATAGTTCTATAAACAGTTCACTGAGCAAATACAATAATATTAGGTCACTTACATTTTTGGCGGAACCACAGCGCATCTCAAAGCAACCATCTGATTCATTGCTGAATGATTCAGTGTTTTGAACGAATCGGTTGCGATAATAAACATCTGGGCCCGTATTCATGAAAAATCTTAGTGCTAAGAGTTGCTCCTAGTAACAAAATTCTAAGAAAATTCTTAGAAATGTGGGTGTTTCCCCTTAAAATTAAAGAAAATATCCTAGACAAGAAAAAAGTAATTCAGAAAGCATCTTAACCCTTAAAAGAGGTCTTAAGGTCCAAAATTGTTAGGAGTACGGACGAGGACTTTTAAGAGGCTTTTCTTTAGCTGTGGAGAAAATGGACGAAACATGAAGAGGGAGAAGAATTGTGTTGTACACAATGCATGACTGAGTTAATAAGATGCTACACATTAGATCGTGCAGGGATCATGTTTGTGACCGATCGTATTTGAAACACGCTAACATCTCCGACACCGCGCAGAAATGACCTATAGCGCCAGAAATGGACGTAATCACTACAGTAACTACATTAAAGGAACACTCCACTTTTTTTGGAAATAGGCTCATTCTCCAACTCCCCCAGAGTTAATAAGTTGAGTTTTACCGTTTTTGAATCCATTCAGCCGATCTCTGGATCTGGCGATAGCACTTTTAGCATAGCTTAGCATAGATCATTGAATCCAAAAATGACCAAAGAGTTTCGATATTTGTCCTATTTAAAACTTGACTCTTCTGTAGTTATATCGTGTACTAAGACCGGCGGAAAATGAAAAGTAGTCCCCAGCTAGGTAACTATAGCTGGGGACTACTTTCAGGCGCTGCGTAATATCACTGCGCCTGCTGCGGCCATGGTACGGCAGCAAAGTTCCTTGATTATTACGCCGGAATGAGAGTATAGTTCCTAGCCAAATCGGCCTAGAAAATCGCAACTTTTCATTTTCCGCCGGTCTTACTACACGATATAACTACAGAAGAGTCAAGTTTTAAATAGGACAAATATCGAAACTCTCGTTTTTTTTTAAAGAATCTCATAGTTTAATGTAGTTGTATTTTTCAGTGTAAATTATTTAATTTGATAACATATAGATAATAACAATCACATTATTATAATTGAATTTATAGATTAAATGTAAGCATTTGAAATGAAAGTTAATGAGATTAGTGGGAAAATGCCCTCTATAAAGGTAAAGAAAAACTAAAAAAAAAATGCCCTTGGATAAAATATAAAAAACATGCAGATTTATAGCCTATGTCACAGCTGATAGAAAACCGATGAGAATATTGCATTAGAATAAATCATATTTTCAAAAAAAAAACACACACACACATAAAATATATATATATATACACCGTATATTCATCCAAACGCCGCTCACGTTCTGGTGCAATTTCTCTGAAGCGCTATGTCTGTCTTCTTCTCTTGAATTGCATCCAGGAGATCTGAAATACAGTCTTGCGCTACAGCGCCACACCGGTCAAACCGCAGTATTGCATGCTCTTGCATTAGGTCATATGAGATCAAACGATTACTCGACAACAAAAATATTTGTCGACAATTTTTTGTTGTCGATAATGTCGACTAATCGTTGCAGCCCTACTTGCATATGGAGGTCATTGTACTCGCCTTTTGTTTGAGCCTTTACAGTCACTCTCAAGAAACTTTCAGCCTTTATATTTGTATTTTTGCCAAATAAAAGACTCTCTGAGGCATGAAACTGCCAGTTTCTTTGTGCCCTTCTTCAATCCCTACCACAAAATAAACAAGAAACTAATCCATATTTGAAGAATAAAGAGGTTTATTCAGTATTCTAGATAATTTTTTTCCAACAATGGACCGAAGTAATGAAATGTATGGTTTTCATTAGCCAAAGTAAACGAACAATCAGGGAGATTGATGACAACTGCCATGCGCTGAGGTCTAACAGATGAGGTACTGTGTAGGTTCTGCACCAACAATTATACATGAGAAATCATAGCACACAGTACAAACTACAAGAAAAGCCCTTGGGTATCTGCTTAGGAAAGCAACACATTCAAATTCACCAAGCCTGTTACAAATACACAGACCTCGTAACATAGACGCACATGTTCACAACACACATTCAGTTGAGTGGGACGGCAATTCCCCACACTCACACATAAAAATACACACATTCCTGCAAGCCAAGCAGTGAATGTGTTATTCGAGTATAAAATTCATCAGGCAAACCCTTTATCCTGTGTCACTGAGGGTCCATCTGTTCAACCAGGGTCTGAATGATTGTCCATGAGATGATGGAAGCAAACATGCTTGTCTGAACAGGACAAGAAATTATGAGGAAAGCCTCAGAATAGGAGAAAAGCCATGTAGCATTAGGAGGGCAAACTAAATCACATATGATCTCTTTCATATACACTCGTTCTTTTGGACTTTTGTGAGATCTTTAATTTTTCATCAGTGGTTTATTCTGTCATAATATAACACAATAGTTGTTTTTCAAAATGCAAAGTGCACATTAAGAGACACAAAAAGGTTAAATAAATGTCATGTAATTTGATTAACCGACATTTTGTATGTACTGTATTAGCATCACCTAATCAAATTAGGGATCTTACAGCAAGTTGCTGATTAGGGCCTAGAAAATATATGCGTAATATTAATAAGGAGTCTCTGGACTATTATGTGAACAGGGATAATAATTACAAGGGAATGTGATTATTTCATCTGGATTAACTACTGAAGGAACTTAATTTTTAGAAATTATTTTAGCTGGTTAAAGGTACTACAATGAGAACAAAATTGAACCCATAACAGCTCCTTGTGGAACACCATAGAGATGCCATGATAAGAATGTATCAGACTTGTTTGCCATTTCCGCTAAAATTCTATATGAGAAATTACCATAATACTGCTGAACGAACCGAACAGCTTTTTTATTATGTTTGGGCAGAAGATATGTAAATATTTTATATGTCAGCAATACAGATCGTCTTATTAGTTATGTCGAAATGTGATGTATATTGACAACAACACATGGTGCAGATAATGTGTGAGATACATGTGACAGAATGGAAGGGGGAAAGTAAAATTATTCGACACGAACAGTTTAATGTGGTCATATTAGAAAACCACACACCAATTTACTACAGAGAAAACAAAGATGGAAATATAATGTGGTTATGTGGAGATAGATGGTGGTATTTCCCAGGGCTCACTGCCTTGCCAGCTTACAGCACTTCGGTCTGCTGTTGTTGGCCGAGCATTGAAGACTTCAAACAAGCAAAACAGGGTTTAAGAAATGCTTACTTCTTTCTACTATCATCATCATTTTATTGCAAGGATAACTGCAGACTTTAAACAAACATTTTGCATGGATGAGTAGTAAGTCAAACTGAAAGACAGTACAACTGGATACTGAGTGCATGCAACAGATTAAAAGCTAAATCTGACAGATAAATATTTCTGGTGCATCAGATTAATTCCTAAAGCAATAAATATACTAGAATTAGACCATTTTGTATGAAAGATTCCTCCCATAACAGTCATTTACCTTTTCAATCATGTAATGTTTTAATGGTTGTTTTAACGGAGTTTAAATGTTTTAAAATAGCTCATTTTCTTTTTAGAATGGTTTGTCATAAACAAGATAATCAGTCATGCTGATATTCTGTAAAAAAAACAAACATGCAAGTGGCATTGCTTTTATACAACAGTTCAACAATTAAAAATGTATATTAATTAATTGGTTAATAATAATAATATATCAATATAGATTAACATACATTTCAGACACATTAGCCAGTTATTTGGTATACATCTACATGTAAATGAGTAGGCCTGTGTACATGTAATGATATATGCTCTATAAATGCTAAGATTCTTAAAATGCCAATAAAAACTGCAGTATTGCTCCAGGTCTTTATCACTTTATTAAAATTACACCAAACAAAGGACAAATGTTTACTTTTACAAGCCACCACGTATTTACGAACTTGCAGTGAGAAGTTTAAAGCTAGAATATAGGCTTCTGTACGTCATCTGCCCGCAACGAGTTCTGGGATTTCTAATGGTTTGATTCTCTCAAGTCTGCATTCAGTGCATCCTTAATATCAAGAACACATTATAGTCTACTTTCATGCATCCTCTGTAGCATACTTGTTGTGTTCTTGAATACTGGAATTAAACTTCTAAGGTTGATGACGACGTAGTGTGAAAACACAAGATTGCATAAGAATGCACTTTAAGAAATTGGCCCTTTTGTGTCAACAAACCGCACACAAACTTAAAACCAGTCTCTATTTCAATCTACAGAGATTTTCCATCCGGTTCCAGCTCCACCCCGGGTTTTCCATGTCCCACTCACGACCGAAGGAAACCCGCTCCAATAAGTGATCGTAGAACGAAAAACACCGAAGCTCCGACTTTCGAAAAACCCATTAGCCTACTTGCGGCAGAGAAAACACCGAATTTACAGATGAATTAATTTGAGGTCGTTCCATTTACAACGGGTGTCAACTGGTCTTCTTTACTTGAAATCCCCCTGTCATCCCTGCTTTCCCATTATGAATTAACTCTTTTGATTCCAAACTAACACTTGCAAAGACTACATTGTAACGCTGCTGTACAAACGGAGACAGAATCATGGAAAAAAGCACTCAAAAAGTACCCATCTCGTTCATGGTACTTTTTCTTAATATGTTTGTTGTAAATAAAACCCGCTGTTATGCGCGTTGGTATCAAATCTATAGAGCAACTTAATTAGACATCGCTGAATAATCCTAATAAAAAGCCCTTCAGCATCCCAACTGAGAATCCGGAGATGCAAACACACACACTCCCGTATCAAAACAGAACACTCTAATATAAAAAATAAAAGCAACAGTATAAACAATAGAACAAAAGCAGGAACAAGCATCTGAGAATCACATTCTCACCTCAAATACGGATCCACTTTCTTGCGCGTGGGAGACAAAAGAGGCACAAAAGGATCCCGTTTTAAACTCGTGATCAAGAACACGAGTGTTGTGCCGTTGTGTTTGTGTGTGTATAACCCATGAGGTGGACCAGAGCCGTCAATGAAGAAGCAGCAGCAGCATCTTCTGTCCCGCTATAGAAACCCTCTCCGCTTCTGTCCTTCAACACTGCTGCTCTCAGACAGTCTGAACTGGTACACGGAGTCCGTGCAGAAACAAGCACTCCAACTACATTAAAAAAGATGCTGGGATTCGGTTTCGGTCCCGCTTTGGCAAGATGCAGGCGGTTTTCACAAGCACCAGGCTCGCGCTTTCGTTTCTAGATGCTGACTTGCTGAGCGTTCACTGTGCCTGTCAAAGCAGAGGAGGATCTCCAATACAAGAGCGCTTATAAACACTGAGACGTGGGATGCGTGTGATTAAGTCACTGGATGGGAGGATGAATGCTCAATTTACTGCATTTATTTTATGTTCGTCTCTAGGCATTGGTTCAAACAGAACATTTGTCCATTCCTGCATGAGTCATTTAGACTGGAAATTGGGGCAAGTTGTCACTTTTTTTTTTTTAGGGTGGGTGGTTTCTGAATGCCAATTATATTATAGGTAGACATTTAAGCATTGGCTGGAAAAAAAAAATCTCTTTCTTGAACATTTCCACCACTATTGCTCAGGAAAAGAGATACAGTTCATTTAACACTCATTTCATATAAAAAAATTATAACAATTATAAAATGTATAAAATCTAATATTTTGGTCAACAAAAACGATTAATCGCGATTAATCGCATCCGAAATAAGTTACATAATTACAAATTTACATTTATTTATATTTATATTCATATAAATTATATAATGTATAAATTTACTTAATATTTAAACGTAACATTTTTCTTAAATATATACACATGCATGTGTGTGTATTTATATATACTTAATAAACATACACAGTACACACACATATATTATATTATTATATATTATTACACAATTACCAAGTTAAGTCTGTCATAACTTAAATATATTGGGTTTCTTCTTCACATATGTATGTGTATATATGTGTGCATGTGTGCATATGTGTATGCATGTATGTATATATGTATATATATGTGTATGTGTATAGTAGAAACTTAATTTCCTGTAAAGCTGCTTTGCAACGATTGTATCGTAAAAAGCGTTATACAAATAAACTTGAATTGAAACTTGAATTGAATTATGTAAACAAAAACTTTTATTTTGGATGCGATTAATCATTTGACAGCACTATATTATATTATACTATATTATATTATTATGTGACAACTCCCCATCCTGAAAATACTTGTCTTGAGAAGACGGTTCAGATTTTTGGCTAAATCTTTGTGTAATCTTTGTGATACGATTGACTTTGCCTGAATATACAGTATGTCAGTGTGTGTTATTGTGTTCACTTGTTACCTAGAAAACTAATCAGAATTAGAAAAAAAAAAAAAGAAGATATTTAAGAAAAGAAAGAAAGAAAATAAATCAATAGTAAAAATATATTGATTTGAAACAGACATTTAAAACCAACACTAAAAAAAACAAGTTTTGACTTTCGACTCAAAACCTTTGTTGAGACTGTCCTTGTGACACACTTCCCTGTATGACAGCTAGCCCTGATTCACAATATAGAGTCATGTGATGAGCAGTGCTGGTCTTGTCACAGTTTTTCCAAGAGCTTTTATAAATCAACTTGGCAGAAACGGACACTTTGTTGAATATAGTGTTACACAGTGGTCAAAAAGACAACATTGCACCACAAGATATGAAGAGGATGTCAGTTTCCATATTGACTAGGTCTGTTGATTCTAGCTGTCAAGCTGACATAGTTTAATTACACTGATTCTCATAATTGTTTAAATTATTTAACCCAAAGTATTGCAGTGTTTAGTTTACCTCATCTTTTCTCAAGTTTATTTTTTATGACAAATTTATTGTTGTTTTCACATTACTATGGGAAATCTCTTATGGTGGTTGTTGGCCAGTACATTATTACAGCAACTTTATGTAAGTTTTTTAACTTGAAATGTCAGTTTCAAAATCATGTTCTGATGAATAAGGCAAATGGCTTCTGTTTCTTTCCCATGCTTGCCCGTAAATGTCTGTTTTTGTAGTATGTTCTTGGAGTTTAGTGAGCGGTTACGAAATTGCTTTACGGCAACAACAAATGCGCCTGAGCAGCTATCCACTGTAATTACGACAGTAATTACAAAGATAAAATTGAATTGAATTTCCTGACTTAACTGTAGGGGGCTCTATAGTCGCACAAATGAACAAAAGTAGCTTAAAGTTTGAATTCTGTAACTTGTGAATGTCCAATTAGGCTAATGTACATAAAATTTCTAACAGCAACATTTGAGTGTCTACATATCTAAAATATACAGCTGAATACAGATGAAACAGTCTGGACAGTTTTCAATGCTCAATACGAAATGAATGAACAGCTGAATGATCCACATGATTATGAGCCTTATTATTCTATTATGCAAGGTCATGCATTAGAAGTTTCATCATGAGCGTTTAATTTGGCAGACAAGGCACTATAAGAAATCTTCCAGACGTTGAAAGCACACGTAATTGCAAGGTAGTTAAACCTTTATGAATGTTTTTCACTGATCATTTCCATAATCGGCTTTGGAATCACTCTACTTAGCAATAAAGCATTGATTAGACGCTCAGACTACTGATGGCTGAAAATCCCCAATAACGGCTGGGGAAGACGAGTTCAGGGTGACTGCTCAGGGAATTGGGACAATGCCAGGGAGTGTGTCAGTAACTAAAGGCGGGTGTTTGAGGTGGCCAGGCAAAGCCTAAAGCTACAGCCTGGTTGCATTGTTCCACTGAGGATTTAGAGCTTAAGCACCATGACCATGATTAAGAAACAAGACCATCTGCTATCCTGTGTCCGAATGACAGGGTTTTTCACATGCGCACTCTCTTTCTCGCATGCACACACATTCATTCAAAACTCAAATGACAAAATGGCACAAATATGTTTAACATGGTCAAGCTTTCATGCATTAACATTTATGGCCCACATTTTACTAAAGCATCTATTTTAGTGGCAATGAGAAAATGCTTTATAGGTACAATAAATGATATGTTTGGATTGTCCATCTAAACTTCTAGTCCACTTATAAATGTTTGTGGACAAGAACATCTATTCAAAAAATGTCTCTCTCTGTGGCACACTGACATTGTAGACAGATGGAGCTTGACAAATAAGACAGCATTCGATTTCTCAGAAACATCACATTAACTCTAGACAGAGCAGGAGGATATCAGGGTCCCTGAGGACACAATTACACACACTGTAACACCAGCACTGTCTTCTCATTAGTAACCAACCAGCAATTAGCCTAGCGATTAATCACCCCCACAGAGGCCTTGTTTAGATTAGAAATCAAGATTTGTTTTTACATGTGTTTACAGAGTTCACTGGAATAGCAGTAGAACATACTGTAGGTCATAGCAAAATACCAATTAATTTCTTAAATCTTTCTGAAAACTAAAGGAAAATGCTTTTTTCAGAAAACATTATTTCTGTCTTGACGTGATGAAAACTTTACTGAAATACACACTCATGCTTGGCTAAATGGGGCATTCTATAGACTTCTATTGTATTACACTTTTTACAATAAATAAATAAAAAAATAAAAACTAACTAACTAATAAATACTTTATTTTTATATCATTTTTACAAATGAGAATATATTCAAAAGAAGGTTTTATCCAACCCAGGCTCACTGGAAAAAAAAAAAAGAAAAATCTCGGTGGTGACCTTTCTGCAAAATAATATGTTGTTTCATGCACTTTTCATGTCACTTCCGAAGTTAAATGTCCAATAAGTGGCACTAAAACAAATGACCATGAATGTGGCAACATTTTATTATGCTGGTTGTTATATTGCAGCAGATCAGAAATGATATGTCCAGTAAGTGGCACTAAATGCTCTATCACATTAAAAATAACATATCACCTAACCCAAAACCTTTCTTAAATGTAACCAATAGTCTTAACAAAAAACAAATGTGAGATAAAATGCTTGTAAAGGAACCATGCCTCTTTGAGCTCTTATTGTGACTCAAGTGCAATGCTGTACGAGGTGAGCTATTGAGCAAGTTTACTACATCAGAAAAGCCATACATATAAAGCTGACTATGCAATTCAAATGTCAAAATGTATTATGGTAAAAGTATGGTAAAAGTGTTTTGATGTAATGGCATAGGTACACAAAAATGTAGATAATGCATGTTTTCCTGAAAGAAATTCAGCCACAGTCGTTTTGGACCCCATTGACTTTGGACCTAATTCTATAGACAAAACTAAATGTTGTTGTGTTCCACAGAGGACAGTCATAGATAGGAACCACATTTAGGTGAGTAAATTATGACAGAATTTTGCTTTTTGGTGAACTAGTAGTCTTGCCTTGTGGGGATTGTTGCAAAGTAACAAGACAGCAAAGATGCAGTTGCAAAAATGAAAATAAAAACATTTCTTTGGAAGAAAAACATGAAATTTTATTGTGTAATTTTATTATTATTATTATTTTCCTGTTTAAGTGTTAAATAATCTTTTTGACTCAAAGTGTAAGCTATGTCGTTGTTATGCACATTTTTTACACCATTACGGTGAAATCACATTAAGTCAAAGTTTGGAAAGACTACATCTGGATTCTCCCACTGTAGCAGCTGTGCATAAGAGATTCTTTGTTGTTTTTGGTTGGCTTTATGTTTGCATGCAAGCATTTTTCTTTCAAACCACATATTTAGAATAAAAAGTGCAATTACTCATTCAGGTGCATAAGCAAGTATAGCATTTACTATTTTGCCCTGTTTAGCAGCTCAAAATGAATGCTCCTTAGGCACTGCCTGGTACGCGTTTGAATATGTAAATGATAGTAGCACTAAACAGAGACTGATGCATGGTGATGTAAGCGTGATGAGTCATGCCTCAGGGTCGAGCGAGCAGTTGTTGCGGTGATGGCCTCTGATTTGGGTGGGAGGCTGTACTCTGGCTGCTCACGCCTCTTCCATTAGATGAGTAACACCACCCCACTGGGTGAATAGTACTGATGCACTAGAAGCTCTAGTGAAGAAAACCTAGTCATCGACTCATCGTAATACAGTCAATAGAGTTAAAATCCAAAATGGAGATTTAATGAAAAGACACTGAAGGTCATCTCACCAGCATTAGGCAAGTGTGTCATTTTTTGCTTACGTTGTGGGGACCAAATGCCTGAGAATCCAAACGTGGTCTTTCCCAACTTTAATGTACTGTGGCTGATTTCAATGTAAGGGTGTTAAAAATTTATATAATATCTAAATAACTGGTTTCATTCTAGTCAAAAATATTACTTATAGGAATTTCCCTTTAACAGAAAAATAAAAAAGAAAGAAAAATATTTAGAAAAACAAAAAAAAAGCAATGTTTTTGTGATGTTGTAATGTAATATTTTGTTTTAATTTGTATCATTGCTGCCATATTGCTGCTGATGCCAGGGTTTAATACTAAGTCACTTGATCATGTTTTTAATACATTTCTTAAAAATAAGGACCCCTCATGCATTGTGTCAGGATTGGACCTGTTTTGTCATGTGTTGCCTCTGTTTCAGTTCCTGTTTTTCCATATATGGTCTTTTTCCTGTTGATTGCCTTATGATTCCTTGCACCTGTGTTGGTAATTATCCTGTGTATTTAAGTTCCTGTTTGTTCCTTCCTTTCTGTTGGGTCTATTCGTTGAGTTTGTGCATTTGCTCCTGGTTCCATGTTGGCTACCCCTTGTGTTTTCGTCAATAAAGATGGTTTAAGATTACTTGTGCCTCCCTGCAATGACCAACTGTGACACATTGTCCCTCCCTTAATATCTGATAAAATATTAAAAATTAAAAACACATTTAGGGGTTAATAGGAATCAACCAACAAATAATATGTGAGGGTAAGATTAAATTTAAAATAACTCCTTAACTGCACATTTACATTTCTACACTTCCTGAAATATTCAACGGCATAAACAAGTGGGATGACATTGAAAATGACAGATTCCCCTCCGTTACACAAATTTCATGACATACCATAAGGACACTTATGGCTAGGAAATCTCCAACCTCACTCAGCCTGCCAAACTATTAAAAAAGCCTTCAAAGTAGCAAGTGTTTCCTGCTGTCAGAAGAAAGCACTATAATATAATCAACCCTGGCATGCCACTGTGATTAATAATGAATAATCATCCTAGGAGCACACACACATGAGGAAAAAAGTGAGAGAGGGGATAATATTTAATATGATGACACAGAAATAACATTTTGTGGGGCTATATTCCACTTCTTGTTTTAAAAAAAAAACATTGTAGCTAGAGGTGTGAAGTCTCAGCCTGCTGATTAAGTTAATTACTAGAACTGAGAGAGAAGCTGATTGCACATCAGGACAAGGGTAATTAACATCATTTGGTAAACAATGTTCTATTAGTGTGGGATGCACCTCGGCAAAGAGTGATTCCCCAGCATCCCCCTCCTCCCAGGCCTTATCATCTGCCAGCCATGTGTGTGTGTCTTTGACATGTAGGAATTATGTTTATGAAATGGAATGAAAATTCAATTGTTTACCATATGCATCATCATAGCTCAGAGTAAAGTATGTGAAAACATGCACAAATTATGAATTCATCCAATATGAATTCATATGATTGGTGATATTATATGCAGTATATATTCCAGGGGTGGGCAATATCCTGGCAGACACGATTAAACAGTAGGAATTTTCGACTATCGTCTTTATCATGGCCACATGCATATGTGACATTGCAGTGAAAACGTATCACTTGCACGTGTCATTAAGCAATGCGGTTTAAAAACAAGTGATTTTTAGCGATTTGGATTTTGAAACACCATCAGCAGCGAAAGAGAACTAATCACGCTATATTTATTATGGATGCATGTGCTTTATTTGATTACTTTTGAAATGTTGAACAAAAACACCCGCCTACTCCCATTCTAAAGATTGGAAGAGCAAGGATAATTTTTAATATAACTCCGATTGGATTCGTCGGAAAGAAGAAAGTCATATACACCTAGGATGCTTTGAGGGCGAGTAAAACATGGGCTAATTTTCATTTTTGGGTGAACTAACCCTTTAAGTGAAAGCAAACAAAGAAAACACATGTGTCAGAGTATATGTGACCCTGGACCACAAAACCAGTCTTAAGTCACTGGGGTATATTTATAGCAATAACCAAAAATACATTGTATGGGTCGAAATTATACATTTTTCTTTTATGCCAAAAATCATTAGGATATTAAGTAAAGATCATGTTCCATGAAGATATTTTGTAAATTTCTTACCGTAAATGTATACAAACTTCATTTTTGATTAGTAATATGCATTGCTAAGAACTTAATTTGGACAACTTTAAAGGCGATTTTCTCAATATTTAGATTTTTTTTTTCACCCTCAGATTCCAGATTTTAAAATAGTTGTATCTCGGCCAAATATTGTCAGATCCTAACAAACCATACATCAATAGAATGCTTATTTATTCAGCTTTCAGATGATGTATAAATCTCAATTTCGAGAGATTGACACTTAAGACTGGTTTTGTGGTCCAGGGTCACATATAGGACAGGGCAGCTCTTAAAGTGACAGCAGTGTCTGTCATTCATATTAATCAAACAACAAAAGAGAGAAAATCCTATTTAATCACGGACAGTTTACTTGTCTTCAGTGAGCTTGAGTTTTTTTTTACTCTAGTATTAGTTTTTTGTGATATTGACACTGGAGACAAGAATTATAAAATTTCTATGGTATCAAAAAATGTTATATCATAAAGCTGTTGTTAAAAGCAAAAAAAAAATATATATATATATATATATATTGTGATTTATAGTTATAACATTACTCATATCATGATTTAAGATCGCCCACCCCTAAAACAATTCCTCCTCAATATATATACCCACCTCTCTCTTATTCCTTTCAAACAGATTCTTTTAGATTTAGATTCTATTCACATCTGTCCACTACGTTCCTTTATGAAATACGTTCCATTACTTCCTCTAGATCTGTCAATTTCCACTCTTGTCTTTCCAATATCACTCTCCTCCTCACATGCACATACTTAAACATCTCAACTGTATCTCCTGCTTCTCTACTTTCTTTATACCACTTATCTCCCTTTCTTCACTCCCTATCCTTCTCCTCATTGGAACTTCTCCTCTTATCCTTCTATCCTCTCATGATCCTGTTCTCTTCCAACTATAAGCCTTTTTTTCATCCATATACACCCTGGAATCATTTATTCATCTTATTTTGTTAATAAGCCATTTTGCTGTTCTTGCCATCCTCTCCATTTCCTTTCCTCCTTCATAAGTCACCCTCCTTTTGTTCTGTCTATCATTTATTCTTGCACTTGAGCTAACCACTGTGCAGTGCGGTCATCATTAATGAGTCATTTGGCTGTCCAAACACGGCCATTCAATCATATCATGCTGATATCCTTCACCTCAGCGGCTGAATCTAATGAATATGAATGGGAGTCCTAGTGTTACAGACTCTTCAAAGGATTCAAGCTTCAGTGGCCAGTGAAAAAAAAACAGAAAGTAAACTCAGTTTAACAATCTACACTCAGGTAGTTCGAACAAGAGGTTTCAGACTGTTTGATGCCAAAGACCCCGGAATATAATGATCCCCTTCAAAGGAACCTCCGTTCCTAAAATATGAAGGTTGCTGTATATTATAAGACCAATTTATATACTGTAAGAAAGAAAAATTGTAGAAAAACAGATGATGTCTTGGAGGGAAATTACCATTACTTTTTACATTATGTTTACAGACATTTCATTAAAATCACAATGCAATGCATAATGCAAAATACAGATACAACACCTTGAAAATGAATACAGAAAATTCCTTCATATTAATATGGTACATGGGCATTCTTAGAATGTACTGTGTTAGAAAAAAAGCAAGAAATTACACGGACAATGTTTAAAAAAAATAATTCATTAGTTTTTGTATTGTAAACCCAAATTAAGTGATTACAATATTATCTGGGAAATATTTACTTAATTAAACTGCTAATGTTTTATTTATTTATTGTAACCAACTATCATAGCACAGTCTGTAAAATGTACAAATTTGAAGAGAAAAATAAAACTATATTGATTTTAATATAATAAAATACTTATATGATACAACGTCAGCAAAATGAAACAGTAATAATGTCAAAATCTAATTTTAATAAAATGTTATTTGAAAAAGTAAACATTGATTTATTTTTATTATTCATTTAAGTATTGCTATTCATTCCTTAATATTTTAAATACATTGATTTGTTTTTGTTTTTTGTTTTTTTATTTATTTTTTTTATTATCAGTAATAAGAATAATTATTATCATTATTTGTAGATGGCAATGAAAGTTTGTGGCCTGACAAAATACAACTTTAAAGCCTATAAATATAAAACCAAATTGTGATTAGATTAGTTTATGCATGATATAAAAATATCAAAATACAGGTAAGGAGCCTTTGCAGAGGAAACAGCATCTCCTTCACTCTTGGAGGACATTGCCACATGATAATAGATCATGCGAATTAGACTGTGCAACACCTTTGAAGCATCTCAGAGGAAGAATTCATCCGTACCTAGCTGAAGGGGACAAACCAGCTTCATGTATTATTTAGAGAGCATGATTCACTGTTTTCATGCTCTTTTAAAATATTAAAGTGACAAGATTAATACAAAACCATCCATATCAAACTATCACACACACATATATAGGTGTATATGCACCATAGAGCCCAGGATAACTAAAGGGCTTATGGGAACACAATGGTAAGAAACCCATTCTCATTCCCAAGGCGTCACAAACTAAAGCATGGTCAAGCACTGTGCATGTCACTTTTAAGACTCTAGACGTCACTATATTGAGGAATTAGGAACTCAATTGATTTCATTTGCTCGCCTTATGTATCAGATCGATTTATTTATACTTTCACAAATATTTGTAAGCACCAGGCAGACAAAATGCAGTCCCAGATAACAAAAATGTGTTCCAAGAACTTTTTCCAAACATTCCCATTGTTATAAAATTCTGAATGTTCTATGGACGTTTTAAAACAAAGCAGTCGTTTAGCTGAATAGATGTAATTTGTGAATAAATTGTGACTGTAGTTGCATATGCTTTGTTATATATTGATAAATGTTTAGGGTGATAAAGGTCACAGGTGCTCAAAAATAGTCTAATGTAAATAAAATTACTGTGGCTGTTTAAATTGGAAATCTTACCCCAAAATATAAGTCATAATGACAAAATTATATACATTCATCATAATAAAATTCCCATGCCATTCACATATGTGTAAGCAATGGAACTCCTATTTTGTCAATATATAGGTATATGTTTTTGATGTATTGGGAGTGAGAATGATTTGTGGTATTATGGGAAATGTTAGTGAGTTTTTGCTTTTATATTCTATTTATTTTTCATGTAAACTTGAATGCGCTATGAGTAGCTGTCTTCTTGTCCTTCAATTACTGAAAGCTGAGCACGAACATGTTCCTATATGTCAAGTTACGTAACGTGTTTCTCAGCCCTGAGGAAAATAACCTTGACCGATCAGTCAACCTTCTGATTTGTTCAATGATTTCTTCCTTCTATTTCTGTTCTGTTTTAAACCACCAATCCCATCTGTTACTCAAACACATTGCCATATAGAAAGCAGCTATCACACACACAAATAAATAAAGAAATAAAAATCAACGTTATGCTTTTCTTTCTCGTCCCCATCTACGTTCCCATTTACTGTAAACTTTCCAATATCTATTTGGATGCTATTCCAGTGCTTATGCTTCAGAAGGTGATTTCTTCTACTACCCACAATACTGATGATGACTTTAGAATCACCACTTTGCATCAGAGGCTTTCAATATGAAAGCATTAGAGTTCCTGTGCAGTCTAAGCGAGGTCCATCAGATGTAACCTAATGGAATATCTCATACAAAATGCCGATTCCTGCAGGAGTCGAGTCCAATTTTTGGACTGTTCGCTGGATGAAAGAGCCACTTAGCGGCACTTACTGGTACCTGTACAAGCGCAGCACAATCTGATTCCATTTCAACCCATTTAGTCCTCTCTACCCTGCACAGATTTTCCACTGAGCTGTTTAGTGTCTCATATTTGATCTGCCTTTATGAAAGCTTCAGAGTTACTGGCCATAAAGGTTGAGCAGAGCATTATTCCCAAATCACCGAGGCACATTTAGGCCTACCGGTAATAAGACAAGGTGAACACAGGGTTATTTATGGAGGAAAGTTTTTGTCTAAACATTAGATTTTGTGTCTGCTGTGAAATGTCTCTGTACATTCAGACTTCTAACCATTAGGGTGAACCAAATTAGATATGACGCAAATCTCTAAGATTATTACACCATTTTCTGGTTGAACGTTGCCTCAAGGAACACAATCATTTCATGTAATAAAATCTCCTTCCCAATAGTTTGACTGGGCTGTAACAAGCAGGTTTTGCTTCCAAATCTTGACACATGAGGTTATGTTTAGGGGCCAAGCTATATATCTGTTGGTTTTCTTTTGATTTCTTTGTGTTCTGGCTTGGAGTCCATGGCAGCTGTGAAAAAGTTTTGGCAGACAGGTTAGGCTGGATGGATATCCCTGAATATCTTGCGAACCCTCTAGCGCACCAACAGTTCAAAAATGTAATGTACAGTTTATCTAATAAAAGACCTAAACAAAATATAATAATGTAATTCTTTGGCATATATCAAGTTCAAAAGTGTTTTTTATTTTTTTTTAACTCCCTCCATCTGGATTGTCTGCCATTATGACATTTCACATTTTTTCCCCTTGTTATGTGTTTCCCAATATGACTAAGATCATCTTTGCACCATGCGCACCATGTCAAAAATATTAAAGTTATTCGCATGTAAGGCTTCAACATATGTGACGTGAGGATGCCATGTCATTTACTAGATGATAAGTGACAGACACTGGTCAGAAATTGAAGTTGGACAACAGAAACAACATTAACTGTTACTCAATTAAGTTAATCAATCAGCCAAATAATCAATGTTAGTGTTTTTTGTAAATTGTAATTAATAATTTTTATTATTCAGATCTATTTTTTCATGGACCACAGATTTGACAGTATATTTTTTTAAAAATCACAAAGCCACAAAATTGCACTGTACTCTACTGTTAAATGTTTGTGCCCAGTAAGATATTTCTTTAAAGAAATAAATACTTTTATTCAGTAAGAATTCAATAAATTGATCAAAAGCAACAGAAGAGACTTTTAGATTGTTCCATAAAAGGCTATTTCAAATAAATGCCATTCTTTTGAACTTCAAAATCATCAGATAAACCCTTTAAAAAAAAAAAATTAATCTTTCCACAGAAACATGAATAATAGAAGAAATGCTTCTCGTTCCTTCAGAAATCATCCTGATTTGGTGCTCATGTGACACTGACACTTTGCCAATACAGGAATGAAAACAGTTATCTAAAATTGTACTATATTGCACAATACTACAGTTTTTATTGTATATTTGATCAAATAAATGCAGCCTTGGTGAACATAAGAGACTTCTTTCAAGGGATTGGATTTGAGGGATTCTTTAAAGCACAGATGTGTCTATTAGTTGAGCTGGATAAGCAGGATATAAGAATGAGTGAGCGTATGATCAATTGACCTGTCTCTAATGAGATCGTTAAAGCTGTCTTAAGTAGATTACAGAGCGTTTTGATAAAGTATCAGACATGAGGAGTGCACTCAAACCTGTTGATTAAACCATTATTGGATTTTGGCCCTTTTTATTTTTGGAAAGCTGAAAACAGGACAATTCTTGGATGAGATACAACTATTTGAAAATCTGAAATCTGAGGGTGCAAAAAAAAAAAAATCTAAATATTGAGAAAGTCATATTTAAAGTTGTCCAAATGAAGTTCTAAGCAATGCATATTAGGCCCTACCAATCAAAAATTAAGTTTTAATATATTTATGGTAGAAAATAAGAAAAATCTATAATTTTGACCCACACAATGTATGTATTGTTGGCCATTGCTACAAATATACCCATGCTACTTATGACCAGTTTTGTGGTATGTATGTATGTATATTTATTTATATGTATTTATTTATATGTGTGTGTGTGCAGGCCTATGTATATATGTATGTATATGTATTATTTCACAGTCATAGCTGGCAAATATTCAAGGCAGAAAATAGGCAGTTGAATAACTGAGCCACATTATTGTAAATACTTCTCTGAAAGGTGTATGTTGGCATTTAACAGTGTTACAGTGCCGTCTGTTGGTCAAAAGTAATGAAATTTATCTCTATTCACAAGAGAACCATGGTAGCCAAATTAACAAAATAACTAAATAAAGACCAGCTAGGAATGACCAGTGTGTATTCGCGAACCTTTTGCGTGCATGTGTGGGAAGTTGGTTTCACTCAATACTTGCAGTCAAATGTAAACATGAACTCTTTGGCCAGACATCGTTGTCAGACAACGTTTACATTAATTCAGATTAAATCTCGATATTTTCACGTGTGTACTTTCTGTAATCGGATAATGCTACAGAAACGATCTCTGTTCGGATTTTTTTTTGTTTGTTTGTTTTTTTGAAAGTTAACTCACTGAAATAAATGAATTTACTGAGGTGAAGTGAGGACTCGCGCTGCTAGAGACGCTTTCCCGTTGGCTGTGCTCCATTCATTCACGAAATTAACCTTCTGCAAACAGAGACGCAGAATAGAAAATCTCTCTATGATTATGCGCGGAAGCGGGAATTCTCAGATTTAGTAGCCTAAATGGAAATTGCAAACATATTAACCCATAGCGCCCTCTTCTGGACAATTAATAATACAAGAACACAACAGAAATATTGTCATTTCCTTCATTCTGCAGCAGGATTGGATTCATTCGTAAATTTGATATCTTAATCAAATTGTATGTCTTATGTCTTGAAATAAATCAGCCAATCTTTTGGTATTCTCAGTGCAAAGACATTGCGGTTTAAGGTGGCAGGCCTAGTTTATGTAAACGGGTAGATGAATAAAAAGCTTCATTATTTCTTAAAAGAATATGTAGTACTGTAGTAACTAATTTAAGAACAAACACTGAGCCATAACTGCAATAAATAGTTTATTCTGACCAGAAAAATATACAAGAAATACGTGTATACTGTACACACATTCTTACTGATACTCTTAACATATATAACCAGTTTTATTCACTGAGTTACATTCAACCCTCATTTCATCAAAAAACACCATACACTGAAAACAGATGACATTTTGTAGACTCAAAATATTTGAGTTTCCAAAGAACACAGACCTCACTGACAAAATATACATTCATATTGAATGAATAAGCCCAATGTAAATGCAGACATGAGAGGCTATTTCTTCACAAAGCTGATATTTTGATGGACGCCTCTTCAAAAGCCCCTTCACTTATGATAACCTGGACTCGATGAAGCACCTGAAATGCACAAACAGCCACTAAACCGTGACTGTGTCCACCACACTTCAGACTTTTTCTTGCTTCATTCCAGTTACGGGTCTTTACAAGATTTTACTTCAGTCTTTGAAAGGTTCCATGTGATGAAGATGGAAAGCAGCGAGTTCCTGCAATGACAGGCCGATCATCAACCTGTCACTGAGACATTCAGAGTTTAAACTGTGCTTGGATGCCCTTATCAAACGAGCCTGGGAAATCTGGCTGTAAACCCTAAAAGGTATAATGTATTAGGGACAAGTCAAATGGATCTTAAAAGAGTCATTTGAAACAATGGGTTGGTAGGAGGAGTTTTTTTTTTTTTTAGTCGAAGGTTGAGGGTGGAAAATAGGGCTGCATAATTAATCAAAATAAAAACAAAATAGCGAAATGGCTTAGTGCGATTATCAAGTCGGGAAGGCTGTGATTTAAATCAAATATATGCGCTGCACGTTTCAGAGTGAAGCGCAGCACTGTTTTCTTTTACATGTGAATTGGTTTCAAATAAATGCTGCTTCACATAAACTCATCTCTGCCGTCTTATAATGCGCATTGAACAAAAATGCAATGTGCGTCAACCATCTTCACAAACTGGTAATGAGAAGCTGGATGTTGTCAACAAAAGAGAAGCTTTAAAGGCTCCCTGCAGTATTCTCTGCAGCTGATAGTTTAAATTAAGAAACTAAGACAGCCATAAATATTAGTACTGTAATTTTACATTCGTGATCTAAAACAAAATTATTATAGTATTTATTTAAATAGACCATTCTGTATTTTACAGTTACTCTAATATTTTCCATTTAGCAATAATAATAATAATAATAATAATTAAAAAAATGTTAATAATATTAATCATGATTTTATAGTCATATTGATACATAATCACATTTTTGGCCAAATTCTGCAGCCTTACAAACAAGCACAGAAAACCTGGAGCTAAAAAAATAATTTAATTGTGATATTTTAAAAATCACAATTTTATCAGGAAAACAAATTGCAATTAGATTCTTTTCCAAGATCATGCAGCCTTGCCCTTAAAAAAAAAATAAAAATAAAAATTTTAAATTGAACTCGCAATTTTTATTAAAAAACTTTTTTTTTTTCTCTCAAATTGTGCAGCCCTAGTGGAAAACCACTGAGGCATTTTGTGGACCTCCATGCAATGAAGAAAAACATTATCCCATGTTACCAGCAAGTGGTGCTGTTGTTATTATTTCAGGGTGGATTAATGCATTCAGTCCGAAACTGAGGCAGATAAAGAGGAATGCTGTGAGATACATTATTGGAATCGATGGCTGTGGAATTTTTGCCTTCTAGAAGAGGCCTGGCATCCACCTTCATAACTATTTCATTCTTTTCCTGTTCACCCTGTGTTTCCTCAATCTCCTCCTCATCTTCTTCCTCCTCCTCCTCCTCCTCCTCTTCGTTCACCTCGAGGTAGTAGAGGTCTTTAGCTACACCTGTGCTTTCTGATGCTTCATAATCTTGATCTGATGTTTCCGAAAACTCTTCCACGGAGTTATAGGAGCTGGAATGGCGGGGATTGGCGCTGTCAGAGCACACATGGTTCTCCAGGTCCCAGAGTCCTCCAGGGAAAGAGCCAGAAATGTCTGAGTTGTTGGCAGAGAAGTTGCCTTCGTCACTGGAGCTGCTCAGACTCTCCTGCTGCTTTCGAAGGAGACTAGGCTGATCGGAGAGGAGAACGGTCGAGTACGTCACTGAGGACTGGCCTGATGTTTCTGGAGTAGCAGCAGCAGTGGAAGCCTCCAGAGACAGAGGTTCAGAAGAGTCTGCTAGAAGGGCAGAATCTGTAATTGTTTGGTCTCCAGATTTATAAATGGGTACTTCATTGTCTTTTTCATGTTCAAGCGTAATAGGAAGAGGTTTCTCAATGATTTCCACCTCACAGATGCTCTCAGAGACCAGCAGCAGTGGACAGGCAGTGAGACCTTCTGAGTGAGGGAACAGGTTTTCTATGGTGTCAATCTGCAAGGAGAAAGAAACAGATATGTTGTGGAAATGTACTAACCAATATGTACTGAATGTGTTAAAACTCTTTCTCTTTTCTCTTTCTCTTTAGAGAATTAAACAATGGTTCTCTATTTGAATCTGGAATGGATCTACTCCATTTTTAAATAGGGGGGAAAAAATGGTTTTTATGGTTGGTCACACTGACCTGCCTGAAGTCCATTCCTTTGGCCCAGGAGCAGTTGTTGGGGTTTGGAACATCCTTCCACATGAGTTTTCTCATCCTGTAAGAAATATGCACAGGTCAAGCACTGTTTGCAAGGCAAAACTGTTCTATACAAATATGCTGGTGGATTTTTTTTTATTATTATTGTGAGAGGACAACAGGGGATGGACTTCTTCTTTTTTTTTTTTTTTACTAGAAAAAACATTCTTGTGAAATATAGACTTGTGTTTTGGACAGAAGCAACAGTTCTGTTTCTTACAAACACGACACGTAGATGTTTATTTTACTTGAAGTTAACTGATGGACTGAAGTCATGTGGATTAGTTATGGATTATCATGAAGTTTTTTTATCAGTTGTTTGGACTCTCATTCTGACGGCACCCATTCACTGCATAGGATCCACTGGTGAGTAAGTGAGGTAATGCTAAATTTCTCCAAACCTGTTCTGAAGAAGAAACAAACTCATCTACATTTTGGATGGCCTGAGGGCCATAGATTCATTTCAATATTCATTTTGATGTGAACTATTGCTTTATCAAATTCTAGAGTAGATTCATATTTCATCACACACATTGTAAAATCCAAACTTAACAAAAATGAATTTGCACTTTTGCCACTCCTTACAAGAGGTACACAAAGTCACGATATTACCTGAGAATCAAGTCTAAGCAGATGATAAAATGATTTATATGTTACCTTAGTAATTATCTCTGACAGAACTTGTGAAATATTTACCCTCAAGCAAACTACTCTATTGCTAGGAATGAGTATACATTGCATACTGTAAACCAATTTATGTACTTTATACCTGACGTCCGTTACAACCAAAAATCCTATACAAATCAGCTTACAATGCCTTACTTTAATTCAAACAACTGGCCTTACAAAATCAATATATATTGTAGCTTCCAAAAACATCTTAAAAAGTTAATCCAGGTAGATAATTTTGTAATATGATTTGACTGTATTTTTCTTTAAGGCCATTTTTAGCCTTGGTTTTCCTCTCTAGATTAACCCATTATCCATTGGTACAGTAAATACAGTGGTAGAGCAGGGACCTCCAGTTTTAATGAGAACAAATCATTTAGCTTTAAACAACATCTATAAGCATTTAAACTATTTTGACAGGCAATATACAATGATACTGTAACTATATTTATTTTGACTGGAAGAAGTTAGTTGTAAGTCTTACTGGTTTTGTGACATCAGAAGAGTGACAAACAGCACCACTGACAGGAACGCAATGATCAGTAGGAGTATGTATGCTGCAGGGTCGCCCCTAGTAGCTGGATGGCAAAACCAAAAAAAAAAACATTTTTCTATCAAATCAACATGATTTTCATTTAATATTTTTAGACAGCCATTGGCAAAATGCGTACTTCACAAAATTAATAAATGTTCTAGATAATACTACAGTGTTTGTAAAGCGGAGTCTACTCGCCAAGCACCAAAAGCACATAAAAATGTCTTCAGGGGTTAAATTGATCACATGATGACGTCAATGCATTACTTGATGTCACTGCTGTAAAACCCACCAGTGTATCGCACCGGCTCCCCTTCACCATCCACAAACACTGGATACAAGGTGAACTCCTCTGAGCCATAAAAACGACCTGTACAAAAACAAATTACACTGTCAAAGATCATTTACACTGCTACGGATAAACCTTTTTTATTTTTGTCATGTACTGATATGCAAATGTGAGGAATGTGTGAAGAATATCAAGCAAAATATCATACGGCAAAGGGAGAGATCTCTCGATGCGGACTGAACTCTGACCCACTGCAGCCTCTCAGTCAAAGACACATCCTTTTCAGGGTCTTTTTTCAGGTCTAGCCATTCGATGACAAATGACTGAGGCACTGGATGATCAGATAACAGGCTCCAGGAAAGATACACACAGCTAGAATTTGCAACTGCGCTGAATGAACGTACACATTGTCCTAGAAAAGGAAAGGACGACATGATTAATTCATACAAACAGGGGAATCTATATAATTTCTATGTGAAAAACACTGAGGGTGCAGGAACAGATAATAATAAGCAGGAACAAAATATCAGAGTACCTTACTGTTATTATGTTTCATTGAATATGTGTAATACCTAAATCAAATCTCCATCCCAACCAACCCTTTCACCAAACAAACAACACCAAGCTTCTATCAAAACAATTACCTGGAAAAATAAGGGCTGGATGAATTAAAGCACCATCAATAGGCGCATAAATAGACACATTTTGTTTGAAGGCAAACAAAACTTCTTGTGCGTAAAACGAAAATATTGATAACATCAGACCGCATTAGACAGAAGTGAAAGAATTTCGCGTGATGTTACAGGAAGGGTATGAAGCAAGTCAGCTCACGTTTGGGTTGATGCAACAACGTCATGTTTCGATTCCGTGCAGAGATGCCCAAAGCATTGCGAGACATAACTGTGATTGTGTGTGCTTCCTTCCTCCACTGGAACGAGTGAAACTGAGCCAATGTTGTTTCATTTGACCACACAGCTATGCCTGAGGCCTGGTGTTCAATCACCAGACCCTCCACGCAACTATATGGATTTCCTGCTAGGACAGGCTGCTAAAAGTGACAAAAACATTCAAGCTCAAACTTTATACATCACATTTATTTTGTTGCTAGAGTAAATCAATCAAGTCAATCTTTACCAACCTTAATAATAAGTGTGACGTTTGTCACACTCCTAACAGAATCCTCTTGTATAACGCGCCAGAAGTCTGGTCCCATCTCTGGTGCTGAAATGACACACCATACAATCATGATTATCTCTTATGCTCAAAAAGGTATGGTTTAGAGATATAGGGATACATTTTTAAAAATGTTTTTGATGAAAAGAATTCTCTTACACTCATCAAGGCTGCATTTATTTGATCAAACATACAGGAAAATATTCCAATTTAAAAGAACACAATCCTTCAGAAATCATTCTAATATGCTGATTTGGTGCTCAAGAAACATTATTTATTATTAATGTTATAAATGTATTTATTTATTTGTTCACTTTTTAACGCCATGCCAGAAAAAAGGCTGTTTTATGGCGATCTCTGAATAAATTACAAGGTATACAATTAACAAAAAGTTATAAAATACATTTCAGATCTACACTAGACATAAATTTTTAATGTTATAAATAATTGTGCTACTTAATATTTACTAATATAGTAATATAATACTTAATGTTTCATAAGATAATAACTGTGCAAATTGACAAAAAAAAACAAAAAAACAAAAGGGAAAGACAGAAATGAAAAGGCATGCAGGACTTCATGCACTAATAAATATTTTAGTCCACCACAAAGTAAATCTAATCATAGGTGCAAATTACTAATATAAAATAATTGTTTTAGAAAGCAAATACTATAAATATAAACTTTTATACAGTATTTTTTTTAAAAATAAAAGTTTTATATTATTAAATGGATATTAATATAAACAATAAACAAATTTAATTAATGTCAATTAGAACATAGTAAGCAAGTTTCTTTTCCCCCCCTTTTCCTTCATTTAGATAGTATAATCATAGAAAGTAAGGAAACGATTAGATTGGAGAGAGAGGAATGCTATCTGGAAAAGCTGTAACTTGAACTTGGATCAGACAAATCGCTATTGCGCCATATGGAGTGCTGTCTACAAGGCTATGACTTCAACATTTTTGTTTTTCTAGAAAGGTCACCATATAATTTGAACAGATCTTCCTTATCTGTTATTTAGAACTAACTACAAACTTCCATTTAAGTCTTCTCTCAGCTTAGAAAATGTGTGGCAAATTCCTACAACTCTGTAACAGACAAGAATGACTGATTATATCCTGTAATGCTGATGGCAATCTGCTAACAGCGGTTACTGGCACAAGCAGGCAGCTCTGCACTAATGTAAAGACATTAGAAAGGTGCTGTAAAGAGTTGAAATTACAAATGGTATTACAAGCACATACTGATCTTCATCCCAGCAGTTATGTTCCAGTTCACTTTCTTACAGTGATAGGTCATGGTGGGTGATATGTGGTGCAATTTCCATTAATCCCAATGGACTTTCTACCGTAATTTTGTTAAATTCAAAACATTCCTACTATGGAGATAAAAGTCAATTAAATTACGCAGAGGCATTTATATGATTACAATAAACTGCAAATTAAACTTTGCAGCTCCGGAAGCTACACATGAACTAGTTTAGTCACTGAGTAACTCATATTTAGGATGTCTGTATGTTTAATATAATTAAATTAAGAAATAAAGACTTTTTAGGGCAGGTTTTAAAAAGAATGTTTACGTTTTTATTATTATTTGAAATTGTCATCAGCCCTCTCGTAAACATTATGTCTGCTTCATTCCTATCAAGTTCCCACAAATTATAAAGTTACTCATCATGACTCACAGACATACAGATGGATATTATGAAGCAGGTGTGTGTTCAGAATAAGTATGAAGACTCACATGGGCTTTCAAGGCTAAGATGAAAGAATGGTTTCTTTTGTCTAATCTTATTAATTGTTTTTATCTTTTCAAATCAGCTGGCAAAGATTTTTTTTTTCACCTGCATATTCTTTCACCAGTTACAGTTTGGTCTGGCTTCATTGATTTAGATTTTGTTTAATGCTGCTGTCATATACAGGTGCTGGTCATATAATTAGAATATCATCAAAAAGTTGATTTATTTCACTAATTCCATTCAAAAAGTTAAACTTGTATATTATATTCATTCATTACACACAGACTGATATATTTCAAATGTTTATTTCTTTTAAATTTGATGATTAGAGCTTACAGCTCATGAAAGTCAAAAATCAGTATCTCAAAATATTAGAATATTACTTAAGACCAATACAAAGAAAGGATTTTTAGAAATCTTGGCCAACTGAAAAGTATGAAAATGAAAAGTATGAGCATGTACAGCACTCAATACTTAGTTGGGGCTCCTTTTGCCTGAATTACTGCAGCAATGCGGCGTGGCATGGAGTCGATCAGTCTGTGGCACTGCTCAGGTGTTATGAGAGCCCAGGTTGCTCTGATAGTGGCCTTCAGCTCATCTGCATTGTTGGGTCTGGTGTCTCTCATCTTCCTCTTGACAAGGTCAGGCGAGTTTGCTGGCCAATCAAGCACAGTAACACTATGGTCATTGAACCAGCTTTTGGTACCTTCAGCAGTGTGGGCAGGTGCCAAGTCCTGCTGGAAAATGAAATCAGCATCTCCATAAAGCTTGTCAACAGAAGGAAGCATGAAGTGCTCTAAAATTTCCTGGTAGATGGCTGCGTTGACTGTGGACATCAGAAAACACAGTGGACCAACACCAGCAGATGACATGGCAGCCCAAATCATCACTGACTGTGGAAACTTCACACTGGACTTCAAGCAACATGGATTCTGTGCCTCTCCACTCTTCCTTCAGACTCTGGGACCTTGATTTCCAAATGAAATGTAAAATTTACTTTCATCTGAAAAGAGGACTTTGGACCACTGAGCAACAGTGCAGTTCTTTTTCTCCACAGCCCAGGTAAGATGCTTCTGACGTTGTCTCTGGTTCAGAAGTGACTTGGTAGCCCTTTTCCTGAAGATGTCTGAGCGTGGTGACTCTTTATGCACTGACTCCAGCTTCAGTTCTCTCCTTGTGAAGCTCTCCCAAGTGTTTGAATCGGCTTTGCTTGACTGTATTCTCAAGCTTGCAGTCATCCCTGTTGCTTGTGCACCTTTTCCTACCTAAATTCTTCCTTCCAGTCAACTTTGCATTTAATATGCTTTGATACAGCACTCTGTAAACAGCCACACCTTTCAGTAATGACCCTCTGTGACTTACCCTCTTTGTGGAGGGTGTCAATGTTCGTCTTCTGGATCATTGCCAAGTCAGCAGTCTTCCCCATTATTGTGGTTTCAAAGAACAAGAGATACCCAGAATTTATACTGTAGGGATGGTCATTTATTCAAACTCAAATGTAAATATTCTAATATTTTGAGAGACTGATTTTTGACTTTCATGAGCTGTAAGCTCGAATCATCAAAATTAAAAGAAATAAACATTTGAAATATATCAGTCTGTGTGTAATGAATGAATATAATATACAAGTTTCACTTTTTGAATGGAATTAGTGAAATAAATCAACTTTTTGATGATATTCTAATTATATGACCAGCACCTGTATACTGACAAAGTACTGTGGATTTCATCATAAACTTTCCTTACATAAATAATTTTCTTGTGATCCCCACACAACAGTAGCTGTTTATTTAATATATTATTTATCCACCTTTTTTCTGAGTAACCGACGAGCGCCGTCATGATGGATTCCAACTTCTGTTTGGATGCTGTCGCATTCCGGTCTCCATAGAAATCCATGTTAAAACGAGGTAAAATGATGGCACCATGTGCTTTTTAAAACCATTTTCAAAGGTTTAACGTTATATTATCTGAAAATATGTTCATTTGACTATGAAATGTAAAGCATCGTTCCAGTATGAGTCAGGTGAGACTTTTCCTGAACGTGGGTGAGACTGCATTCAGGAAAAAGGTGGATAAAAAAATATTATTTCAATTCAGTTATTTTAATATGCCTTAACTTAAAAGAAGTTTTTTTTCTTCTTGTTTTAATTGATCTGGAGGTAACAAAAGCTACTTTTTAACCAAATAATTTGAGAGTCTGCAACCATATCGTAACACTATAGTGGCTCTAAACATGTTTTCAATTTCATAACCAAACAAGATGCAAAATAATGCATGCCTCTTATAACTTATGGAATATATAGGCTAAGTAATAGTAGAACAACTATATTGATAATGTTACCTTTCCTGTTGTAAACAACTGAAGTGTAACTCATGCTCCAGTCACTCCAATATCCAGAGCCATTCAGTCTTCTACAGCGAACTTCTACTTTGAACTGAACACAGGACTCTTCAAGCTGAATCTCTGCCTGCGGTTCCAGAAGAGGACCGATGACCTGTAAGGGACATAACACTCATCTGTAAATGCCACAGAAAATTGCAGACCTCATTCCTGAGCACAGAGTGTAACCATCTTCCTTCTGAAATCTAAAAGGGATATATTGAAAGAGGAAAAGATCTTAATTTAGGATCAATTTAGTTTGTCATTTTAATTCCAAACATCTCTTATACAGATAAACAGATCAGATCACCGTAATTCATTTCCTGCCCTCTGCAATTAAACACTATGCATGAAGCATTTACTTAAATATATTTTATTCAGCTTTCTGGTTTCATTGTCCACCTGAGACCCCAGCTTCCAGAAACTTCTTCCTACCTTCCACTGTGCATTTGCCATATCACGCAAAGCCACAATGCGCAGCTCGTACTGCATGTCGTATACTGGTAAATGGGGGCGTCTCCAGCTTACACTCAAGGTTTTATTCGGCAAAGTGGTTGCTTCCAGGACAGAGGGAGGAGATGGTTTCACTGGAAAAAAAAACCACAGTGGAAACTCTTATTCAAGAGATCATTGTTTTTTCTTTTTTTTACTTTCAAAACATTTCACTATGATCAATAATATACACTAACATTCAAAAGATTTTTTTTTAAAGAAATTAATACTTTCAGTCAGCAAGGACACATTAAACTGATCTAAACTGAATGCAAATAAATGGTGTTCTTAAGAACTTTCTATTCAAAGAATCCTGAAACAATATATATAACAGATTCCTCAAACAATAAGCATAACCAGTTGTCTTTAACTGTGAAAATACAGTTTAATACAATACAGAAAATACAATACAGAGCACCAACTCAACATATTAGAATGATTTCTGACGGATCATATGACATTGAAGACTAAGTAAAACAAAATGTATTAAAATAAAAAAATAATAATTTTAAATTGTAATGATACTTCACAATATTATTGTTTTTCTATATTTTTGATTAAATAAATCCAGCCTGAATGAGCATAAGAGTCTTTCAAAAACATTCCAAAAAATCTTACAAATTCCAAAGTTTTAAACAGTAGTGTATGTTTATAGATATATTTAATTATATTTACTTTATATTTACTATATAATCAAAAGTCAACAGAATACTGTCACTTCCAAATGGAATGCTGCTGAAAAAACTTTGGGACTCACCATAGTCAATGGGTGCAACATAGACAGGAAATGATCTCACTTTGCCACGCCCTCCTTCCACTTCCAACCAGATTTTGTGGCAGGAGAACAGACTAAGGTTTCTTAAAGTGCACTCTCTGTGGTCTCCTGCTCCAGATGGACACTCCATGTTTTCTTCAGCTTCTTCGCTGCCCTCTATCTCTGATATGGTCTCACACACTGATGTATATTGTCTACAACAAAAAGTAATATCTTTACCATCTTTGCAATAAACAATCTGGATGGAATAGGAATGGATGAACTATGATTGTGTTCATACCTGTAAAGTAGTCTGACTTGTGCCCAAGCGCTCTTACTCCATTCACAGCTCATAGTGTCCACCTCTGAATTCCTGCTCTGGCAGGTAATATCTGCATTAAACATCCCTGAAAAAAAGAGCCAATTTTATATTTTCTAGCTTTTTAAAAAAGCAACATTTTATTACATTTCTTTTAAGAGATGTCCTCCATAAAGCTTACCTTCGGTGTATATTTTGGCATAGGCGATCATGCACTTGAACCTCTCTCCCCACTGGTGGCAGCACATCAGAGTATCAAACCCTGGTTCATCTACTGTCACAGTGACTGCGCTAACCTGCTCGTTGATAACCCTGTACTGGCTTTCCGGAATCTTCACCTGCCCGTTAAGCATCCACACAGCTTTGCTAGCGCTCCAGCTGCGGTTGTGGAAGACGGCATAAACCATTACCTCTGACCCTGGTGTCGTGAAGATTTCAGCAGGGATGTAACTGACTTTAAGGAGCAGAGAAAGATAGAGAAAAATTTAAAGCAGGCATTTTGCGCAGTAAACTTGCAACTAAATAAACCAGACTTAAAGGGATAGTTTACCCCAAAATGAAAATTCTGTCATTCATTTCTCATACTCTTGTCGTTCCAAACCCGTAAGAACGAGAGCTTTCTGACCCTGCATAGACAGCCATGCAACTATCATGTTCAAGGCCCAGAAAGGCAGGGACATTGTTCAAATAGCCCATGTGACATCAGTGGTTCAAGTTACGTTAGTAGTTATGTTGCTGTCTATGCAGGGTCAGAAAGCTGTCGGATTTCATCAAAACAATCTTAATTTGTGTTCCAAAGATGAAGGAAGGTCTTACGGGTTTGGAAAGACATGAGGGTGAATAATTCATGACAGAATTTTCAATTTTGGGTGAACTAACCCCTTTAAGAATAGCATGTGGCATTATCAGCAAGTGGGCGAATCTCTTGACAACATGTCTGGTTCAATTTTCATCCCAAAACAAAAAGACCAAAATGTAAGAAATTTCAAATTTCAAAATTTATCCTATTTTTGTACCATTAAGATTTATACCATTGTGACCTTATTTTCATAAAAACTAAGCATATTTCTTCCAAAATTAAAAATATCATAATACAGCTGAAATTTTTACTTAATTTGCATTTTTCATTCTTAATCTTTTATTTACATCTTTCATTCTCATTATTCTTAATTATGATTTTCGACACTGTAATACAGTAATTTTTACTGTATTGTACTGAAATTACTGCAATAAAATGTTTGCAACAAACATTACAGGCACACCAAATACTACTAATATACAACTTTAAATCTGAAATTTAGTAATAATAATAATTTACAAATATAAATACTGGATTGCCGTAACACTTATGCTTAAAATAATGATGTTACAATGCAAAAAAAATTTTTGTTTGATTTTAGGATGAAATATGACCTAGACATGCTTCTGACAGGTATTGAGATTGACCCTTGTATTGATTTTTTATTTTCCTTCGTTCCCATCTTGGTCCCTTGCAGCAAAATGAAAGTGGGTTTATTTTAATGCTAGAGAACAACCTGAAGCTTAGTTGCTATGGTGACTTGCACAGCATGGATTCTGAAAATATACAACCCAACTGGCATATAAGAAAAACAATGAATGAAAAAGCTTACAAACACATACAAAATGACAGGTGCTACATGAGTAATGCATCAAAGTAGGACAACAGAGACAGAATCAAGTCTCTTGTGATGTTAAACCAAGCTGAAACAGTTGAAACATTAACTAATATGCAGACAGCCCAAAGTGCAGCTAAGTGCAGCATTAGTTGGCAGCAGTATTTCAGACTGGCTATTCAACTGATTTTTTTTTTTTTTTTTTAACTTTTCTGTATATTACTCATGGGCACTGCTGTGGTGTAGGCATTTAAAAGCAAGTGATAAAAAAATAAATAAAAAATAAGAGATAAATAATAAAAAAATGAATAAATAAATAACCCACCTGATTAGTGTTAGTATTCAGCTAAGATAATAAATCAAGCTCTATTCTACCACGGGACAGCGATTATATGTTACAGTTTATCTCAATTAAGAATCTTCTTAGAAGTTGCTTCATGTTTCAAAAAAATGTTCATTTCATAATCCTGAGTCACTCTAAGGTGCATGTGTGTACATATGCTTTGTGCGTGCTACAAGTGTGTGTAAGCCATCTGACAAATTTACAAGCAGTTTATATGAATCTAAACATTCAGATGAATCTAAACGTATTTTTTGTTCCCTTAAACTTGAGTATGAATCATTTTAGCTCACATTCAACTTCAATGAATTTAATGAATTTTACTGGCCTGAGAATGAACATGATGCCAAGCAAAAGACTTTTAATATGCAAACTGGGTTTCCATTTGAATTATGAAGGCTTTTAACAAAAACTATTTACAAGGATGAATCTCAGCCTTCCTAATAAATCTAACATAGACAAGGTAAAAGAACTCAAGGACAGTACATACTCTGGCTTGGTAAACATTTACAATACCTTACCATCTAGGAATTCATCTAAATATTCTATTGTATTTTTTAAATTGGTAATTATGAACATGAAAAATTGGTTATTTTATGTAAATGTATGTGTAACCCCTATTGTACAGTGCATGTCTAGTTTAAGAGTATTAAGTATGCAAACACCATATACCTTGCAAATACAATGTCTGACCTCAGTTCGCAAGCAAATAGCATATTAATGCTTTCACAAAACATTAGAAAACTGACTGTTTAGCATTATAATTAATTCTGAAAATTAACAGTGAAATGGGTGCATCTTTTAGAGGACAAATCAAAGAGATACTGCGAGTGCAACAAGCCAAAGCACTATACAGATGCAAAGTAGCAGAGATTATATACAGTATAAAAGTAATTATCAAACGTCAAACTCTTAAAGTGGATGCTTAGGGCAGACAATGGATCTCCCTGAAAGATAAATATAACTGGAACAGCAAAAGCACTCATTTGCATGAAGTTTGACATACACAAAAGCCACTTTTAGACTGAATGATGTTAGGTTAAATGTGTCCACCTGTGCACTCTGTTGTTGAGAACAGAAGGCTGTAAGTCATGGGAACATGAGGCAGCAACATTTTGAATACCCTTTCATAAATGTCAGTATTTGCATATATTTACTTATTCACTATACCTTACGAGTCATTAAATGGGAGGAGGTCTTTGATTCTGGAACTAAATTAATTCATTACCTAAATGTACACGCATATAGCATAAACAGAATTAAGCCTGATTCGGACGGTAATTGTTTCTCATATATTGACGTCTGTAAAAATAAATTTACATTTCACCTCAGTGATAAAATTCATGGATTTGGACGGCGATTTATTCACAGTGGAGGAGCGAGTTCTGTGAGCCTACGAACCCGGGAACGCGCTGCTCACATGGCCAGTCACATGATTGTCTGTCATAAATAAAAATGTATTCTTATTATTGTGTAAAATGCATTTAAAAATACTTATTATTATGTAAAATGTATTCTTATTATTCCAAGCATATTTTATAATATATAATCCTTTTTATTATTTATTTAAATCTCCTGTTTAAAAATAGGAAAATAAACGCGCTATAGTATTACATAATTATACGCGATATATCTGTTTGCATACCTGCTGCTGCCATAATAAAGACCCATTTCGAATGTTTACGTGCTTTTCTTCTTTTTCTGCTCCCAGTCACTGTGTTTAAGCAGTCATGAAGTATTGTTCTTTTAAATACTTTCCAGCATTTCAGAGATAAATATGTATGCAAATTACACCGAAGTACAACATTACCTTACGGTGTTCAGGAGTGCTCAAAAAGGGTCTAAACTCTGAATTTTGAATCGATTTCTTCTCGTAAACTCAGAGATGTGGATTCGGACGGCAATTAAATTACCACAGGACCTTGGTGTTTGTCAAAAAACAATAGGTATTTCAGCCAGGGATTTTTACAGGGGTGGTGAGAGAAAAACACAGACATCCTGACATTTGGACGGCATTAAAATCACCAACTACCCCCTGTAATACTGTATTGCACTGTAGTCTATGTAGCATTGTTTAGTGCTGAACGATTGGATAGTGTGAGAAGCAATTACCGTCCGAATAGGGCTTTAGTATGTAAAATTCATGTATTGCAGATCCTTACCATCCAGTGTGAAATAGAAAGGTTGGCTCCAGTCACTCCAGTAGTTGATGTGGCTTTGGCAGCGCACTTGGACCATGTATCTGATCCCAGAACTGAGCTCATTCAGAGGCACCCAGGAACGACTTTTGACCTTCACCACCTAAAAGAGCCATAGTTCAAACAGATTCATTCACACTGTGTAGGTTAAACAAATAACTATAGCTAGCAGAAGATGTGAGTAATAGTCAAAATATTTTATAAAGGTCCATTATAAAACCCTTTCACATTTTCTTTAACAATTTTGTGGGAAACTCTGCAAAAACTTGCTAATTTAAATATGTTTAAATATTATTAAATTGAGATTTAACAGTCATTAAAACAGTATTAATCATCAACCATGCAAGAACTTATGCATGTATAGAATTGTGTGTATTACAGGAATTCTGATTCTGTGGAAACCTGCAAAGCTTTCTGTGGAATTCTCTGGGAGCCTGTAACAGTTCTCACAAATATTACTTTGTAATGTTATTACAAAACATTCATAACACCAACACATCAGTTAAATTACCTCCCACTGCTGAAGTGAGGAATTGGATGAGTATCGGATCTCATAGCTTATGGCATCACTGTCAGGTTGTGCGTCACTCCATCTGAATATTACTTCGCCTTTAGTTGTCACATCATAATGCAGACTGACAGGTGGCTCTGGTCTTCCTGCGAAAGGAGGATATGTAAAAAATATTTATATACCTTTAAGAGTAATCGTGATTAACCATAATGACCATCAAATAAACCCTGTAAGGCCTACAACAACTCTATGTCTTGACATCCCAAAGGTAGAACACAGTCTCATAACGATAATAAGTCTCATCATTTTTTTAATGATCTTTATGAGATTAGTTTTTGACATTTCGCCATTCATGAGAATGTCTTCAACGGCTGTTATAAGAGGGTGGGGAATCTACTGCATTATGTAAAAAAGTTGTGGAGGGTGTGAATACGGCAAAAATCACCAGTTTAACATCTTCACACAAAATAGTTTCACAGGGGAATCCCCATTATTGAAGACTGGCAAAACATCTTTAGCAAATGGAAAACCAAGCCAGATACCTCCAATTAAAATTCATTAATTCTACAACGGTCCGATGGTGAACCATTTAGAGAGATTAAGAGAGTATGTCACATTAAGTACTTTTATGATGTTTTTTTATGAGCTTTTTTGTCCTTTCTGGAGTTTGACAGCTGCTGGTTTGGATATTTCACTAAAGCTTGTAACGACATAAAGGCACGTAAATGATGACAGAGTCTTAATGTATTTGCTGAGTATCCCTTTAAATCTCACTAATCTTACTAAAATGTTACAAAATCTTTTATTGTACCTGTACAATGACTAAAAAAGAGCTTGACTTAAGGTTTGGACCTGGTGAGTCGTTTAACCATGCCATTGTGAAATTCCATTTCAATCCACTGCCTGGAAAAACACTTGAACAGATGTGTATTCTTTAGCCTCCAGTTCTAAAGAACAAACACACCTGTTGCCCTGGCATCAGTCTCCATGAACTCCCGGGCTACAGTCATATATTTACAGGTTACTGTGAAGATGATTTTAGTTCATAATATATTTTCACAACTGTTTCTTCACAAAAAATAACTTTGTTAAAAAATAACATACTACAAGCTGTATGATCAGTCATTCGTCATTTATGCAAATGTATTACTGTAATATTTTACATTGGTCAGTAAATGAAGGAAACTTATGGTTATCACAAACAATATATAAAATGTTTGGCCATTTCTACTTGAGTTATCAAACTAAAACAACAGTTTAACTCAATTATGAACAAAAAAAATTTAGCAGTTTTCCCTGAGAAAGGTTTGTGTTATGAGACCATGTTTAAAAAACAAAAAAAGGAAATAAGTTAACTAAATCTGCAGTACATTTTTGCCAAAACGAAACTCAGCACTTCTAGGAACTTTACAGCCCTCAAAGTAAATATGGGAAATGAAGGAAATGAAATAGCTGGTTGCACTTTGATAACATAAGACTAACAAAATCAGCATTATTCGCAGAACTGTTCTGGAACTCACTTTCCCGTTCAGTCAGCCGGAGCTAAGCAATCAGATTCCAGTTTTTACTTAATGATTTCACAATGACAGAGCGATAAAATTATAGAACAACAGATAGAACAACAGATAGACTGACAGAATGGATAGAATGATAGATACACTAACAATAAAACGACAGAAAGATTGAACAAAAGACAGAACAACAGACAGAACAATAGACAGAATGAGAGATCGATAGATCTACATATGATAGATAGATAGATAGATAGATCAGAGATGAAGCTTTAAATAAAGCTGTAAATCATAATGCAGTTCTTACGCAGATGGTGTGTGCTGACTTGCATCTTGGGTGACAGTGCAATACTCCCATTTAAAGATATACTGATGTTCAATGAGACAGTTGCATCATTGACATGAAGAGAAATGGAGCACATGGCAGTATCTTCCCCGGCACACTGAGTAGCATGGTTTGCTTCATCTGAAAGTATATTCATCTGTACACTAAAATGAAAAAAAAAAAAAAAAAAGTTAATATAAAATAATTAAAACTTAATATCCATAACATTAGATTAAGCCTCTAAGGCTGCATTTATACTGCATGGTTCAAGTGACCCAATTCTGATTTTTTTCCTCCCATGTGGCACAGATCAGATATGGACCACGACCGTGTAAGCAGGAAAAAAAATAAAAATCACATGGATTCTGATATTCTCTGATCGGTTTCAGGCCTCATTCATATGTGGAAATAAATCTGATATGAATCGGACACAAATGTCCCTGCCTTTGATATACAATCACTGATGAACGCATTTGGTTTTAATTACTAAAAAAAAAAAAAAACACAGACGATGTGACATGCTTAACAATATCTATCACCCGAGTATTATTCCACTCGCAAGCTTTCAGCGGAGCTGCGTACATCACTGTCCTGAACAATTTGTTCTAGGCTATATAATTATTTTGATGTATAGATGTAACTATTGCATTAAAAACGTTTCCATATGAATTCCATGTCAATAAATTAAACTCAATGTACTATTTAAATTGATTTGTGATGTCATATATGCTATTTTTGGCTTGTTTCACGAAGTGCAGTGTAAAATGCCCACATCGGATACGGGTCACTTTTAAAAGAAATGTAAGCACGTCGTCCAAAAAATCGGATATAGTCACAAAATCGGAATTGGTCATCAAGACCTGCAGTGTAAATGCAGCCTAAGTAACTCATGCAAACAAAAATATTTATCATTTGGTGTCCTAAGTTTGGGATCAACACAGGCTAATTATTATCACAAAGGAAATAATCACAAGGTTAGAATCGTTATATAGCAGAGAAAACGTAAATAAAATGATTAGATCATTTAAAAGTTGACCATTAATAATATAGTATAGAGTCTAGATGTATTACATCACCTGCTTAATCCCCCCCACATACACACTTAATTTGTCCTAAATCCGATTTAAGCTCAAATAGGCACGACAGCCAATCAGTTGTCTGTGGAGAGCAGAATGAAAACAGAGGACTCACACTAATTGAGGTCTAACGGTGAGCAGACTTGCAGCGGCTGCTGCTCTGTGGCTCTTTGCATTACAAATCAAATTTGTCTGTTCACCTTCAAGCCAGCACAGGATGTCCAAACAGTTTCCTGAAAAGAGATTGCATTCCCTTGTTAGCTTCTTTCATCACAGCCTATCGCAATTAGAAACCTCTAGAAATAACATCTGCAAATTATTCCTATCAGAACACAGCCTCATTACATGGTGTGCGAATAACATGAAAGATACAATCACGATGCTTTGAATCAACATAAAATATTAATTATTCATCGTCTAGTTGAAATTCTGTCAGGATTGTTTTTAAGTTTTAGACTTGCACTAAGTTGAATGCTTTATATAATGTTAGGGAAAAAAATAAGCATCCACCTCTGAGTATTTGTATTGATTCCTTTTCTGTTTTTGCAGAGCAACTTCACATCTTAATAGGATTGCAAACCTTAACTTATTTTGCATTTAAATGCTGTAAATTTATTTGTAGACTTTAATTATTATCCTGAGGCCTACCGCAGAGAAGAGAAAGTAATGAGAATTGATTAGCATATGTAATGGCACCCATCTACTTCAATCCTCTCGGTTTCTCTGGTTCACAGCTGTAGCTAAGAGACCTCTTCACCTAACAGGTGAATCTGATGCAAATACAAACATAACTGCTTTTTTGAGACCTTGGAATTGCAAGACTAAGTCATAAATTGCCCTTCAAACTAATGTACAAAAGTTTGGAGTTATGAGATTTTTAATGCTTTTGAAAGAAGTCTCTAATGCTCACTGAGGCTGCATTTATTTGATCATAAACAATAGTAATATTGTGAACTATTATTACAATTTAAAATAACTGTTTTCTTTTTGAATATATTTTCAAATGTAATTTTCAGCAGCCATTACTCCAGTCTTCAGTGTCACATGATCCTTCAGAAATCATTCTAATATGCTGATTAGGTTTACAGATTATCAACTTAATTAGAAAATAAACAACACTGTGACTAACAATGTTTTTGACAAATATTACTAGTTCAACATTTTACAAGCATGAAAAACTTTACTTTACATGATCTTTCTTCATTTTGAAAATGAAATCATTCCGAAAGCACACAAATTGATTTTACCAGAAAGGGTGGGTGATTTACTTGAGAATTCTGGTTTTGTAGCATTTAGTAGCTGACACTGTCCTACAGGAGGGTGTTCAGAAAGACCATCGTCAAGTGTCTGAGCAAAGGGCAGCTCACAACATAGCACAGCCTTCCACTTCAGGTCTTCATAAACACCTTCACTGCCATCAGAAGGACTCAAAGCAGCAAGACCTGGAACACAAGGATCTCAATCTGAGTGACACTGATTTGCAATACTATTAAAATTTAACAAACAGTGGGGAAAAAAATCTTAGGGGACACACAGACCTTACGTATAAAAGAAAAATCTATTGATAGATTCAATTCCCAGAAATGCTCAGAATTGAACGTTCCTCTGAAAGCTACTCAAGGACGACACGACTGTGTAGGACTGCAACATAAGCATGCCATCATACAGTATATTTCCAAACAAAGATTTAGTACTTCTGAGTTTAAAAAAGTGTGTACTTACTCAAGAAAATTAACACTTCAATTTTGTTTTAAATAAAGAGCACAATTAATTTATTAAATGTAGAGTGTTAACTTTCTGCACCACTACATTTATCACTTGGAATTGCAAAAATAAGTTTCCTAAACACTCCCCCAACTTCCATTGGTTGTAAGACTGATGACCCCGCCCCCAAATAAATGCCAATAGTTGTGTTACTGTGTCGGGCTGGTCAGGATGATCAAACAGAGCAATAGTGACACAGTATTTACATTTTATATCAAATGGCATGCTCACAGTTGTCCCTGCATATTATGCTAGGATAAATATTTTGGCATTAAAATGTATACATTTCTGGCCAAATTATTTTTGTGATAAATGGCTGATATTACTATTTTCTATTTACTAAGTAAATGAACTAAAAATAAAATAAATCAATAATCAATAAATCAATATTTTGATTTCAATTTAGGCATCACAACAATATACCTTATGGTTCAATATGAAAAATAGGCCTAGATATTAATTTTGAGATTTTCTAAAGATTTCAGCAATGTTATCAAATTATTTTTTAAAGATAAACTTTGTTATTGTGTTAAAGTGTTAGATGATGGAAAAAGTAATCTAAATGTAAATAGGTAAAATGCATATTCACAGTTTAGGTTATATAAACACTGATCGATACCGATACTATTTTTTTTTTAAATCACCGATATCATCCGATAATCAATGTGGCTCTGATATATTGTCCATCCCTATTCATTTAAATAATTACAATAATATCCATTTTAATTTAACATTATTCAAAGCACTACTGCACTACTGTTACCCTGAAGGCCTATGGGCCTTTCTCATCTGTACAACTGTCTATATGTGAGGCCCCTAGGCGACCGTTAAAAGTTTATAGTCTGATTCATGATGTGGGTGTAATCATCTCCCTCCCACACCCCTTACTTTCAATCTACCTCTCTCTCTCACTACCTCTCTGTCTTCTTCTATCTCTCTGTCCATTCATCAGCCTCCTGCACTCTGTGCGCTCAACCATAACCCACACTAATGCATCTCTGAGGTGGGCAGAGGGACTGCTGACAGCTGGTGGGTACCCAGCATACTATGTAGGTCTTTGCTTCGACAGCAAATAGGAAATGGAAAACAATGAAAAGATGCTAGATACAGAATTTGAATGAAAACAGGAAGTGTAATTTTAGCTTAATGCATCAACGACTCACCTTGTGAAATGGTAATGAAATTCACTAGAAGAGCAAGCATGATAAACAGAGACCTGCGGGAAAGAGAGGACATTTGTAAAATGGTTCAGTATAGATATGACTCACTATCTTCAAGCTCAAACAGCGTGACAGCTTTTAGTTTACTCATTATATGACAGAGTCCCATTCCAGTGCTGCCTGAGTCAAAAGCACTTTTGTTGTTGTTTTTTTGAAAATGCGTCGAGCTAAATTAACTCGATTTTTACATTTTCTTATTAAATTCTGAATGGAGCCTATATAACGTCAGCATCACAATGCTAGCTTGTTGCTATTGTTTAGTATTATTTACATACGATTACTTTTTAATTTTTGTTTTCATTTTAATTTTTAGTTTGCGTTTTAGTCATTTTATGTGCTTGATTTTTTTTATGCGTTTATGTAAAAGTTTCTGGTCCCTATTGACCTATTGAAAAGTCACTGGGGACCAACAACTGTTTGGTTACCCACATTTTTTAAAACATCTTTTTTAACAGAAGACAGAAAGTCACGCAGGTTTACAACAACTTGAGGGTGAGTAAATGATGACAGTAGGGATGGGCGATATGGCCTAAAAAATGTATCACGATAATTTCAGGTATTTATTGCGATAACGATACCAATGACGATAATATATATACAGTGAGGAAAATAAGTATTTGAACACCCTGCTATTTTGCAAGTTCTCCCACTTAGAAATCATGGAGGGTCTGAAATTGTCATCGAGGTGCATGTCCACTGTGAGAGACATAATCTAAAAAAAATCCAGAAATCACAATGTATGATTTTTAACTATTTATTTGTATGATACAGCTGCAAATAAGTATTTGAACACCTGTCTATCAGCTAGAATTCTGACCCTCAAAGACCTGTTAGTCTGCCTTTAAAATGTCCACCTCCACTCCATTTATTATCCTAAATTAGATGCACCTGTTTGAGGTCGTTAGCTGCATAAAGACACCTGTCCACCCCATACAATCAGTAAGAATCCAACTACTAACATGGCTAAGACCAAAGAGCTGTCCAAAGACACTAGAGACAAAATTGTACACCTCCACAAGGCTGGAAAGGGCTACGGGAAATTGCCAAGCAGCTTGGTGAAAAAGGTCCACTGTTGGAGCAATCATTAGAAAATGGAAGAAGCTAAACATGACTGTCAATCTCCCTCGGACTGGGGCTCCATGCAAGATCTCACCTCGTGGGGCTCAATGATCCTAAGAAAGGTGAGAAATCAGCCCAGAACTACACGGGAGGAGCTGGTCAATGACCTGAAAAGAGCTGGGACCACCGCTTCCAAGGTTACTGTTGGTAATACACTAAGACGTCATGGTTTGAAATCATGCATGGCACGGAAGGTTCCCCTGCTTAAACCAGCACATGTCCAGGCCCGACTTAAGTTTGCCAATGACCATTTGGATGATCCAGAGGAGTCATGGGAGAAAGTCATGTGGTCAGATGAGACCAAAATAGAACTTTTGGTCATAATTCCACTAAACGTGTTTGGAGGAAGAAGAATGATGAGTACCATCCCAAGAACACCATCCCTACTGTGAAGCATGGGGTGGTAGCATCATGCTTTGGGGTGTTTTTCTGCACATGGGACAGGGCGACTGCACTGTATTAAGGAGAGGATGACCGGGGCCATGTATTGCGAGATTTTGGGGAACAACCTCCTTCCCTCAGTTAGAGCATTGAAGATGGGTCGAGGCTGGGTCTTCCAACATGACAATGACCAAGCACACAGCCAGGATAACCAAGGAGTGGCTCTGTAAGAAGCATATCAAGGTTCTGGCGTGGCCTAGCCAGTCTCCAGACCTAAACCCAATAGAGAATCTTTGAGGGAGCTCAAACTCCGTGTTTCTCAGCGACAGGCCAGAAACCTGACTGATCTAGAGAAGATCTGTGTGGAGGAGGGCCAAAATCCTCCTGCAGTGTGTGCAAACCTGGTGAAAACTACAGGAAACGCTTTGACTGCTGTAATTGCAAACAAAGGCTACTGTACCAAATATTAACATTGATTTTCTCAGGTGTTCAAATACTTATTTGCAGCTGTATCATACAAATAAATAGTTAAAAATCATACATTGTGATTTCTGGATTTTTTTTTAGATTATGTCTCTCACAGTGGACATGCACCTACGATGACAATTTCAGACCCCTCCATGATTTCTAAGTGGGAGAACTTGCAAAATAGCAGGGTGTTCAAATACTTATTTTCCTCACTGTATATATATATATATATATACACACACTAACTGGGGGAAAATCCGGTCCCGTTCCACTCCCGGAAGAATTACTCCCATTCCCTCCCACTCCCGTTTTTTTTTTTATTATTATTATTTTTTTTTTTTAATTAATTTATTTTTGGCCGAAATCTGTCAGTTACAGTCACAGCGTGCCCACCTTAGTTGAATAAAAACCCAAAATGTAGTTTTTTGTTATTATATTGAACTGAAAGCCAGTTTATGCAAAGTGTAGGCTACGTTGCACACATTAAATTTTATGTAAATCATCCATGCTAACACACACGTTTTCTATTTGAATTTTGTTCTTTCATTTGAAAGTAGACATTTCACTCTCTATAGACCTAAAGCGCACCCTGTTTGCTTTAAAGCGCAACGTTTCGTTGTTATTCTGAGTGTAAACAAATAAACGTAGAGTCTTTACAGATTCGAAAGATGTATTAGGCTACTTTTATCTGTATGACCAAAAATTACGGATATTTTAAGAGCAAGTGAGCGCACCGGCGCCTGTCCTGCAGCGAGCGCGCTATTCAGCTCCACTCTCCACACAAACACTTCAGTAGCGCACATTTCTCTATATTAACATCGTATTGAGCGACCATGTAAAGTTGCTACTACGTACATCTTTCAGATGAAAAGCCATATTTGAGGTCGATGAATGATAGTGTGTATTACCACACAGACCAGCCATTAACGATCTGTCCGTCACGGACTGCGTCATTCACTTAACCAGCCACACCAAAGCAAACAGGAGGAGAGCGAGACAGGGCAACTAGTTCCGAATTAAAATATACAGTTTATAGTTTATTTATATAAAAGGTATATTTGTCTATAAAGTTGGGTATCAAGCGCGCAAAACTATGTCATCAACTAGACTTATCGTTATTATCGCGAGGAGACATTTTTATCGTGAGGAGAATTTTCAACGGTATATCGCAAACGATAAGATATCGCCCATCCCTAGATGACAGTTTTCATTATTGGGTGAACTACCCCTCTAAATGTGGTTCACGAGTTTGCCTGCCCATCTAATCCTGATGGTTAATGGTAAACAAACTTGGTTTGCTGTCCTCAATGGAGGCTCAAACCCAATGCTCCGCTTAAGCTCCGAGTTTAAAACCCCACTGCAGTGCTACATAGAGGGAGAAAAACAGAAATAGAGGAGGAGATGGGGAGGTGGAAGGATGCCGGAAGAATTGTCGCTGGGACAGCACAATGACTGCTACTTATATAGACTTATATAGACAGGACTGAATGATTAGCCTCCTCCCGAACCTACATTTGGAACTTCATTTGAGGACAAAGGTAAATTAACACACACAAACTAAACATCCATTACCAGACGATAAATATCCAGTATCATCTGATAATGATAAATGTAAAAATCTGTAATATTATTTTTATTATATTATTATAAGTCTATTTTCAGTAGAAAAGTTTAAGTAAGATTGCTTAAAACCACACAGCATGCCTCTACCCATCAAGCTACATAGTTTGGAAAACGTTAAGAAAAGGAAGTTAGAAGAAAGTGTCATCAAACTCAATCTCTTAAAGAACATTTGTCTTTCATAATCTTTCAAGATTTCAAGAACTGGGTAATATTGTGCAATACTGTGCAATGTGTGTGCAATATTACTTGGCCAGTTGTACTTATTCCACAACAAAATGACCAAATTACTCACAGAAATACAAATTCCCTCTCATTAAAAATTTATTAATCACTTTGAAATGAGTAATCAATGATATAAAGCAACACTCAAAAGAAGCCATGCTAAATTCCAAGCCCTAATAAAATCTAATTAGAGATACTTACATAATTTCATATGATTGTGAGCATCATTTCTCTTCTTGATGGAGTGATGGAGTATAAGAGAGGAATGGCCTCTGTGTGAGAAGATAGACAAATTTGATTTAAATTAAACACTGAAGAAGAAGAACGCAGGAATAGTTTTACTCTCTTAAGGGATGCAGAAGTCAGAGTCACTTAAATGGAAAATAAAGCAGGCAAAACTTTTCTGGCATGCATTAAACATATCAGGCAGTAATATGACACCGGCTTCAAGTGAATTACTCTGCTCTAACTATATTTGCTTTTGATTCCCTGGCTTACTCTCTCTGATGAGACAAGTCACCTTTCTTGTACAAGGCAATAGCATGCATGACTGCTTCCCTCTTGGTATCAATTTCCTCTGCTCCTGGATGTACTGAAATGCTAGGTTAAATTAACAAAGTGCAACACTGTTTTGATTGTGTGCCTGCGCAAACATGTTAACGACAGCAACACCCATGTTTAGCATTTCCTGCCATTTTATTCTGAGCAATATTGTGAAATCTAAAACCTGTTTTGCCACAATGCTGCGATGACGAGTCAGAACACAAGTGACCTAATAAACTACGGAAAAGCATACAAAAATAATGCTGCATAACCTGCAAATAAAACACTACAGGCCCCATAATGCAATGCTTTTTACGCCATCTGTTAGAGCCACCTGGAGTTACTGCTGAACCAAACATGATATAAGATAATCTGACATAAAAACAGGACAGACGTGAATATGCAGGGAGACAAGGCAAGTGGCCATTCACTTCAGTAAAGCCTTTTTTCCAGGAAGGCTCTTGTGAACATCTCATATATTCATGTAAAGTCTCCTATCAAATATCAAAATAACTTTCATGATGTTCAATTTTGTGTCAACAACATAAAACCAAATGCTCACCAAAATGAATATTAAATCGGGCAGAATACTAGAACATCTCAAAGCTGAAACATTCAGTGTTGCTTGCTTTGACTGTTGCAATGAGGAGGGAAAACTGTAATATTGTGAAGCCACTCAATGGAAAAAGTCCAGATGTTCTGGGATAGGTCTAATGTTTAACCTACGTGTAAATTAAATGGTGCAGAACTGGGAAATGTTAAAAATAAATAAATAAAAAAAAACGAACAATGAATGTTAACCCCTAAATGACCAATTTAAAGTGACACAACGGTGATAATTAATGCTCTTAAGGGATCTGAACCCAAAATCTTTCAGTTACAAGCCCAGATCTTTAACTATTTTAGTTACAATTATTTTTAATTAGAGGATTAAGAATTAATCATTGTATCAGAGTTAATAATCAACTGGAATAATTACTCTTCTCATTTACTACATAGTCAAATGCGATGCCACATCCAACAGACATTCTCTACTTGATGGGTTCCTTTCAAAAACTGGTTAAAAAAAAAATCAAATCACATTCAAGTTAGACAGAAGACCTATCTTAACACATCTGGACTTTGTTTTCCATTGAGTGGCTTCAGTGTATCACTGTTTCCCTCCTCACTGCAATAGTCAAAGCAAGCAACACATTGAGTGCATCAGCTTTGAGATGTTAGCATTCTGCCTGAGTTAATATTCATTTTGGTGGTGTTGACACAAAATTGAACCATTATGAATAATATAATCAAATTAAAAATGTATTTCCACTGTGGTACGCAAGCTTCTGGTATAGCATTCTCTCATAACAAGCTATGGTAGTAGCAAACTCAATACAGTAGCTATATTTTATATATTATTAACTAGTAAACATAACGTTTTGGTATATTATGTTAAACCATACATTGTAATTATGAGTCCAAGAAGCTCTAAATAGCTTTAGTGTAAAGGTAATTCGTACAATATTCCTTTGTACTGTCATATAACACTTCCTCAAGATTTAATTTTGAGCATGATTTTCTCACAATTTCCATACACTGTGCTGCACCAGAAGTTCTGTGGCCACTGAGGCAAAATGAGGTGGTGATCGTGCATAGTCCATCACATTATGCTGACGGTTTCGACAAAAGCATATTTTGCATATACTGTCTTTAAAGGTTTATGTGAGTTATGTGAAAAAAAAAATCGCCTGGATTTAATGGGATTTTTACTTCCGGAACCAACTGTTGCACTCTAGTTAGAGATTGTCATAACTGGATCATCATGTAGTTGCTTATATCCCAGAGTTGCAATAAACACTCCAAAAATTCAAATGTGTGTTACTTTTTGCTTTGGATTATCCTTATTAGTAAGGATGTTTGTTGTAATCTCTTGTACCATTTCAGTTTTCTTCAGTTGCATGATATTTAATTTTTTTTTTTTTTCTATTGTTACTTATACTATGTCTGTATCTCAATTTTCTGTACATTATTGTACCATGATATGCAACTGCAATCATGTCTGATTGTCTACGGTCCACTTAACTGATTAATTGATTGTGAAAGGACTGTTACGATTATGTGAATCGACTGTCTATTGTATTTCGGCTTTTGTACAGCGTCCATGAGCTTGGGAAAGGCGCCATATAAATTAAACATATTATTATTATTATTATTATTATTATTATTATTTAAACCCTAATTATAATTCATTTTATAATCTGCTTAATTTACAAAAAATAATGTATTTGCATTAAACAACATTAAAATTAATTTGTATCTCTTATTTGCTTCGTATGGGTTGATAAAACAGCCAAACAATGAAGCTGTAATCATACTTCCATTACATTTATTTGTAACGTCTACTGTTACGCTTGTAACTTTTTTTTCTCCATCAAATCCTCAGTTCACTCCACATGACTATCAGCTCATTCAGCCCTTCTGTTCATTGTGATCGGACACATCCAAAAGAGATGATTCTCAGTTCAAGGAGTCGGTTCAGTGATTAGTTGACTCGCGAACTGCTCGGACGGATTTGTAAACCGGTTCAAAAGATTCACTAAAAGTTCCAACTCAACAGAACGACTCGTTCACGAATTGGACATATGGCCACGGACGGAAGCACTGACATTGCTCCGGACACAAAGGAGGAAACCCCAAGATAATGAATAATACTGCCACTAATATTCAGCTACAAAGTAAATCCACAACATGAATCGTTTCAGTGTAACATTAATCTGGAAGAACATTATCCACTTACGACTGTTTAGATAAGCACGCACAAAACAGCTCACTAAATTACAAAAGGTGAGTAAAGAAATAGGAAACCAATAAAAAGGTCTTCGTGGTTTTGTGATTAAAAGATCTCAAGCGCGATTAAGTGGCTTGCTAAAAGTGAAGGACAGTTTTACCGCTATTACAGCTGCCTGAGCTCATCCGCTTGAACTCAGAGTGAAATATGTGCAGAATGTCTCACCTGAGGTGATCGCACTCTGGCTGTCCGTGGATTTGATCCAACTACACTGGCAAAGTCTTACTGTACGTGTCCTACTTCGCTTAAAAACGAGGAAAAGGCTCCAGATCCAGAGTTTAGCTCTTCTTCCTGTAATGAAGAGTGTCTGTGGTCGGGTATACAGACTAGGAGAGGCGTGAGACTTTCCTAATGTTTCCAGAGCTCGGCATCCTGAGCTCGAGCGCTGCCGCCGCCGCCGCTTTGAGGGAGGGGCACCAGCTACGGAGCGTATTGCGTCACACCATAATCATCTTCATTGTTTAATTTTTGGCAAGGGAAAGAAAGTCTGCAGCATTTGTTTTATTTAACAACGTACACACCTTCCTAGAGGAAATGTTTGAATACTTCTTTATTGTACTCTATTCCAGTGAAATTCACTCAGCTAGCCTAAATATATTCTGGTTATCTAGCCTAATTTATTTATTTTCAGCCGTAAGCGCTTAAGAACGAGCTACATAATAACAAAATAAATAATATATTTTAGATGAAATTTCTCACAAATACTGATAATGTGGTATTTTTAACAATGATATACTATAGTTATTGTTTCAACAGATCTGTAAAGGGTAATAATCAAATATACTGAATAATGAATCGGTAATTGAATAAAATGTATCACTTGCACTGTTGCAGTTTAGCGACATTACGTCATCCAAATGACCTCAACATGCTGTCATCACCTAAAGTGAGCGCGAGGAGGCTCCCACGTGACGTTTTATGCATGATCTTACATGGGATCAATGTGGTAACCACACGATGAGGTCAAATTAAATTTAGAACTAATACTTAATCCATATCTCACTTATGAAAACAGATTTGTGACCCTGGACCACAAAACCAGTCAAAAGGGTAAATTTTGTGAAATTGAGATTTATACATCACCTGGAGGCTGAATAAATAAGCTTTCCATTGATGTATGGTTTGTTAGGATGGAACAATATTTGGCTGAGATACAACTATTTGAAAATCTGGAATCTGAGGGTGCAAAAAAAAATCTAAATATTGAGAATATCGCCTTTAAAGTTGTCCAAATTAAGTCCTTAGCAATAATCAAATATTAAGTTTTGATATATCTTCATAGAACATGACCTTTACTTAATATCCTAATGATTTTTGGCATAAAAGAAAAATCTATAATTTTGACCCATACAATGTATTTTTGGCTATTGCTACAAATATATCCGTGTGACTTATGACTGGTTTTGTGGTCCAGCCAGGGCCACATTTATTAATATTTAGACCCTATCACTTATTATAGCTTTTCATAACACAAGCAAATATATTTGATTTCATCAATATTTAGGTATATTATTAAACTTAAGTATTATAGCAATATTAAAGCATTTATTTGTCTCTGCCTTGACATCTGTTAGACCTTGGATGATGTTGAAGCCATGGGCGATTTTCAGTTACATTAAATACTCACAAACATTTGAGTCACATATAAATGGATAAACAAACACCAAAGTGGTACAGAAGTTGATAATGATGCTCAGAGGCTCAAATGTTTATCAACCTTTATCAGCCTTTTACAGGCCCATATACACATAATGCTGCTACAGCCTGTGCTCACAATAACCATTTAAATGCATGACATGCACTATGTGGCCCCTCTCATGCTGTGATCTAGACCAAGAACACCATGTATCTCCACAGAAGTTCACAGCAGGTTGGAGACAGTCAGCAGGATGCAATTTTGGTGGCAGCCAGCTTATCAAAACCTTATCAAAATCAAAACTTTAAAATCCATTACCATAGAAACATATTAGGATTAGACATACAGCTGTGAAAAATAAAGATATATATATACAACTGAAGAACCATTTTCAAAATATTAACTATATGGACAAAAATATTGGGACACACCTCTTAATTAAATTCATTCAAGCATGGTACTGTGATAGGATGCCACCTTTGCAATAAGTCAGTTTGTGAAATTTCATCCCTGCTAGATATTCTACTGTCAACTGTAAGTGGTATTATTGGAAAGTGGAAGAGCAGCAAGTCCACGTAAAGTCACAGAGCGGGGTCATCGAGTGCTGAGGCACATAGTGCATGGAAGTCACCACCACTGATTCCATAACTGAAGAGTTACAAACTTTCACTGGCATTAATATCAGTTCAATGGAATGGGTTTCCATGGTGGAGCAGCTGCATGCAAGCCTCAAATCACCAAGTACAATACCAAGTGGTGAATGCAGTGGTGTAAAGCATGGTGCCACTGAACCCTGGAGCAATGGAAATGTGTTTTGTGTTTGGCAGTCTGATGAGCAAGTCTGGCGGATACCAAGAGAACGTTACCTGCCTGACTGTCACATATGGTGGAGGAGAGATGACTGTTTTTCAGGAGCTAAACTAGGCCACTTCTTTCCAGTGAAGGGAAATCTTAATCAGCATACCAAGACCATTTTTGACAATGCCATGCTTCCAACTTTGTGGGAACAGTTTGGGGAAGGCACTTTTCAATACCAGCATGACTGTGCCCCATCCAATAAGAAATGATTGGATGAGTTTGGTGTGGAAGAATTTGACTGGTCCGCACAGAGCCCTGACCTCAACTCTATCGAATAACTTTGGGATGAACTGGAATGGAGATTTTGAGCCAGGCCTTCTCGTTCAACATCAGTGCCTGACCTCACAAATGCTCTACTGAATGAATTTGCAAAGCTTCCCATAGAGACACTCCAAAAACTTAAAAAGTATGGTGGCCCAGTAGTGCACAACACAATAAAATCTCTGCAATGAAATCACTACAAGACAACGCATGGGACTAATTTAATTGTGTTGTGCTAATTTCACTGTGTTGTTGATTGTTTCTGTTGTATTACCCAATTCAATTTTTGAGCCTGGTCAGTACCTGGATGGCTTGTTTCCATTGTGTTGTGGCTTGTTTCCGTCATGTTGTGCTAATTTCATTGTATTGAGGCTTGTTTCCATCGTGTTGTGCTAATTTTGTTGTGTTGCGGCTTGTTACTGTTGTGTTGTGACTTGTTTCTGTTGTGTTGTGCTAATTTTGTTGTATGGCAGCTTGTTTTTTGTTGTGCTAATTTTGTTGTGTTGTGGCTTATTTCCTTTTGTGTTGCAACTTGTCTCCGTTGCGTTGCGATTTGTTTCCATTGTGTTGTGCTAATTTTGTTGTTTTGCAGCTTGTTTCCATCGTGTTGTGCTAATTTTTGTTGTGTTGTGGCTTGATTCCATTGTGTTGTGGCAATTGTTTCTGTCATGTTGTGCTAATTTTGTTGTTTTGCGGCTTGTTTGCGTTGTGTTGTGTTAATTGCATTGTATTGCGGCTTGTTTCCGTTGTGTTGTGCTAATTTTATTGTGTTGTGGCTTGTTTCCATTGTGTTGTGCTAATTTTATTGTGTTGTGGCTTGTTTCCATTGTGTTGTGCTAATTTTGTTGTTGCGGCTTGCTTCCATTGTGCTACGGAGCTACGTTCAACTTAAGCTTACAATGCTATTGGGAAATGCAGCCCAGGTGTCCCAATACTAATAATTTTTTTTTTTTTTTATCATTTTATCATTATATTAGATGATTCATCCATTTAGTATTAAGGGTCATGCCATTTTTTATTTATATTTGTATCATCCATTAATAAAACTGACTAAAATGCATTGCAAATAGATGCTTGTTTGTTTAAAGCAGTCATAGCATTCATGTTGTTCTCCCCACAGGCTTTGCAAGGTTAGGTATTGCCGCAGTAAAAAGTGACAGCATAAAAGATGCATTTGTGTGGGTATGTTTGCATGTGGGCTGCCAATGTTAGGTATGAGTCTCAGCGTAGTGTAGGTGTTCTTTGACAGCAGGGGGGTTGACGCTCTCCTTCTGCCCAGGTCTGACCATGAAGAATGAGACTAGTCATGCATAGCATGAGCTGTGGTTAAATCACTAGCGCCTGGGAAGCCCTGCAAAGTCTGAATGGCGAGGGCACAGGAGCATCACCAAGGGAGACATTTCAAATGAGTCATTACATGGCCTCTAATACTGCATTATGGCTGCACAGCAACTGTTGCACCAATATGCAATGATTGTTATGAAGTAATAGCATTAGAAATTCTTCAAAATGCCACGAGTCTACACTGAGAAAAATGATTTTGTGGTGAAGTAAATACTACATAAAAACAAATGTAATTTCTACATTAAATAATTTAGTTCAGGCAATATATTTAAAAAATTAAGTAAATTCTATATTATTACTCAATTTAAGCTTGTAGAAATTAACATTTGAACTTATAAGTATATTTTACTTAGAATTGTTTGTTATGTTTACAAGGATTCTATAAGTTATGATCCCGTTTTTCCCATCATGCACTGGGGCATGAATAATTAAAAAGGTAACATTTTTCACTGTTTTTGAGTTGTATTTACACTATTTTATGGTTGCTTTTGTTGTTAGATTTAATAACTTACTGTTTTGTGACATCTGGAGTTCATTTTCTACTCAAAAATGACCCATTCATACTTGTACACTATTCACTAATTGTTACCGTCATTGTGTATGGTGTACCAGGTGAAGTCTCTGTTACTTTCAGTAGTAATTGTTATGGGTGGACATATTAGTTTAAAAGGATAACAAGCTGTGTACTTGATTACTTACACGTTTGAACATATACCACATGATTTCATAGCATGTTTTTTTCCCCCAGTGCTACATTAAGTAAATTTTATAAACCGTGATTGAGTGAAATGTAGCAGTACAGGTACTGACCAATATTTGAAGATCTAAAATAAGTTAAAATGTTATTTAGATTCAACTCAATTAATTAAATCTTTAATATAAATGAGTTTAAATGTTAAATTAACACAACTTGAAATTACTTAGTAGATTATATCATGTTGCATGTTTTAAGTAAAGAATGTTGAGTGAACTCAAATATTTAAGTTCATATAACAAAGATTATCTTGTTTATTTTAAGTAAAATTGTTCCAAGTTGGGTTTACTTAAAAAGTGTGATGCAAAAATGGTGCATATATATTTTAAGTAAATCTAACACATCAGTTTTACCAGTGTAGGAGAGCATTGTGTTTATCTGTTGTAACTCATATATTGCATCTGTCATTTCAAAACACTGTAGGGGTGTAACCCCGGAGTCCTTGCCAGATTCCCTCCACTGGCCGTTATCAATCATGGTCTCCTAATAATCCCCATCCACTTGATTGGCTCTATGTCTCTCTCTCCTCTCCACCTGTAGCTGGTGTGTGGTGAGCGCACTGGTGCCATTGTCCTGTGGCTCCTGTCGCATCATCCAAGTGGATGCTGCACACTGGTGGTGGTTGAGGAGAGACCCCCCAACCCCCCACATGATTGTAAAGCGCTTTGGGTGTATAGCAATACACAATAAAGCGCTATATAAATTCATCATTCATTCATTCATTCAGTTCAAGGCCTGTGTCACAATATGCACACTATACTGTATTGTAGGTGAAATGAAGTTCTTTAAGAATTGTTCACTAATACACTCTTTGGGGGAACCCAAGATGGCTCTTCTGTGGCATTACTGCAAATACATTTACATTTAGTCATTTAGCAGATGCTTTTTTTTCTTCTTTTTTTTTAACAAATGAGGAGAACAATAGAAGCAATCAGAGCAACAAGAGAGCAACAGCATACAAGTGCTGTGACAAGTCTCAGTTAGATGAATAATAATAAATGAATAAACAAATAAATGAATGACTGTTAAATGAGTAGTATGCCCAAATTTGTGTGGCAGAAGCAATTATTTAGATAAAAGACTGAGGTATGAGTGCTCAAATTCTTTACTTAGCATGTGAATGATGTCATCTCTAAACATCATGATCCAGGAGGGTTAAAGATATGACCTCATGCACTCACTATGTCATGTTCTCCAGAGAACTTGCATGTGTGGCGTTAATAAAATATTCAGAAGTTTGCTCACATTTTAGTTTTGGAAATAAAGGAGGTCAAATACTCCCTTATTCGAAAACACCACCTATACAGAGGTAGATGGTAAAGTGAAACCGTTGTAAACACAACAAGCTCTGTCAGAGATTTGTTCCTTCTGGGGAAGAAATGAAGCAATTGGTGAGGGAGAATTTTACGGCATGCTAAACACAAAAGGAGATTTACAGTCAATGACTGAGACAGTCTTTCCTTTGGCACCCAATGCCCAGGCACCATTCAAAAGTGTCCTTGTTTTCACAGGGTTGAGATATATATTACAAGGAGGACTGTGAGATTTATGGGCTAACTAATGAGAAGAATAGTTACTGTAATGAGGTTGCAAAGCATCCACTGCGTGCTGTGGCAATAAGTGCAAGGACTCGGGAACAAAATGTCAGCAATATTACATTGGCTCAGCCTTCTGATAGAAACAGTAACTCTAATTTCTGATGTTATTGGGTATTTTTCTAGATTACAAGATCACAACTGAACAGCAAGGAAGACAAATTGATAGCAGGAAGATAATAATGATCATTTGGCCAATCTGAGAAATTGTATATATGGAATAAATGTTCTATTTTCAGTGTTGGCTGTTACATCAATCTTCTCAATAACAGGATACATTGTCTGTGAAACCAATTTAAACCCTCTGAACTTCACCTCTCTTTCTTGTCAGTGTAGTGCGTGGTCTGCTAGCCTTGAAAAGGTCAGTAACAGATTTAGTTGTTTAATTCTGAGTATGAAGCTGTTGGTCCCAGACAAACTGACACATATTTGACGCGTATGTCACCATTTCAATTAACCCCCTCTAATGAGCTGACTCATAGCAGCATCTGCTTAATCACCACAAATCAGTGCACATGCACAGTAGGAAAAGGATTCTGGAGTGTTTTAAGTTATAGTTAGAATCAAAGGAGGATATTTGCTATACTGTTTGTGCTACTAATCTGTTAATTGTGTAGAGTAATAAGTTTTAAGAGATTTCTAAATTTGGACATTTAAGCTATACTTAAAGAAAAAAAGAGCAAGTAAAAATGCATTTTAAATGATAAAACAATAATAAAAAACTTGAACACATTTTAGTTATCAAAAGTTACTAGCAGTCTGGACTTACTAGCCACCATGTTGGCATTGTCATGTGACCTACATTGTCAGTTTCGTCGCTTCAGTTTCCAATGTCCATAGAATTCGCACTTCAAAATTTTGGCAGAAATAGTATATGATCCGTACTTTTCGATTATAAATCAAATACTACTCATTTGACATACTACTTCTCACATAATATATTGTAATAAAATGTGCATATACAGACATTGGGTTAAGGTGGTTATAAATAATAGTTGGATTTGATAAAGTACCAAACTGTTAAAAACACTAATTAAAAAAAAAAAAAAAAATTCTCAGAACCACTTTTCTGACTTGTTTTTGTGATTATTTTTTAACAAATGTAAGGATTAGATTTGTTTCTGACGAGATTCTGAAGTGCATATCCCATAAGGCCACAGAAAAGGAACAACACCACTGACAATGTAGGTCACATGACAATGCCAACATGGCAGATAGTACGTCCGGATTGCTACTAACTTTTGACTAAAATGCGTTCAATACATTTGATCTTTATTTTTAACTGTATATTTGTTGTTTTATCACTTAAAATTACTTTTTACTTGTTCTAACTTTCTTTAAAATAAATTGGTCTAACGTTTTGTTACATTATACAATGAAATTCGTACATTTGAAGTTTGGCTTAATTGTCCAAATATGTCTTTGGGCAACTGTATATCTGATGTTATTTCATCTGAAAAAAAGAAAAATGGGGAATGACTGGTGAACCGGATATTTGGCATGTACTGATAAGCCTACACTGAAGGCAAAATTGTGGCAGTAAAAAAATAAATAAATGAATAAAACTCAGCATAGGCTCAAGATAAGGCTACGTTCCAATTATGTAAATTAGAGAGAAGTGCATGAAATTTTAGGATCCAGACTGCTAATGCAAAGCCTGTTAGTTGCTCTTACTGTGTTATTGTGTCCTTGAGAAAGGCACTTAACACTGGGTTGCTCTAAGGGGTCTACTACTGCAATTGGTGTACCTTAGGCCACATTGGAAAAACAACTTCTGCCAAATGACGCATAAATACATAATAAGTGATCATTTCTTCCCTTCATGTCTGCAAAGGTGCTAATCATAGGCAATCATTTCTTTCCTCTGAAATCATACAAGAGAGGTCCTTTTTTCTGACGGTGGAAGGTCTATACAGTATGTTCCCACCTTATTATTGTTGGGTCTGCGCCATGTTGCTTAATGGGTCCAATATGAATGAATACCTGTGTGCAGACTTTGATACATTGAGATCCTAAATTACTCTGGGGGGACTTATGCCAGTTTATGCCACTTTAGCGCATAGTATTCCGATGAAAAACTCCACATGTCTAGAATATATGCAATCCAGTTTAACCATGAGCTAAATGTTCTGGACTAGCACTCTAATGGGATGACTTTGAGTGCACACACACCTCTTTTCTATAAAGATTTCACCTTATTCTGTAAAGTCAAGGACAATTTTGGGTGTATTTACCCATATGCCATTGAGTGATTTGCATAATCCCTTTACTGAATCGTATGATAGAACAAAACAGACAGTGGGTGCTAAAAATTATGCTATCTGTGGACGGAATTTTTATTTGTGAACCCTGGGCTGTTGGTTTAAGCCTCCATCATGGCTGTTCTGAAAAATGACGCAAACTGGAATATTGATGACTTTGTCTTCCAGCATATATAGGAGAACGGAATGCATGTCAACAGATCAATAATTGGATTTGCTTTAAGCACCACGGGAGACAGAATAAATAATGCTGTCTTCTCAAAGAAAGGAAATTACCTCTAGCCTAAAGGTTAATCACACGGTTTACGTCATAATAGGTATAGGGCTGTTTTCTGGGTTAAATGGTGCAGTTGTCAGTCTAGAGTTCCATTCTTGGTGCACATGGGTTTGATGAAAACATTTGAGCTCTGGATTTCTTCTCTAAAGTTTGTGTTATGATTTGTTGCTGATATATGAGTTCAGTGACTTCCAATTAAACTTTCATGTGTTTTACGTTTAATATGTGTGAGCAGGAAAACTGCAGTACTATCAGGATTAGCTGTAGACTGCATGAAATTATACAGTCTGGCTCATAAAGTCATGTCACATGATTGACCGGTGTATGCCAGCTGGCTAACCTAACTCAAAGATGTTCATTTCCCAGAAGTGAGCAAATTTAACAGTCTATTTTACGCCAAAAAGTAAGGAAAAGGAAAACAATTCAGATAAAGTGAAAGTTAACGCTTGAAACTGCTGAGGAGGTGATTCTGTTTTTTTTTTTTCTCTGAATGTTTTTATAACAGGGACCACAGCAAATGACATTTCCATGCACTACCTTCCCCTGTCTTACAAAAACAAATAAAACCATTTCACAGATCCCTTAGGTATGAGCTTATTTACTAGTTTTTACAGTTTGTTAGCATGTTTAGCATAAAGTATGTCCATGGTTATATAACAGTATAAGCCTGGGGCTAGTTGTCACACTTGACTCCAGTAAAAAACAAACAAAAAAAACAACAACTATTGAACATTTTCACCCTTATTGCACAAAAAATGCCCTAGCCTATATAAAGCATATTGTACCAGTATACAAGCTGTCATTTTCTGTGAAATGTAACATTCTGTCAGTCCTCTGTCGTGTGTGTCATGTGTTCCCGCCTCTTGTTTCCTTATTTGGTTACTTAGAGTAGAGCTCTGGGTAGGGTGGGTGGGTGGGTGGGCAAGTATGTGGCCATGGCCGCCTGAGCTCCCTGCACCGCCATGGCCTCCTGAGCTCCCAGCCCTGCCATGGCTTCCATCTATCTGTTCCGCTCTGGAGGTCCCCGTCCTGTGTTCCTGTCTAGGTCTGTCCTGAGGGGCCTCCAGAGTGCCCACAGAGTAATGTCAGTCCTCTGTCGTGTGTGTCATGTGTTCCCGCCTCTTGTTTCCTTATTTGGTCATGTTCCTGTCCTTAAGTGTGCTTATTAGTTAAGTCTTGTCCAGCTGTGTTTTCGTCATTATCACTAATTGTCTTGTGTATTTAGTTCCTGCCTGTTTAGTTAGATTTTGTCTGGTCTAATCGTTATTCCCCGGTGTTCCTGTCTGTGTTAACCTTGCCTTGTCCTGTCCTGATGTTCTCATTAAAGACTATTTAGAAGTTTATCCTCGTCTGCGTGTTCCTCATTCCTCCCTGCTGTGTGCACCGTGACACATTCAATGTACAATATTTAATCCAAAACGTTTTGTTTCTTTGTGAACTAGCTCAAATTAGCTGGTTCTCCAGAAGGAGCAATGTCCTCATTTGGCCTTAGCATGAACCCACTGGCCTTCCAAATTTCTTTCCCCATCTTTGTTCCTCCAGCTAGCATCTATACTCATAATGCAACACATACTGCGTCAGTCTGCTTCATTGTGTTGTCTCTGAGACACACTGAAGTAATAAAGACTGGGTGCAAGGACTCTGAAACAAACAGGTTTGATTCACCAAAGCATCTTTCGCCCACAGCCAAAGAACGTCAGGATGCAATGGTGAGTAAGTAAAAAAAAAAAAAAAAACCTGTGGGAGAAAGTAACCTTCATCAGTGTGTGAACTGCACCACACAAACAGGGGTTCTATAGAGTATGGCCAAAATATGCAATGTTTACTACATCAAGCGCAAATGTTTAAGCTATACAAAATATATTCAAATGACAGTTCTGTAAATTCAGAAACCAGAGGTCAAATAAATGTACACGATAAGAATCTGTAAATGTAATCATTTGAAGTATACTTAGATATTACATTCCATTTATCGTTTTACCAAAATAAAGAAAAAAGTCATAGGAAACACCCCCCCCCCACCCCCATTTTTCTCAGTTTCCTAGAGTTTCAGAAGAGATCTGATCAATATTTCACACTTTTGCCCACATAACAAAGTTCAACATTTTTCCTTGGTTTTTGTTTAATCTTGTGGCAAGACAAATATTTCAGTTCATATTTTAAGAAGCAAAGATAAACAATGACCTTCTCACAGGGTTACATGTTGCAAAGCACTAACAGTTTCTTGTCTTCTGAATTATCTATTGCAACACTTAGGGTCTGGTGTCATCAGGGTGGCCTGATTATACAACAAACAAGTGGTTTTCGTAACTGACATCTTGCTGGCAGACAACTGAGCAGTAATGTATTACATAATGTCCTGCATTCAAACTTTCCCAGATGTGTTTAACCAGAGCCTTTTCTCGAAACATAAAACAGAAGCCCAATCTTACTAATACTGACACCTAGTTTGGCTTGAGAATAAATTAAAAACAAGGTTTAAGTAATCTGTTTTTTTGATTTACTTTCAGGTTACAGCTTATAACTGTCAAAACAGCACTTTTCTCTTCTTCTAGCCTAAATAAAATTAATTTAACATTCAGAGCTCTAAATTAACCACAAATTGTTCCACTGGCAAAATGTCAGTTTAACTATATCCAAACCATTGAGCTGAAAAAACGAAGTGCTAGTGGGGCAAATGGGAACACAAAAATTATATTTGTTTTGTAGTTTCTTATGAGAACCCTGGAAATGTGAAAAATTTTTCACGATCGCATCATGTAGCTCCACCAACACTAAAATCTCATTGTCCTTATGCATCACCCCTCATGTATATTAAACATCCAGCATGGACAAGAAGAGACCGACTGTGGAAGTGGACATGCAGTCAATATTATATGACAAATCCCTCAGTTTGCACAATAAAAAAGACATACGCTTAAGTGTCATGGAAGTCATAAAAGTATATGATTTTTTTTTTGTTTATGCTTCAACTGCTTTGTAAGCACACAAACAGAGAAGACTGCTCCGATTGGCCTTTTTTGTGCCACATCACACCCCATTTTTTTTTACATGTGGACAAAAAATCAGGAAATTTGTCGCATTGCTGCTGGTAAGGACACGTTATTGCACATCATCTAAGCTTATAGACTTCATAGCCTTGGTTCTAATGTATAAATAATTTGAATCATCTAAAGTCATGTCAATGAAGATATGAAGTTATGAATACATGCATAGACCATAAAAGCTATATTAAACTGTTGGATTCACCCACACAATTCTACATTATGCATGACGAGGGAATGCATGTGCGCACTGTACAATGCAATTTACATTCAGAGTCTCGTATATGAGCACCATTCATCCAGCAGGTCGGGGAATTTGGGGCCTGTTAGACTCATTCATGCACAGCACAGCTCCATTTTTCTGAATGAACCAGCTCAGGTTATGGAGCCAAACTAAATAACTGATGGCATGTGGGCAATAAATCAAAGAATGAGTTTACAAAATGCTTAAGAGAGAGCAGCTCAACACTTTGCAGAAAACATTTATTTGAAAATATTTCCTTCAAGACAAAATGAAAAAGTACTTGAGGTTAAAAGTGATTAATATAATCTTCAAAGAAGGAAAATGAGTGTGTGTTTGCTATCTAGTTAATCTTGTCAAAAAAATGGTAAGAAACTAATCTACATATATTACTAATCTAATATAATTAGTGCTGTCAAACGATTAATCGCATCCAAAATAAAAGTTTTTATTTACATAATATATGTGTGTATACTGTGTATATTTATTATGTATATATATAAATGCACACTCATACAGTGTATATTTTGAAAATATTTCATAGATTAAATATGTATTTACATGTATATATACAATTTATATTCTATTTAAATATATTTAATATGCAAATATAACATTTTTCTTAAATATATACATGTATGTGTGTATTTATATATACATAATAAATATACATAGCATACACACATATATTAGGTAAACAAAACTTTTATTTTGATGTGATTAATCGTGACTAATTGTTTGACAGCACTAAATACAATATAATATAATATAATATAATATAATATAATATAATATAATATAATATAATATAATATAATATAATATAATATAATATAATATAATATAATATAATATAATATAATCAGATATACATTTAGATAGGGAAACTAATCTAGATTGGATTAATTACATGGTATAACATTGACGTGCATTCAGTAATTAACAATATAGACAGACCATTGCTAGTATTCATGTCAGTGACAACAGAACAACACTTAAAAAGTAAACTATTAGCGTTGGGATAATGGAGTGCCGAAGGGGTCTTGGCACAAGCTCCTGCCACCCACCTGACCTGACAGCTTGGCCCTAATGGCACATAATATAGCCACATACTGGATTACACTGTCACTTTAATGGAATGAGAGCACACCGCACTGATTCACTAATGCTAATTGATAATTGGAATAAGACAGCATGCATGTTCCTGGAACTGCTGAACAATTGTTGGATGACCCATCAACAAAACAACCCTGCATCCTGCACTAACGGCCATTCGTCTGGTCCTCAGCTTTTGTGCTGAAGTCATTAGTGTAGTGAAGATAATCATATGAGCCATTCTCATTCTGCTACACATTGAAAAGACTAATCAGAATTTGAATTCTGAAATCTCTTTGGCCTTAGGAATGAACCTTGTGTGTTTCAAACTTTTGCTGTTTTCCTACAGAATTAAACCTGATATGCCAAAACATAACTATTTTATGAGGCAGTGATAGTGTATGAATTTGAAATTGCTGAAATCTATGAATAAGATCATTTGAATTAGCCACCAGTTCACCAAAATGTAAAATAAAATAAAAATGATAAATTAGCATGAGAGTGTGCTATAGAGAATTCATATACAATACCTGCAAAGTATATTTTAGTTACTACCCTGATGATAGAGAGGGTTTTCAGATATCATTTGTAATTTTAGAACAGCGTTTTTGGATTTTTGAAAATTAACTGAGAATACTTTATGGACAAATCATACATGTCAATCCCGAAAAACATGAATTTTGAAACCACTGTGTGCTTTAAAAACAGATTTAACTAAACCAATAGGATTAATTAGTCAACTGTTAAGGGCTGTGTACCTTCTGGTCAATTGATTTTCTACTTAAAAAGAAATAAAGAGAAATTAAAAATTCTTAGATTTTCATTTTGTTTAAAAAAACGTTTCTCATTTCTCATTATTACTTTTTAGTAGAAAATCAAATGACCAGAAGGTGCACGGACCTGTTAACCTGTTAGCAATTTGCATTTTTAAAACATACGAAGGTTTCAAAATTCATGTTTAAAATATGAATGAGTGTAATTTATGCTTTAAACATGAATGTCTCTTGTCTGGCAATGTTAACCACAGACCTTATTTGGCTCTTAAATTCAAAACCGCTATGCTAAAAACTCATTAGAAAACCATGGCTAATTCACTTTGGGGTTTTAAGAGTAAGTAAAAAATAAATAAATAAATAAAAAAAACATGCTGAATTAGATTGACCTTAAAAGACTAGCATAGCTAAACATTAGTATATGTTGTGCGTATTGTATATGCATTCCTCGAGCTCAAACAGTAGAGCACAGTGCTAGCAATGCTAAGACGAAAAGTTTGATTTCCAGGGAAACCAATAAATGTCTTAAATGCAATGTAAGCTGTTTGGGGTAAAATCATCTAAAATACGTGCATGTGAAGTGTTTGGGATGCTGGTGTGTTGGTGAATCCATCGGGCTGCTTAATCAGCAAGACTTCCTTGGTCCATTAGACACCACACAATAGTATCCGGTCAAAGATGTCTGTCTTGCACGTTTACATTGAAAAACAATTTAAAAAAAAGCAGTGCAGAGAAATACTAAAATATGTATTTTATAAACTGTTGTTGTGCCGAAAATCCCTGCCAGATTATTAGGAGTGGGGTTAGGTTCAAAATTCAGCTCAAAACTGACCTTTACACAAGTAAGTAAAACACTGGGCGATCATCAAGTTTAAACAGTCCTCATGCAAGTGTTGACAAAAACAATGGGCTTTTACCTGCTTCTAAAATTAAATGAAATTTTGAACAGTCTGCTCATAACACTTCAAAGACTAGATCAGGATCTGATATGATGCACTCATTGGCTCCCTTTCTGTCCTTATAGGACAACAAAACAATCCTCAGTTCTCCTAGTGCATGATGAACTGAGTAAACATATGACATAACACCTGAAGCTAGGTTTCAGTTTGACTCAATCTGGTTAAATGAATCCTTTTTATTGACGAACTGAAACCAGGGACCCAGGAATGGATAGATAGAGCAATCATGTCCACACATGTCGCATCTGTTAGCCATAACAAACTAAAATGAAATCCTCAAATGAATTTTCCACCTGGTATCACCGGCTGTGACCTTATACATAGTTTCTTTATAAATCCTACTTTTATAGGCTTCAAAAATGTACCTTATCCAGCAGTTACAGTATAGAGCTACCAATATATAAATGATAACTCAAGAATAAGCAAGAGTCAAGAAGAAAATGCCACTGATTTGCCAAAAAAGTTGAGAAGCTTACCTATTTAGTTTGTATGTGGCCTGTGCTCTTGAAAAGTGAGAAACCATCAGTCAATGTTTGTGAAAAGTAAGAGAGCTTAGTTTTGTTCCAGTGAATTTGTAGACCCCATCTCTTCTTTCCCATGGGTCTCTAGGCAAACATGGAGCTATTTTGAGAGGGAGTGCCAGAAATACACACCAATCAACTATTAGTGAGTGTGTGTGTGTGTGTGTGTGTGTGTGTGTGTGTGTGTATGTGTGCGATCTGGCCAAAGACTTGTTCTGAATTTGCCAGGCAACAAATACTGGGTTTTAAAAAGTAATACATTGTTTACTAAAAATATCTGTATGTGTTTGCATATTCACGATGATCACCTAGATCAACCTGACACTAAAGATGAAGACAGATCTGTTTTCATGGATGACTATGTGCCAGCATGGTTCCTCGACGTCAGCAAAACAGTGGATTGAATATACAATTTTCCTGCTGGAAAATGTTTGTAATATATTTTATTAGGCAGTTGCATGGTTTGCATTAAAGTTAATTGTTTAATGAATAGTGAATATTTATAACAAAAAGGAAATATTCTCAGTAAACATTGTGAACTATAGTATGGCATTTTAGTTCAACATGATGTTTATTAGAAATATTTGCCTTTCTTTATACATTTTTTGCATACAGTCAAGATTCAGGTCCTAATCATTGTTTTTCAGGTGGTAAACATTGCATTGCATTATCTGAATAAGAATTTATCACGATCTCTTTTGCAATTTCTCACAGTATTTCAGTTCACAGCTGTTCACAGCTATCTGGTGATCTTAAATTTGAAAGCTTTCTATTCCTGACGGACGGAATAAAGGGCCCCATCAAAGCTACCGGGTGAAATCCTTACACCTGTTATTCTGGCTCCAATGAAACATTTCCCATAAACTTCCCCCTAAGTATTTATTATTTCTACTATTATAGCTATTTTCCACAGCAGCAGCTGCAATATGTATCCTGGTTAACAGTAAAAGAGGATGGAGAACTGTCTATTTTTAGTTTTCCTGGAACATATTCAAAAAAGTGTTCAATATCAGCTTAATTTATATAAACGATGGGAAAACAGTTTGAAGACATGGGTAATTGACATGAAATAGCAAGCAATAACACTGCAGTGTGCAATTATTGTGCAATTTTTATGATTTTAAATTAACTGCAAAGACTTAAAGACTTAAAGACTTAAAAATAATAATACTAATTTGTCACATATCAGGTCTATACACACACACACATATACATACTTAAAAATATACTTCAGAACTACTCCTGCTATTTATTACTAGCTTCAGAGTTATGATGTACACTTTCCAGTCTGATGTTCCTTAAGTATACTTATTCTCTGCCACAAGTACAATAACCCTGAGCAGATGTGTCCTCATAAGAATATCGTTAGGTTTCTGCTGCAACCTTGAGTAAGCTTGGAGGAACATTTTCTCATTCGAACATGTGAGATGAATAAAAAGAACCATTAAAATTCTTAGTTAGATACAGCAAAGCTACGGGAAATGTCACAGTGCCAATGTTGAATTTGCAAGTAGGTGCAGTGATCAAGGACTGAAATCACACTTCAAGGCACTGATAACTTCCATATGTAAAGCCTGTCTGACTCAAGTGTGTTTGGGTAAATGTCGTCATGTAATCTCACATAATGAACCAACAGTTCTGTTTGGTTGGTACTTATGATTCAAAACCAAAACTCTGGCTCATAAATAATTTACTCACTGTTTAATCATGTCTGTTCTCAAGACTTTGAAAATATTCTGTGGTTATGCTATGCATTAATTCAGCTAAAATTCGTACATTTTGTACAATTTATGCCATACTGTGACAACTGATTGCTTATGAAAGACAAAGCAGATATAAAACAGTTTCTGACAGGTTAAAAAGATAAAAGGGATCAAATCAAAACACCAAATCTAACCTCCAGTTTGCGTTCTGAGTTTTTCAGTTGCAAAATGAATTTTATGACCCAGGCTATAGCCTATATAATTTTGAGATGAGAACGGCTTTTAGTTTCAACATACCAAGAATGTGACAATTGTGTTATAGGTCTATTGTAGGACTTTTTAAGTTTAATAAACATATAGTCTGATATAGTTTAGACTGCTTTTACTCACAATAGTCGTGTTCTCTTTCAAACAATCGCTCGTTATCTCACTATGGGAAATGCCCCAGGTGTGATAGACTATGGAAGCACCAATTACACAACGTCTGTCCGAAGGACGGACCAATTCACAGCTCTTGACAAGGAGTCCACCCCCTCCCTATATATACAGCTGTGATCCCCGAAATAGCATTCTTGTTCTCTTCCCCGTGAAGACTTTCCTTCAGCACCTAGGCTGCACTGCTTCAGTTCATAAACGTACCGTCAAGGTTGACAATGCCGAACGCAGTACAGTCAAAGAAAGAGTTGTGGATTCTCCGGCAGTGGGCCTCAAACCAACCTGAAGTGGTAAGCCATCTAACTAAGGAGGCTCAGTCTACCAGTACCGAACTGTGGTTGTCACAAAGGGAAACAGAAGTTCCTGAATCCACTCTGGGTCTGCACTGGCACTGTCCCACCGACACTCTAAGGTACAAGCACCATCCTTTATGGACCAGTATGGACCACCCACAATGCGCAATTTATATCGGATCCTTGCCAGCCAATATGACCCTTTGGGCTTCATTCTACCCTACACGACCAGAGCAAAAATATTAATCCAGAAACTGTGGGCTAAGCTGAGAGAATGGGACGATCCTTTGTTCCCAGATGAACTTTTGCAGAGCTGGCTACAGTGGGAGGATGAACTTAAATCTCTTTCCTCCATTACCTTTCCCAGATGCTATGTGACTCCAGAAATGGACAATGACTCTGTAGTGAGAGAGATACATGTGTTCTGTGACGCGTCAGAAAGGGCCTATGGTGCAGTCTCATACCTGAGAACAGAGAACGGTCAAGGCAAGGTACAGTTAACATTCCTAATCGCACGCTCCCAAGTTGCACCCAAAAAACAGTTGTCAGTTCCCAGACTTGAACTCTGTGCTGCACTCTGCAGAGCTCAGTTAGCAGAGATGCTAAGAAAAGAATTTACACTTGAATATCGCAGGATTACCTTGTGGTCCGATTCCACCACAGTACTTAATTGGTTGCAGTCAGATTCCTGCCGGTTCAAAGTCTTTGTTGGCACCAGGATTGCAGAGATACAAGAAAGCACAAGTCCCCAGGATTGGAGGTACGTGGACTCTGCTCTGAATCCTGCAGATGACCTAACAAAGGGAAAATCGCTTGCGGATCTAACCACTCCAAACAGATGGACCAATGGACCCCGTTCCTCTTAATGCACTCTGATCACTGGCCAAAGAGTCCTGCTGACAGCTCTCTGAAGGATGACTCAGAGTTACGCAAGTCAATGTTCTGCGCCCTAAATGTCCGTTCTCCAACACAGAATTTCCTGATGCCAGCCAGTTTACAACTTACAGAGAATTACTGGAAGCTACTGCACGCTACTGCACGATGGGTCCATGGGGTGGCAAATTGGGAACCACTAACAGCTGAAGATTTCCTACAAGCAGAAATACTTCAGTGGAGAGCATCCCAGCTGGATTGTTTCTTCGATGACTTCCAATGCCTGAAACGAGGTAAACCTCTCCCTCTCATTGTAAACTGCTCACCTTGAGTCCAGAGCTGGACAAAGAGATAGATGTTATTCGAGTGGGAGGAAGACTTCGACGAGCCGAGGCACTCGACTCGACTCGACTCGACTAAGCACCCAGTTATCCTTGTCCCCAGTCATGCCCTTACCAAGCTCATCATTCAAGATTATGATCACCAGTTGAAACATGCAGGCCCAGAGAGAGTCCTGGCTGAAATCAGAAGTTTTGGATTCTGCGTGGCAGGGAGGCCATCCGCAATCACCAATTTCGATGCACTGACTGTCGGAGATGAAGAGCCAACCCAAAAATCCCACAAATGTCAGACTTGCCTGTAGCTCGACTTCAGCTATTAAGCCTGCATTTTACTCCACAGGGATGGATTGCTTTTGACCCTTCTCAGTAAAGACTGGACGGAAAGTGGAGAAAAGTTGGGGAATAATTTGGAAGTGTTTGACAACCAGATGCGTCTACCTAGATATACTATAATGTATTGACTCTGATTCCTTTCTCATGGCATTTAGAAGGTTTGTGGCATGTAGAGGAACACCCTTCGAACTTTGGTCTGATCGAGGGACTCATTTTAAAGGCGGAGAGAGAGAATTGCATGAAGCTTTCAAAGGTATGTCGCCTGACTTACAGCAACAGTTAGCGAAGCAGAAAGTTCACTTCCGCTTCAGCCCACCTGGAGCCCCACATTTTGGAGGAGCATGGGAACGGGAGATACGATCTATACCAGACCAGTTTCAAGGAAGATTGTACTTCCTGCCATTCCTGATGATGTAAATACCTCATAATTGCGGGCCATAGTACCTAAATTTGGAGGCAGTTGTACAAAAGGCCCTCCAGTATGATATATAGTCAAGTATGTATATAGCTCATTTGGAAGCATTATCTATTCTGTCCAGTGCGTGGCAGCATACCCTTACTTAAGTTCATTGCAAGTATTGCATCAGCCGTAGCCTCCATTGCGTTATGAGGAAATTGCCAGAAGCTCCGGTCAGGTGTGGACTGTTAACGCTTGGTTTCTGCTAAATTTCAATTGTTCTGATGATTCCTGAGTGGTTTTAGTTGGTGTGCGTCAATGACGATATGTAAGTGCTCTGTTTATTATTAATGTCACTGAGATTGTTTCTAGTCACTGATTAATGTTGTGATATGTGACGATTCATCTTAATGCTAAGCTAATCATAACTGGTAGTGAAAGACGTCATTTGTACAAAGTTTGTCTAGCATTAAACGATCATTCACAGTGACTATTCATATTGTAATAATAGTCATCTGTGGCTGCAGTCGATTACTTTATAAAGATAATTTCTGTTGTAATGCTAATATACTGTATATTATCCTAATATTATTCTAATATTGTTTGAATGTCTTAGCGTGTGTGCATAATACTGTGCTATTTGGGATGATATTGCAGTTAGTAATTATTCCTTCTTTCTGTTCATTTTAGAACCACATCCATATATACCTGTTTGCATATTGTGTAGTTTGGAACCACACAAAGAAATCCCTGTATGCCATACCGTGCTGATTACTGATTCTGATATAATCATCCAAGTAAACCGACATCAACCCGATATTGTCTCCCTGAGTTGTGATTGATATCCTGTAGCGAATACAACATATAACCAGCTAACTAAGTCATCCCTATTTCTTCTGTACAAGGATAATGACGTTTTATCAGTGGCTAGCCCAGTTTCACAAAGGAAACCTGGTCTCGTTCAGGACCCGTCTTCGACTTATGGGCATGATGGCTTCGTCACTGTCGGTGGTCCCACTGGGCTTGCTAGAAATGAGAGATTTTCAGCGTTGGGTACCTGCGAGGCGCCTGTGTCCTCGCAGGCACCTCTCGTGCAGAGTAAGAATATCCACGGAGTGTGTGGTGGCTCATCATCAGTGGAGAAACCCCTATGTATTCTGGACAGGGGTTCAGCTCACTGCGTGCGATGCACATTCCGGGAGTCCTGAATGTTGGGGCAGATCTCCTGTCAAGGGGAAACCCGTTATACGGAGAATGGGTACTCCACCCACAGGTGGTGAATCAAATTTGGGAAATGTACGGCAGGGCCGCTGTAGATCTCTTCACCTCGCAGGCAAATACAAAATGTCCGCTATATTTCTCTCTCAGGGACGAAACCCTGTGTTGAACGAATGTGTTGCTATACGCATTCCCACCACTGAGTCTAATTTCTCCCATCCTAGACAGAGTAAGAGAAAACGGATTATCTCTCCTTCTTATAGCCCCACGTTGGCCGGGGAGACTGTGGCTAGCAGAGATTGTCCAGCTCCTACCTGGACAGCCATGGAAAGGAATGGAAATTGCACACTTTATGTCCGGTACGAGTGTTGCGCTATTATGTAAACAGGACACAATCGTTCAGGAAGAATGATCAGTTATTCGTTTCATAGGCTGATCTCCTCGCAGTGCCTCTCCCAATGGATGGTGGAGGCGACTGAACTAGCCTATACATCTATAGGTCTTCATTGCCCAGAGGGCTTAAGGGCCCATTCTACACGAGGGATTTCTACCTCATGGGCGTTGTTCAAAGGGGTGTCGTTGGGAGATATTTGTGCGGTGGCAAGTTGGGCTTCCCCGCACACATTTATCAGATTTTACCGCCTTGATGTCACTGCGCCTTCATTGGCTCATGCAGTTCTTAAAGTGTGCCCTTTGGAGAATTGAAAGATTATCTTTCTTTCTTTTCGAGTCTATTCGGCGGCTTCAGAAAGCATGCATTACGGGAGTTGGCCATATCATTCCCATAGTGAGATACAGAGCGATTGTTTGAAAGAGAACATTAGCTTACTTGCGAAACCCCGGTTCTCTGAGAACAGAGCAAGGTATCTCACCAAGCTTCCCTCCTCGCATAACATGGGGGAAGAGCGTGCTTAGAATGCTGTTTCGGGGATCACAGCATTATATATAGGGAGGGAGTGTGCTCCTTGTCAAGAGCTGTGATTGGTCCGTCCTTCAGACAGACGTGTAATTGGTGCTTCCATAGTCTATCATGCCTGGGGTGTTTCCCATAGTGTGATACCTCGCTCTGTTCTCAGAGAACTGGTGTTACGCAAGTAACTTAACGCTTTGTTCCTAAGTGTTTTTAACAAACCAGCTATAGCGAATAATTCAATGATTTGATTCAATGATTCAGTGATTTGACACATCCTCTGTTGCTTTAGAGCAGGGATCCTCAAATCTGGCCCACGAGATCCACTTTCCTGCAGAGTTTAGCACTAACCCTAATCAAACACACCTGAGCATGCTAATCAATGTCTTCAAGATCATTAGAAAATCACAGATAGGTGAGTTTGATAAGGGTTGGAGCTAAAATCTGCAGCAGATTGGCCCTCCAGGGAAAGATTTGAGGAACCCTGCTTTAGAGTCTTGGCCATTATGATGCAACATTCTTTAGAATAGTGTAAATTTGAGTGCAAACAAGATTATAATTTGTAGCGAGTTGACGAGTGATTGTGAGTAGCCTCTTCACCTTGGATTTGGGGATTTTTCATCTAATCAATATTTTCAATATTTTTAGCAGGGTAATATTATTGTCTCGATTTATGTAATATGTATTGTGTCAATATGTCCTACTGTTCAATGAAACTGAAAATAAATAAGCATAGTGGTCCTTGAAGAATTTGTCGGAGAGGCTGTTATGCTCCCATGCACAGACAATAGGGTATATGTCGAACGTCACCTGACCAAACCCGGAAAACAGGTCTCATCGCTTCCGCTTGTCGGAGAAAGTATTAATAGCAATATTAAATAATGGCGATATCAATGGACTTTTAAGGTAATCAGTTAAATTAGCTAGCTGTTTTTATTGTTGACGTTTTATTCGACTTTTATATATAAATGTTATTGAAAAGAATAAAAATAAAAATAATTTATATATCAATCCACATATGTGATGGACATTGGTAATGATTATCTTTAGTGTCTACTTTGAAGGCATCTTAAGTAAAACAGCTTCATATTTAACGGGGCATTTGCAAAACGCGTGAACCGGAAGCAACGAGACCTGGTTAGCAGAATACGGAAGTCTGTTGCGCATAACCCCTATATCCTCCGAATCCTTAAAATAGTCCAGATAATTAATGATGCATATCTCTCCGATCACAACTTGTCAACAGTCAAGCCTAGGTCTATTCTGTAAACCTATAACTGTCTATTTGAAGAGTTTATTTGCAAAAACCAATAAATGCCACTTCAAAAAAAATGCCGTGCCGTGCATTATTCTCCACATATAGCGCGATCTGAACCCTAAACACGTTTTGTCAAAAAAGCCGGTATAGGCCCTTTTCACACTGACGTCAGCTAACTTCCGCTTTTCCGCAAAGCAGTGGATCTGTACTTCCATTATACCTTTACACCGGCAGACTTCTCGGGAAAATGCGGGAACAAGTTGAATTAAGACTAATAATGTTAATGTCCTTACAGTCGGTTTCTTTTGCGAACGTTGTTCTACATCTTTGCTTTAGATGGCTGGGAGGCTACCCTGCAGCAATGGTATAGATTTGCTTTCAGATTTGTATGATAACGTTTACGTCTCCACACAAAATATATACTTAACCTTTTGACTTGTTATTCGGTTTATTCCCTGGATAATTTATTTGATTTAGTTCATTTGTTGCTGTTAATATTGTAATAGAGAGTACACGGTGTAAATTCTCTGTATCTACATACGTGTGTAGTTGTTCTGCAATAAAAAAGACAAATGTCGTAATTTTTTTACTATGGGAAAAATTACATGGACACAAGTCATATTTTTTTATAATAAATATTCTCATATTTCAAGTTTCATATACATAAATGCAAGTGGTCTGAAAAGAAACTAGTATTATCCAGTTCAAGAAAAAAATGGCTTTATATTGAAACTATGCAAGAAGGACCGCCGTCAAGCTGTGGTGCTACTTAACTATGGACCTTTACAATTACTTAAAGTTTAATTTATCTTTACATGTATACCCCTTTTTTTGTGAATTATTATTGATTGATATGATTGATCATATTTTATGTTCGGCTATATGCAATGTGATCTTTAAAAAACAGCTGATGTGTGTTTTATATTTATTTACATAAATGCTCACAAATCTGTTTTTAACAGTAAACGCTTTTATGTAAACTTAATATATTTATTATTTATTTATGAATTAAATTGTATCATGTTTATCAAAATAAAGCGGAAAAATATAGACCCTGTTTTATTGATATTTAGGTAGCACTTAATTTTACAGTACGTGTACTTCCCTGGTACATACATGGTAAATATTTTGTACCTACAGGCAAAATGAGTAATTTTCATCATAGGTATACCTCAACTATGAGAGACAAAATGAGAAAAAAAAAATCTAGAAAATCACATTGTAGGGGAAGACAGCGGCCACGGGAAGACAGCGACCACCATCTCCATCTCTTCGGCCCAGCGAGAAGAACTTAATGACCGGGATGGAGGTGATTCCAGCTGCCCAAGAGAGGATAATAACAAGGTGGACATGGACACTTGTTAAATCTCTTTTTTTTTTTTTCTCTCTCTGTCTCTCTCCTCCTGGGATATTGTTCCTATTTATCCGGCACAACTGTCTCTTTACTGGTAAGACTAACAACCTTTTTTTTGGAGGGGTCTATTGGAGAGTAGGTTTAATTACAATAATTTTTGACTATGTGGGCCTTTTGGGGACATGTCTTGCGTTGAAGTGGACCGGTCACATATCATCACCATTTTTTGTTGCTCAATCAGACCTACGTTCTCAGTAATGTGCGGTCTGAGTTGTTTCTTGTTTATAGTTGTTTGTTTTTCCTGTTTCTGTGTTGCTTTTATTTTTTACTACATACATTCATACTTTTATTTTACCTTATTTCTAAAAGGATTTTTCATCTAGGTGGTTTGGTATCTAGAATACACACCAGCGTTTACATGTTACTTACAGAATGGGAGTGATTTTGCTTTTCTTTTCTGTACTGAATACAGTTTTGGGATTATGAATACTCAGTGCATGCTCTAAATATTTTATCATTGAATGTGAATGGGCTAAATTCTGCTGTGAAACGTACTCGTGTATTAGAATATTTACACCGTAAATCGATTTCCTGTGCACTGACACAAGAGACACATTTAAAGCAATCTGACGTGGCACGTTTCCAGAATAAGTATTATAAATTGGGAGCCTACTCCTGTGCTCTTAATAAAACTAAGGGGGTGCTTATCCTTGTCAAGAGGAAGTTACATTTAACAATTGAACACCTCGAAAGTGATGAGGAGGGTAGATTTGTTTTTATCCGTTACAAGATACATAATAACAGGTTAGCATTGGTCTCTATTTACAGTCCGAATGAGACAGACAGTGAATTCCTTACAAATATTTCTAGAACACTACTTGAGCAGACTGATTGCCCTCTAGCGGTGGGTGGTGATTTTAATGCTGTCGTAAATTACTGTCATATCAATGCTTTGGATAAATCTCAATCTGATACAACAGTCAAATCCATCTTCTAAATTACTGAATAAATTTATCACTGAGCTCAACTTAATTGATCTTTTGAGAATTCAGAATACTAAATCTAAGGACTTCACTTTTTTTTCTAATAGACATAAGACTTTCTCTACATATTTCTCAGCCCATCTATAAATGCAGTATAAATGTGAATGTACAACAGTGCAAATTATAGATGCTTGGCAGTGTTTTTCCTTTAACATACTTGATTATATAAAGGAATGACTTGTGTTGTTTTTTATTTTTTCTCTCTCTTCCTTTTGACTGGACTCTAAAGTATTTGATGTTGTGATGTTGTGTGTTAAAAAAAAAAAAAAAGTTTCGGCTTTATACCGATTTGTGTAAAAACCTTTAAATGTTGTTAATCGCCGCAGGGTTCGTGGTGACCTGACCATCTGATGATTTTATTTCGCTAATGTATGCCTTAGACTCACATTCTTTCAGCCTAAGGGCCAATAGGTGAATAAGTCTCTCTGATTAGAAATAATATTTTTATTTAGTCCTACGTAAGATAAATTCCGCCTTTGAGTGTGAAAGTAAATCATATTCTTCTTTTGAAGAGGACAGCTGTGTAGCCTGTTGCTCAGTAAAATGTTGTTTTTGTAGGTTTTGTAGTGATTGGATTTTATTTTCTAATTGTGTAAACTGGTGAATTTTCGCTTTGGCAAGAGTAGAAGAGAAAGATATACAGAATCCTCATATAGTACACTTAGTCATTTCCCACAGTATTTGAGGATCCACATCAGAGGGCATATTAATTTCAAGAAAATCCTTTAAATATTCTTTTAGAGAAGTAATGAAGGTCTGATTACTAATTACTAATGATATGTTAAAGCGCTATATAGGGGATTTGGCTTTAATATCGGAAAGAGGAATATTGCACAACACAGCAGAATGATCAGATAATAAAATTGGTAATATAGAGATGGAGGAATTAGAATTTTAATTTTGTATGTGGAAATCATCCATTTGTCCAACCCTCTTGGTCTTCTTTAGGCGTAAACACATGCGGTGATATATATGATAACCAGGGCCTCTGTTCATTTCAAACATTAAGAACTAAATTTTGTTTATCAGCATCCGCATATTTTGTCTTTCTTCAATTACGTTCTGCTCTCAAAGCGTATGGAGTTCCTTGGGCATCTCACGTTTCCTCTCATCCCATGCAGGATTGGATTGCACCATCTTCTGGTCGGCCATCTGTTTCCTTATAAAATTATTGATTGCATTACAAAACCTCTTTCTATTAAATCTATTTGGAATACAGAATTATCTGACCTTAATTTATCTGTCGACTGGGAGAGAGTGTGGTTTGACCTCAGCTTAACATCTAAAAACTTGGCTCATCGTCTTATTCACTTCAAAGTCATTCATAGAGCATACATAACTCCTTACAAAAGATTCAAAATGAAACTACAACCAGATTTTAACCGCCATATATGTAATACTGCATCATCAGGTACTTTTCTTCATATGTTTTGGGAGTGTCCTTTCGTCATTAATGTATGGACACATGTAAACCTCCTTACTACAAATTGAGTGCTTTGCTAACCCAAGTTTGTGTCTCAATGATGATTCTGGTCCCTGTATAAGCTTAATACAAAAGAGAATGTTGTTTGCTGGTTTTACGGCTGCGAAGAAGACAATAATACAGAACTGGTTTACACCGCACGTGTGCAAAAACATATTGGATCCACAGCCTCCTGAAAATAGTGACTTGTGAATGTACAACAGCGCGAATTAATGGGGACAAGCCTTCTACTATTGATTCTTGGGAGGGTTTTTTCTTGAACATACTCGATTATATAAAGGAATGACTTGTTTTTTGTTTTTGTTTTCTCCTTCCCTCTCTCTTTCCTTTTTTACTGGACTTTTAAAGTATTGATTATATGTCTGTTGTTTTGTTTTGTTTGTTTTGAATGAATGTTATGTTATGATGTTGTGTGTGTAAAATAAATTTAAAAAGTTGATGACAAAAAAAAAAAAAAAATTGTTAAATAATCGTAATTGAGGTAAAGTGTTCAATTAATCAAGGTTTTGATTTTAGGTCAAATCGCCCAGCAAGACAGCAGAGCATCAAATGAAAGAAGGAACAAAACTTCACTTTGCACTTTGCTACTGTTACTGTGTTTTTTGATAATGAATGGAACAATAAAAAACTTGGTGTCTTTCATCTGAAATACCTGTTCCCTTTTTTAAAGCATTGAAACAGAAAAAACTAAACTGTAGTTTTACTATTTCAGAATTGTATTGAATGAAGCATCACATAAATAATCAGAAATTGGTTTAGAATATTGAGACAGATTTATGCCCTGAACAATAACGTTTCGTCACTGCCCATTAGGTTCTTCTTTCTTGGGATGCTTACAATTTGAAGGTGTCCTTTTCCTCGGTGACATAAGGGCAATAAACGTGATGATGAAAACCCAACTATCCATCCAGTCAGCCATTTTCACACTGCTTTCCAACCCAAACAAGAATATGGCATAATAACATAACTTTCTGTGTGCGTGCCTCGGATGTGTGTGCTCAGAAAACCTTATATCAAAAGTTTAAGCATATGATTTAAAAAGCATGATTTCAGAATGATAGACATGACAAACAAATCCAAACAGATGTTTTTTAGCAGTGTCTGAGGAACAAGCTGTCAAGGCACAGCCCTATTCTGGAAAAGGGGGTGGGGAGAAGCAGCTCATTTGCATTTAAAGAGACATGCATGAAAACGTGTTTCTGCTTCCTCTCAAAATAGGCATTTTCAAAATGATATAATAAACGATCTGTGGGGTACTTTGAGCTGAAACTTCACATACATTCTGGGGACACCTGTGACTTATATTACATCTTGTAAAAAGGTGCATAATAGGTGTCCTTTAATGTTAAAAATTACTATATTTATATTCTAAACATGCACACTGGTCCAAATTCTCAAGATGCTGAAATTTAACCCAAGAATAATTCATTAATTCAGCAATACTCAAATCTGGCGAGATCCACTTTCCTGCAGAGTTTAGTTCCAACCCTGATCAAACTCACGTACCTGTGATTTTCTAATGATCCTGAAGACACTGATTAGCATGCTCGGGTGTGTTTGATTAAGGCTAGATCTAAACTCTGCAGGAAAGTGGATCTCGTGAGCCAGATTTGAGTATCCCTGCACTAATTAGACCAAATCATCGATGTGGTTTACAGTCAAGCATGTGCTAGTGATCAGACTGTTGGCCTCCATATCCAGAGATTTCCATCAGTTGACTCTGCTACAATGTGATTGCGACTCTGCTATAATCGAACCCTCAGCCTTGGCTCAAAATCAGGACATTTTCCTGGAGGACAGCAGTTGAATCTGCACAAAATTGGCAGACTCTTCAGAACTTTCACAATATTTATTTAAGCTACTGTCAAAATTAAGGCCCCTGTTTGCCATCCTGACAGCTGACAGCTTTTGTGCTGTATTCATGTTTCTCTTGGATCGCAAAATCATTTTCCATTTTGCGCTAAGCACATTTTATTTTACTGTCTCTCATAAAGTTTTCTGGCCTGACTCATCTCTGGCCTTGTTAAAACTTCATCCATCCAGCCCACTGACGTGAATGAGCCTGCAATGCCAACTGAGAGGGCCGAACAAAAGGATATAAAAGAGGATACAGACAATTACATATACATATTCCTGTCTATGCACAGCTCCGGATCTTTACATGAATATCCATGCATATGAAGCACATGTCATTTTGATAAAGCAGGTGCGTCACAGTGCAGGTGCATGGTAATGAAACTGGCATCTTAGTTCTGAACAGAGCAAACTCCATCAAGCTGTGCTCATGAATTGCACTCACACTAACAGAGAGGGAATCAAATCAGACAATAAATGATCTTCAAATCATCTCTGCCATTATTTGCACCATTTATTTTTGGAGGAAACATAGAATTAGATTTTGATGAGTTCATGCTGATCACAGAATGAATTACATTGACTCTGGAGTCTAAGTAAAGTCTAAAGCTGTTGTAAATGTAAGAAAGAAATGCATGCAAGTTTGGAACAACATGAGGATAAGCAAATCATGTTTTGGTATGCCTTTATGATGATTATTTCTTGTCATGTCTTTAAAAAAGCCTGAGAAGAAATCTACCTGGACAAGTATCATGAGATCTGGAAAAATGTTACAGAAGTCAATAAGAAAACATTTTTATGGGTTATAGGGGATAGGATTGGTAATATTTTACGAAAATAGAACAGATTCCATCAATGAACCTCAAGTACTGAGAAGACCAAAGGACAGGTGTGCTCTATAAAGATTAACAAAGTGGAGATGTGAAGTGTTCTTGAGCTGCAGATTGTGAATAGAAAAGTTGTTTCACCCCATTACAGTCACTTACATGAGGATGACTCAGAGTTCCCTTGTTTTAAGGACCAGTGCTTACACAAGAGCTTCTTTGTTATGGACCCTCAGTGAAGGAATGACTCCACTTCTTAACATAATGACCCGGTTCATTCAGCATTATTATCTGGGTCCAGATGATATCTGTGAAAGAAAAAAAAAAAAAAAGCTCGTTACACTGTCTGGATTTACAAGACAAAAATCACTGACTGTAACAAGTGATGTAGTGAAGACTATATTAATGCACTTCATTATGCTGAGCTGTTATATCCATAACACCCTAGAGTGCTTTACATACAGTGCTTTTAAGTCACACAAACAAACTGAATACCCTACAGTAACAGGAATTGCTTGGTTTAACCTGCTATAGAACTAACTGTAAAATTACAGATGGAAAATTTTTTAATTACTTTCTATTATATACCTTTTGGCTTCTGACAATTTTAGGTTGTAGTCATTTAAGTCAACTGAAATTATTTTTGACAAATCATCTAAAACTTAAATCACATTTAAATGCACACATTTAAGTACATTTTAAATGCAGCTTGTAAAGTAGTGAAACAATGTCTTAGTGTTTTAAGACATTTAATGCACTTAGTGCATTAAAAACATTAACATTTTATTTTGTCTTTCGATTGTTCTAAATCCAAGGACTATCAATTATGTATGATATATATTTTTATATATATCATACATACATATATGTGACCAAACACATGTTAATATTTCCATCTCTTCCTTGTTGCCAAAAATATCAAGCATATGGCAAATGAATTAGAATTTTATTTTTTGAAGATGTACCGGTTAAACATTGTTTTTAATGCAGTTGTCTTGGTTTCATTTATAAATGACAATGTTGCATAGAGGGTTAAAGGATTCTGGGAAATTAGGGTTGTATGTAGTGGAAAGTAGATGATCACAGTATTGCTGCCATCTTGTGGGCACTACCTCTAACCACAGCTGAGGGGATTCCCAAGGGTCAAAGGTCAGTCTGCCACAGGTTAAGAGGGCACAGCACTGATGAAATCTCACTAGAGCAATCCGTGTTTAGAATCAAAATCAAAGAGGGTCAAGCAAAGATTTAATCTTAACTCCCTTTCTCTCTGGACCAGCGTGTTTTGCTTTTTGAGCAGATTCCTCTGCAAAGTCACATATGTTCCACATCAGACTTCTCTGATGTTCATCTTTTTTCCTTTTCGGTTTCATCCTTCACTTTACTTTCACCCTAACAAATTTTGATAATCAAAAACCCCCACATTCCAAAGATGTGGGCGGGACATACCGAATGAATCAGCCAATGAAGAGACATCTGATGACTCAACAGGATTAGTCAGGCCTTTCATTACATTCTTTACTACTAATGTATTGCACTATAAACTTTTAGGCGTAACATGCATCTTTCCTTGCAGGCTTTTAAGAGTGATGGCATTGCACTTTTAATTTGTACATAACTTTTGAAAGTCAGTTATTGTATTTGAATGAAAGAATACATTGAAGTAAAATCTCCAAGTAAAATTTGTAATTACAATGTTGTTAGGATTACAATTCACCCAAAAATAAAAATTGTCATCAATTACTCACTGTCATGTTGTCCTTAACCTTCATGTTTTTCTTTCTGCAGAACACATAAGATATTTTGAAGAACACTGATAACCAAACAACATTAGAGACCATTGACTTAGTAAAAAAACACAGAGACATTTTTCAGATTTCTTCTTTTATGTTCCACATAAGAAAGAAAGTCATACAGTTTTGGAACGACTGGGATTATTATCATTAACAAAAACTAAAACTAATAACAATTTTAAAAATTAGTTACTTGAAATAAAATAAATGTCAGCTGAAATAAAATGTATTTATTTAGTGTATCATATTGTATTTCTATTTATATTGCTAAGGCAGCATTTCTCCTTTTGATTTTAAGTTCAAGTACTAAAATAACTTTAAATAAATGTAAACTAATAAAAGCTATACAACCATATTAAAATAAATAAATAAATATATATATAAAAGACTTTATGTAAAATTACTTTAAAAAAATACTAAAACTTTACCTTTTAAATGTCACTTAAAAAAAAAACACACTAACATCATTGTTTCCCATTTATTTGTGCAATGCACATTATCATATGTACAGCTCCATATGGAGAACAGAAACAGAAAAAAAGACACAGAAAACAAATTCATGTCACAATAATACTGATACAGCAAACAAACACAGAGCTGTATCCAAACCTTACCATTTCCTTACAGAGAACAGCATTATTGAACACCACACATTCACTACTGTATACAGAGGTTAGCTTCCGAACATTATGATATCCTAAGGTTGAAGATAAACGGCTCAGTCCACAAAAGGGGGAAGGAGGTGGAAAAGTTCCATCCTGCATACAGGGCTCCTTTCTTTTACTCAGTTCTCGCTAATCTTTTGTCTTTGTCCATGGTTAGCATTCAAGTTGATAGCGTCGAAATGTGTAGAAGGGAAGATACCGGCAAAACGAAAGAGATAGTAGAGCAGACTGCTTTGATACAGTTAAAGCTTCGGTATATCACCGCATGATTGCGAAAAGAGAAAGGCAAAGCATGAACGAGATGTACAGCAAGTACTGCAAGTTACGACACAAGTGTGTTCTGGATTTACCTAATGCCATTCAAGTGCAAATATACTGAGAAGAGAAAGGGCAGATTAGTGGCTGTACACTCTAGAAACTTCCTTTGGACCACGTGCCACTTACAGTCAAACATGCAGTACATTATGAGGATACCGATATAAAGAGCTGTGTATCCACTTATGTTGCGTAATGGTGATTTCATATGTCAAAATATTAATGATCCACTCCGAATGATATGTTCAGTCGGTTTAAAAGACACCTACGGTAATGAAACAACAGGATTTGAACACTACCCATCGATCATATTCCTCAGTCAAAAAGCTTTGTTTCAGTAGCAAGCATGAATGCGTTTGAATTGTATGCTAGGCAAAGCTTTAATCAAATTTTAGTAGTCCTGATAACCGTCTAGCACTTCAAAAAAACTAAAGTAGCCTTCACATAGAACGTGTTTTTCCCTTCCAATACGCTATACTTTTTCTTATTGTTTTTCCATGTAAACGCTCGCTAGATGGACGTGTTTGAATCTTGCGTTTTGTGTATGATAGCGTTCTAAAAACGCGGCACTCAAGTTTAAATAAGTTTTGCGTTTTCCCCCATTCCACTGGCCGTGTCTTGCGTAGCAAAAATGCGTCCTGTGTGAATATCTCATACGAAAGCGTGACTAGTTCTTTAGGGCACTATTAACCAGTTAAAGAAGTCAGGTTAACATGTATGTAAAGACAGCCTTAACTTTCACCTCGAAACAAGCCATGTCAGAGTTACCTGCAAAACGTTTCTTTTTTCTATGGAATAATTACATGAATAAACAATTTCCTTTGACTTTTTATGTTGTAAACAGTATGTTATTATAGTGCAACATATACATACAAATCAATATTCAGTAGAAAACAACATAAGAATAAACTGCTAGTTAAATCTACTGCATTTCACAGATCAAGTTTGAGAAAACCTCCCGTTTCCTGTACAGTCTCTTATATTTATTGTGCTTCTGCCCCACAGTACTGCGTTGTTTATCTTCTGAAAGAAGTTACTTGTTACATGATACAAGACATTTTTAGTGGCTGCAGGTTTTTGTTGGAGTGTTCTTTCTTCTTTCTAAACCTCTAGCCCCTGACTGAACTAAATACAGAGTCGTAGCTTACTATACCACTTTTATTTTCACACATTTCATTGTTGTCTTGCAAAAGCCAACAAATAAATAAATACTCCTCACACATATGAGTGATTGTGAGTATGTTTGTAGGATTCCGGCAATACAATGGAAGAAATAGATAAGGTCTCGATTCCCAAATACTGCTGTAGCATGCAAAACCTTATTAAAAAACAGCCGACGAAGGTGTTTGACCGAAACATTGAGTTATTTAATGAAGTTTTGCAAGCCAAAGCAGAATTCTGAAGTGTCCAGACATATTTTTTCATTTGTTCAAGATGTTCTTCCTTAGCACTACTAAACCCCTTTAATGAATCAAAACTCACCCGAAAGCTCCTGAATAAATTCTACCAGACATTCTATGATGGTCTGGTTGACTGACAATGTTCACAGAAATATTTCACAGCTGTTGAATGACAAAGTCTGATCTTTGTTATGCAAGTGAGTCCTGGGAAAGACACAAATAAGCTGAATGCTACTTTTTCCAACAGCAGTCTTCTCATACAGCAGTTATGTTGGCCTAGTGCATGATGGGACCTGATACATGGATCGATAGAGAGATACACACAACTATACTGTAGATGTAAGCTCTGACGTCTCTATGAAGCAGGGTCCTGGAGGTGGGAGAGATAACAAAGGAGCGTTTCAAAGACTGGTGGGTTGCAGGATGTCTAATCGGGGCAGGAACTGCTGACTGGTTGTGATCATTTACAGTAAGTCTTAGTACAGTGCTTTCTGTCCTTGGCTTTCAAATTCTGACCAGGCATCATTTAGTTCCATAAAAATCATCTTGGCGTATTGTTCGTAGGGCTGTCCAGTAGCCTGCAAATGGGAAGAGAGAGAAAACTGATGCATTTTGTCTTTAAAATGCCTTAACTAAAGGAGTCCTATCATATTTTCAGGGTCAATAAGATTTTTAAGAAATTAATTAATACTTTATTCAGTAAGGATGCATTAAATTGATAAAAGTGACAGTAAAGACATTTATAATACATTTCTAATTGTGCAAATAAAGGATTTTATAGATAAATGCTGTTGATTATAACTTTTAATTCTTCATAGTGTACTAAAAATATTAAGAAACAACTGTTTCAACATTAATAATTATAAGAAATGGTTCTTGAGCACAAAATAAGTATATTAGAATGATTTCTGAAGGAATCACTTGACCCTAAAGACTGGAGGAATGGCTGTGAGAAATTCAGATTTGCCATCAAATGAATAAACTACATTTCAAAATATATTCAAACAGAAAACAGTTGTTTTAAATTGTAATAGTATTTCACAAATACTACTGTTTTACTGTATTTTTGATCAAATAAAAGCAGCCTTGCTGAACATAGGAGACTTTTCAAAAACATTTTAAAAATCTTACAGATCTCAAACTTTTGAAAAGTAATGGGTTTTTTTCAGCTGTGCTTTTAAGGCTACATTGTTTCGCTTTGGTACATCAGTGTAAGCTGAAGAAAATATGTCTCTCACCTTGTCAGGGTGCACTACCAGCACAGCTTTGCGGTAGATCTTCTTCACTTGCTCTGGTGTGACTAGGTCAGCCATGCCTATAGGTTTCCAGCGTGTCTCTCCCTCCCAAAGCACCGTGTGCATGGTGGACAGCAATGCTCTGATGTTCCTCTCCTTCCCCTCAATCCAGTCCAGGATCTGCCACAAATAACATTATATTAAAACATAATGATGCCATTCACAATTTAACAAATTCATTAAAGGGGTCCTATTATGCTTTTTCACTTTTTGAATTTTAGTCAGTGTGTAGTGTGTATGTTTGGGCTTAAAAAGATCTACAAAGTTACAAATCTCAAAGTCCACTCCAAAGGGAGATATTTCGGTAAAAAAAAAAAATCCCTTTTCAAGAAATACAACGAACGGCTCGTTTGGACTACAGTGTTGTTTTCCGGGTGTTGTGACATCACAAAGTGGCCCATTAGAATTAAAATAAATCATTAAAATAAATCCCGCCTACGTAAATTCGAATGATGCCACAATCCTGAACAGAACGATGGTCTGCGAAGTGCGAACCTACAGTATGGTAATTGACGTCAAGTGGACCGTTCCAAGATGGTGGCCGCATCTTTCTGGAGCGGTCGAATAGGGTGTATATACAGTACATGTCTATGGTTAGAACACTTGGTTGAGTATGGAATGCCAATCCTGCCATAATTAGAAATAAATAAATAAATGTACAAAGAAATGTAAAAAAGCAAATATAAATAAATAAATATATAAATAAATGTACAAAGAAAAGTAAATAAACAAAAATAAATAATTATTTATAATTTTATTTCCTTATTTATGTATTTTAAAAATTCCCACATTTATTTATTTCCACTTTTATTTATTTTCAAATTTATGTATTTATTTACGTATTTATTTCCACATTTATTTATTTATACATTTCTTTGTCTGTAGGGTAATGAGGAGGGTGTGTTTTACCTCAGGAATAGCAATCGAGCCAGAGTAGGCGAGGGGTAAGCTTTGAGGCCACAGTGACACCTTGTGGTGCCCAAACGAAATACAAGAAGTGTAGCCTACATGACGTGCCTGTTGATAGTGTGTGATGAATGACTTAGATGGGCAATATGGCCAAAATCTTATGTCACGGGTCAGTGGCGCAACTACAGACAGTGCAGCCGCACAAAGTGACTATGTTAATATACATATAAATATTAATAATACAATATAATTAGTTCCGAGATTCTTCACAGCAGTGAATAAATACATGTATTCGCATGTTTTGCTCGTGTGCTTTGATAGTCTAGCGGTAGAACTTCTGTCAAGCGTTCTGGGTTCTAATCTACTCTCATGTAGATTTTTTTTTTTTCTTCTTCATTAAAACCAAAAGTGTTCATCAGTGATTGTATATCAAGAGCAGGGACACGTTTTGTTTTCCACAGAATAAATAGACTTGTTTTGGTGTTTTTATATCACTGTATTTCTAAAGGAAACCGACTGTCTTCAGAAAATTTTGGATGTCATTTTAATTTCATCTTGCCTGTAATGACCGATAAAGCAGCGTTTGTGAGAGGAGCTCTGTTTTGTGTACAGCGTTACCAGGGAAACCTCGCTCTCTTCCATTCCAACAGCGCCTCCTGCTGGCAGAGAATTCATTTGCATATATATGCCGCCACAAATAGAGTGTCTGTGGGAAACACTGGACTATGGTATAAATAAATTCAACTGTATAACAGTTTCACTGCAATTCATGTTATAATGTTAGAATTAAAGAACAATAAACATAATGCATATTACCGTTGCACTTATCTGTACATTGTAAATGCAGTTATTTTTAAGGGTGTTAATCTAAATTGTGATTTAGCCAAAAAACAATAACGTTACCACTCTAATATGTCTTGCAATATTCGTGTGTGCAAAGGTTTCAGCGCGATTCAATATTCCTCTTGTTCAGTATTCTCGGGGTCTGAATCCGGCTTAAATAGATATGGCAATACGCCATCCTGCTTTGGCAAGGGGTGGGGCAGTATTGAAACGCCGTCTAAGCTGTTCGCCAATCACAACGCACTGGTACAGCTAACAAATCACAACACATTTCGGTTTTTTTTGGAAGGCGGGTCTTCGTCAAACCCAGAACTCCAGGCTGGGGAGAAAGGTATTGTAATAATGTAAATTATGTGAACAAGAATGTGTTTTTCGAACCACCAAGAATGAGAGCACGTTCTAGTACACCCCCAAAACAAATCAAGACTTTGTAAAAGTCTTTACAAAAACAAGGAACATGTGAGGGACAGTGTAGAGTCAGTTGGACATAATCAAAAAATAAACAGCAAACATAAAACAAGCGACTGACTATCAGAATCAAATATTCCAATCAGCCATGTAATATAAATATCAGCTTGTGTGTGTGCTTTATTTTCACCTTGAGTTTCTCTGGGTCCATTTCTTTTGCCATCTCCTCTTTTCTCATTTCTGCTATGGTTTTTGGCCCCTTCTTCTCCTTAGTGCCAGCAAAACCCTGGCCTGAGAGTAGGTCATCAAAGTTAGCGTCCGCAACCTTTGGTCTGGTTCCTGAAAGAAAAAGGAAATAATTCTTAAGGTTTGAGTTGCTATTTATAATATTCTTTGTTGTTGTAGTAATGAAAATCTCAGAGATACACAATATCGATATCACTGACCGATATTAGAGATCTTCAGTATTAATTTATAATAGATACATAATTGCATGTCCTTATTTTCTCTATTTAACTTAATTTCAATAAAATTTTATTTTTAATTAATTTAATTTAGATTTTTTAAATCTAATATAACCATTCAAATGTAATCATTAGCCATTTTCAAAAACAACATTGATCTTTCATATTGTTCATTATAAATGTTGTGATTTTGTATTTTATCAGTATTAGCTTATAATACATATTTAGTTGTATATGCTCATTTCCTTTATTTTTATACTTAGACTGTCTTTGCCATTTGCCATTTTTCTTTACATTTTATATAAAATTAATTTACATTTATTCATTTAGCAGATAGTTTCATCCAAAGCATAATGATTCATTTAATTTTCATAAAAAATAAATAAATTAAATAAAAATAAAAATAATATATATATAATCTCGCTATTAAATGTAATCTTTTGCACGGCTCAAAAACAATATTGATCTTTCATATTATATATATTACACTGATTCTCAAAGTGTGGTACACAGAGGAATCACTGAATTAAATATAAATGAATGTTAAAACACTTTTAAAAAGTTTGCAAGGTGGCTAAATGATGCCTGTGTTAATTTTTTGATCAAGTACTGTACATTTTGTACTTTACATTTAAGTACAGTCCAGTTTTTTTTTAACTTTTAGGTACAGTACGTTTTAATTTAATAATTTAAGTTTTTTATTTACCTGTATGTAAGCACAGTGCAGTGTTAATGTTCAAACTGTATTTACAATGTTTAAAGTGGCCGACAATAATAAACATTCTTATCAGGAATAAAACTGCCTTGTTTTTAAACTGTGCATAGCTGTAGCTGAATAATTAGGCCTACTACGCTACTGTATTTTAATGTTGGTCATTATGGTGGTACTTGGAGAGCCAAATATTTTCTGAGGTGGTACTTGGTGTAAAAAGTTTGAGAATCACTAATATATTATCTATGCATGATGTGATGCCTAGATTCACTTGTAGCATTTAAAAAAATATATTTTAGTTTAGCATATACTGTATATAAAACTAACTAGTATTAGAACTATGTAAGACTGTACCAGATTCTATGTCGAGTCACTACACAGATTGTGTCCAGTTACTCACCCAAGTTAGGCTGTGCTTTTGCCCCAGTGGCTCCTGGCGAAGCTCCACCCATGCTGGAGAAGCTGACGTTGTAGTTTGGTCTGTTCTGTGGTGAAGTGTGAGGCATAGAGGGTCCTGGTGCTTTAGGTGGGGTCTGGTGCTGTGCACCCTGGGCCTGTGGCTGCCGCTGAGCCCCACCTCCAGGCTGCCATGAGGGGAAGCCTGTGCTGGGATGCCAGCCTCCAGAGGCAGTGTGCTGGGGAGAGGGAGCAGGACGCTGGGGGGAGCCCATGGGTGGAAACGCTCCTCCGGTACCAGTAGGTGTGGTGGGCTTGCTGGAGAATCCTGAGCCACCTTGGAATGAACACACAGAGGTTAACGGTGAATCCATGATGAATGTATTAAAGGGAGAGTTCACCCAAAACTGAATGGGGAAAAGTCAATGGCCACTATTAACTATTTGGTTTCCAACATTTTTCAAAATATCTTCTTTTGTGTTCAGCAGAAGACAGAAATTCATTCAGGTTTGGAACTACATGAGGGTGAGTAAATGAGTAAATTTTTAATATTTGGGTGAACTATCCCTTTAACATAAGGTTTTTTTTCCCATTTACCTCCTCCCAGACCGGCTCCTAGGTTACCCAGATCAGCAAATGGGTCCAAGGTGTTGGGTTTGGCCTGGTGGGTGGGAGTACCATGAGCTGAGCTGGTTGGGCTAGTGCTGGCAGACTTACTTCCTATCACAAAACCTGCACCTGGTAAGACAAATCAAGATTCATAATGTAGTACCTCGAAGAGGGAAATATTTTAAATTATCTGGTTTTCCAAACATTTAGTTGTGAATTCTGCTTCTGTCAACATTTAAAACTTGTCAGCCAAGTAATGTGAACTGGCTAACATAAATGAGGTTTTGTTAAAATTGCAAGAAGGATTTGTGATTATCTCTTGATAGCATCAGAAAAAAATAGGTAAAAAATGACTAACAAATCAATAATGTCCTTTTCTAGAAAAAGTGTTTATGAATTTATGTTTTAAAGTTTCCTGTATAACTATTATCCTACATAATAATATTATTAATAATAATAATAATAATACTGATGTATGATTTCCAGTTATTATTGCAAATTTTGTTAAACAAAATGAATCATTTGACTTTACATAACATTTTTATGTATGGAAATGTATAATAATAAATATTTGTTGTATTTTGTAATAATCTGATAATTTAAAAAAAAAAAAGATTTTTAAAAATTTAAAATTAAATTAGATTTATTTATAATTTATTAATATAAATATATTTTATTTTATTATAAATATATGGTTGTGTGTGTGTGTGTGTGTGTGTGGGTGGGTGTTTGTGTGTGTGAAATTTAGAATTCATTTGTTGGGGCCATTGAAAATATTGAATATTGAAATAATGTACACATTTGACCTTACTATTGAGCCCTGTAAAAAGCTATTAAGAATAACTATAAGAAGTATCCAGCTCTATTGATTTAAAAACCAAATAGTCAGCCATGTAATGTTTCACAAGACATTAACATTTATGAGCTATATGAGCTCATCACACCAGTCCAGATGGCAGGTCATAGTGAGTCATTTTGTTGTTAGGTGTAATTTCAGAGGAGGCCACAAGGAGTCCCTGTGACACATCTTGTGTTTCTAACAGCACTTACCCGCAGGTGCTGGTTTGTTCCATTCCCAGGCTCCTGTAGTGCTCTGCTGCTGGATGTTGACAGTGGGAGTAGTGGGCGGCACAGGTGAACTGCGACCTATGAGGGGAACATACTTATCTTGGTGGCTCTCCAATTTTGTCATTTATTTACATATTCAAACACTGAAAATCAGACAGTTAATACAAATGTGAATGGTATCATGCCATATAATAACCACAGGAAAATGACAACATTAGACTTCATTTCTTAAATTTCTTAGACTAAGAAATTACTGCAAATAATGATAATAATAATAATAATAATAATAATAAAAAACAATATACATTATCGTGTAAAAGTTTTGGTTGGAAAGGTTTTTGAAGACTCTTATGCTCACTAAGGCTGCATTTATTTGAAATAATGACATTATGACAGCCCTGATTGGTTGATGGCATAACAATAACTTTCATCAGTTACTGTAACATGATGTGAAATGCACTGAAAATCAGTCACTTGTAAAACATCTAATATAATCCAATAAAAAAGACATTACATTGGCTATGATATTTATGTGTACTCTAATTGGTACCTGATTATAAATTATTGAAAATTGCCTTATGGTATTTAATTCTAAAACAATTAAAATGCTATAGCAAAAGAAAAAACAAAAAAAAACTACACATTTTCCTTTCGTTGTGTTTTCAAGCTAACAGCTTAGCCTACTAGTTTAGCATAGGATTAAACAAGATTAATTCTTTTGATTAAACAAGATTAAAACAAGATGTTATGACAATGTGCTACATTTTTGTTAGACAATGAGGAAAAGGGATAGGATTTCTCTCATATTTCTCTCATTCTCTCAAGGCTCTGAGTAACAGAATGTAGCAATCTGCAGTATTTGGCATCACGCAGTGCTTCTTTCCAGCTCTGTCGCATGCTTGAAAAATAAAAAGCGCTCTTTGATACAGTAGTGTTGTTTCAAAGCATTTATATTAAAAACCTCTCAATTTTTAGGCAAACAAAAAAAAGATGTATTAAAAGCATATGGCACTGGTGTGACTCACAAATTCACATGCTGTTTCCATACGCATGCAAACTACCAATAACACTACATCCAACAAACAAGACTTTATACAATTTATGTTTGGAAACAGTGCAAAATCGTGCTGCTTTATTCCATATTGATGTTAATCTGCCTCGCATATTCCCAGATACATAATACAGGGTATCAGCTGTCCTTCACAGAGCACACGCTGCTATCGACCACACACATTGTACTTAAAACAAACAGTTGAGCTCAAGGCCCAATAATAAATCCACTTTCTCCAAAACATCAAACATCAGCACTTTAAATACGACGTTCACTACAGAGCTGTTTTATAGAGATAAATTTGCAAGGCTATTTTGCTGATCATATTCTGGAGGATTTGACACAAAAGAGCTTTGCTGGTTGTTATGGTGATGTTGCCCACACACTGACAGTACTGAGAGGCAAAGGCACATGCCTTACCCATGCCCATGTTCTGCATTGTAGGAGATGGAGATCGTGCAGCATGCAGGAAGGGGTCTGGCTGCCCCATATTACCTGGACCCAGGAAAGCCCCCATAAAGTCCTGCGGCTTAGGGGCAGGAGCGGGCCCAGACCCAAATGGGTCAAAAGCTGAAGAATTGAAGAGAGGATTCAGTTTCTTTTGCTGAAATGCACTTTTATAAGACATATAGTTATGACTCTCATCCGATTGGTTAAAACAAATTCAAAGCTGTTGGGAAATTACCAATAAAATGGTACATTATTGCACAAATTTGTCATGTTGCTTATGGTAACTGTAACAACACAGAGTTAGACTAAGAACCTAAGAAATTATTGCTTTATATGTATATACATATATACACACACACACACATATATATATATATATATATATATATATATATAAAAGTGACAAAAAGTTTAAAAAGTTTGCAGTGGGTTAGATTTAATAGTCTCTCATGTTAAGGCTGCATTTATTTGGTCAAAAATGCAGTAAAAACTGTAATATTGTGAAATATTATTACAATTTAAAACAACTGTTTTCTGTTTTAATTTATTTCAACATGTTGTTTTTTTTCTGTGCCGGCAAAGCTGAATTTTTTCCAGTCTTAAGTCTTCTAATGCACTCTTTGATGTTCAGCATTTTTTTAAAATATATATATTTTTATAATATTACTTTACTAACATTGCAAACTTTTTCTTAAATTTCTTTAAACAAATTGTACTGAATATAAATTTGTGAATGGCAGTGTAAATATAATCGATGGACAAACTGCTTATTATGATTAATTAATTGTCATTTATTATTATTATTAATAACAACATAATACTAATGTGTGAGGTAAAATAATAACATGAATAAAGTATCATATTGATAATGTAACTTTAGTTGAATTTGAATGCTTTTATTATATTGCTGTAACAGCAATTTTATAAAAGCAATATACCACGATACAGCAGTTTAAAAAAAAAATTACTGTTCAGTAAATTAGACACTCCACTTTGTGTCTTGATGTTGAATGAATCCCATTCAAATGAATAATTCAGTCATTAAAATTTCCTCTATACCAAGATGCTGCTTCACTTCACTGACTCCTGACAAACATCTCAGCTAAATCACTTCAACTGTCTGTCTTTGTTTAAAAAAAACATAAAACATACTTACTGTTTCCAGATCGAGGTGATGGACAGGGTGAGGAGGAGGTTGCGGATCTCCGCGGGGTGGACTGAGCAGAAGTGGGGCCACTGGCCGGCTGTGGTGTGGGAGGAGCTCCAAACAGGTCCCCCAGCAGGTCTGTGGTGGTGCTGGTGGTCGGAGGTTGTGGGGAGGATGGAGGAAGCGTAGCGGCATCACCATCCAGACCCAGCAGATCTACTTCCTCAGCTGCTGGAGGAGGGGCTGATGCAGGCTGGGGCTCTGGTTTCTTAGCTGCTTTTGATTTCTCATTGCTCATGTTGCTCTGCTGACTAGAAAGGGAGAGCATTTCATCATCTGACGGTTCGCTCTCCTCATTCGGGCCCACTCTGCCTCCGCAACTCCCATGTCCCTGGGCAGGATCTAAGGGACAGACCGGAGAAATGGTTAGATCTAAAGAAGAACATCAAATTAGTCCATATGGTTTGTGTGTTATTTTCCATGTTTCTGAAGCCAATCAACAGCTCTATGTGAAAAACATAATACTGTACCTCCCAAATTCCTTCTCGCTAAAATCTAGTTTTTAACTACTCATCAAATAATTGTCTAAAGTCAACTACAAATCTATTAATCAACTACTTTCTGTTGACTCTCACAAGCCTCCTACACTACATCTTACCTTCCAAGTCCAAGCCCTCCATTTCATCTTTTCAGCAGAGAATAAAGTACATTAAACAGATGGTGTTTAGTTTAATGGGGCACAGACACTTAACAGAATGCCAGCAAGTGACTGATGAGTTGGCTTGTTTAAAGGTTCACTGAGCTCTTAATGGTGACTAAACTCCACAAGGCCATTTTGTCACCCTCTGCCGATTTAGTTTTTTAAAGAAATTAATACTTTTATCTAGGAAGAACAAATCCTGACCTGCTGTTCTTTTGAACGTTCTATTCATCAAAGAATCCTGAAAATAATTTGTCATAGTTTACAAAAAAATAAAAAATATTACACTGCATACCTGTTTTCAGTGTTGCTAATATTGAGCATATTAGAATGATTTCTGAAGGATCACGTGACAATGAAAACTGGAGTTATGGCTGCTGAAAATTTAGCTTTGCCATAACAGGAATAAATTACATTTTAAAATATATTAAAAAGGAAAACAGTTATTTTAAATTGTAATAACAGTTCACATTATTACTATTTTACTGTTCTTATGGTCAAATAATTGCAGCCTTGGTGAGCTTAAAGGGGTGATCGGATGCCCATTTTCCACAAGTTGATATGATTCTTTAGGGTCTTAATGAAAAGTCTGTAACATAGTTTGGTTACAATTTCTCAATAGTAGTGTAAAAAAACACCTTTTAAACCTGTCAAAAACAGCTCTTGTCAGAGCAAGCCATTTTGTAGCATTTTCCTTTAAATGTTAATGAGCTCTTCTAACCCCGCCAAGAAGGGTATAACTGCAGCCTGGAGATCTCCAAATGGGGGCGGGAACTCCAAAACGGGGTGGGAGTTCCAAAATAGGGCGTGGCTTCCTCCCATTGACAGACAGGCACATTACACGCATGCACAATTTTTCCTCCCAATCAACTTCAGCACAAACTCCGCCCCACAGCTGATTCTAAAGATTTTATTGGTTGTGTCAATCACAGTGTTAATTTAATCTCCTATACTATGCTACAAAAAATGCTAACCCCTAAACCTACCCCACATCTGACCCTAACCTTAACCAGTGAAATTGGCTGCACGGCAGGATTGGCGCTGAAAAGAAAGTTGCAGTTCAGGAGATAAGCAGTTAATAAGATTATGCGATATGAGATCTCCGAGCCGGGCCGTTCATAACTCCCCAACCGGACCTCACCGGACAATGGCACCTTTTTTGTTACACCCAGCTTCACTCGTGGGTGATTCTCGTTTATATCATGAAGCAGAGGTTCAAACTGTGGTCCGAACAGCACTGACCACGAGCTTTGGGCTCTGCTCTCACAGAGAATATTGTGTGTGTGTGTGTGTGTGTGTGTGTGCACGTTGGATGGATTAAATGCAGAGCACGAATTCCGAGTATGGGTCACCATACTTGGCCGTATGTCACTTCACTAAAAATATTTTATTTTAGTCTAAACTAGAAACAATGTTTAATTTATAAAGTGTTATTTTGAAATGTAAGTCAATAACAATTGGCTGAAGCCTGAGCCAATGATGAAAGTGAAGTGAAGAGACCCCGCTCCATTTTGGAGGTTCTGCCCACTTTTGGAGTTCACGCCCCATTTTGGAGATCTCCGGTCTGCAGTTATACCTACTTGGAACCCGCTCCTCTCTTCCGAGCTGCTCTCTGAGGGACTGTTTACTTTAGCCACATCCATCGTGAAACTTGCTAATTAGCACATTATTAGGAAAGGCGATTTGCAAAGATTCATTAAAAACCCTTATACTCCTTCTGTAGGTGAAGCTGGGTCACGAATGATCAGGGGGCGCATTCTCTTCAAAAACAAACGTAATCCACTGCGTCTTCAGCGGCTCAGATTTCGGGAGTAAATGACGACTGCTGTATTCATTATTACATCCAACAACAGAACGCTTTTTACAAGATGTAAAAAGACTCTCATGTCCCCAGAGCGTATATGTGAAGTTTTAGCCCAATATACCCCACAGATAAATTTTTATAGCTTGTTAAAATTGCCACTTTTAGGGTATGAGCCAAAACGCGCTGATTTTGAGTATGTTGCTTTAAGGCTAATTGAAGGCTAACAGAAAACGTACTTGGTTTCAAAGTCAGTCATCTGATTATACTGTGCATAATAAATTTGCGTTTATGAATTGCACAAATGGGGAGCCTGGCGGGATAAAAATAACAACATAGCTGGTCTCATGCTATCACAAACTTTATAAGTCCCACTTCTGATCATGAGCTTGACAACTTCAAGCGATCGACTCACATTGCTTTCATGTGCAACCTTTAATGACCACATTCCTATTTAAGATCATTCTGGTAGCACTTGAAGGCAGCATCAGTAAAAACAGGAAGAGACAATGGTAGCTTTAGCAATAAGCCTTACAGAGTGCCAAGAAGCTCTTTCAGAAAGGCAATTTGGAAAACAAACGCGTGATACTTACTTTGTCTGGAGCTGACGTTCGCGCACGAAGCGTTGGTATTGATTCCTAAACATTTACGGGACGTTACCGATTTTTTCCTGGATATTTCCTTCGAAAATGAAATTTAACAACAGTGTCCTCGGCTCAGATGGGGGAGATTATGGCGACTCCTATGTTCATTAGTGCATCCCAAAACACAACACTTGTAAAGCCTCTTTGGTGCTGACATTGTATATATCCCCAGTAATGGCGGACCGCAGCTTCTCACTCAGGGCTGTGTTTATGCTAATAGGGCAGAGAGCATCACAAATGGGTGGGACTTTTTCCCCTCGGTGACGTGAACAGAGGGAGAATCTGAAATAGCTCGTTTGGAAAGACTGTTCATGATTTATTGGTTTTATAAAAAAATTAGTTGGTGGATTTTTAACATTATAGGCTGGTTGTTTTCACATACTGCGGCCACACAACTGTGTTCAAACACCTAAAACACCTAAAAGTGATTTTTGCATAATAGGTCCCCTTTAATCTGAGACATCTTGTCTTCCCCTGCACCGGAGTCGACACAATGGCAGACAGCTCTCAGCTCACTCAGGGCGGGTCTAAGGTAAAACGGCCTTGTCAATCAACTATCCTGGGAGTGGCCTGTACAGAACTACGTCATTATGACAGGAATCTCAGAACAGCCTGATTTGAGAAAGGGGATTTTAAAATAGGGATTTTTAAAAAAAAACACTGGGTGGATTTTTATCATTATAGGATGGATGTGTACACACACTTCCAACACACATTTATGTTCAAACAACTTGAAAAGTGAATTTTGCATCCGATGACCCCTTTAAGAAACATCAGTCTATTTTTGAGATTCAAAATGTACCTCAATGCTTATGTATTTACTAAAATAGGTTAAAAGGGTGATTATTGTTACAACTGAGTTGCAAGATACAAAAGTTTCATAACATGGCCACTAGGGAACTTAATATCCAGAAAAACTATATTAAAATCATTATTATATTCACAATGTTGCTTTAACTTTATATTGTTAGCAAAATTATCCTGAATTTATTGTGAATAAAATATCTCTCAGTCATACTTCTAAAGCTCTCATCAAAAGTTTTTTTTTTTTAAAGAAAGAACCAAAACCACATGTTTGGCTTTTTCATGTTGTATAGCATTATACAACATAGTAATATACAGGATTACCTGCAATAGCAAGTGCATCCTGGTGTTCCTGATGACAGGAGAAAAGCACGTTGGGGCTCAGGTCTTTGGTGGGGAACTGCTCCCACGGTGGCGTGAGATCTTTCTGTTTCTCCGTACTTTCAACCTCAATGTCTAGCAGCACATGAAACAGCTGTGGGTATTTCTCTGGAGAATCACAGGCATCCAGCTCTGTCCTGGACAAACACACACAAACACAGATTTCAGTCCAAAGCTGCAAATAATTCAATAACATGTCCATATTTTTTTTGTTTTTTGATCGTGCCAAACAAAGAGTGACTGGACATTTTGTCTATGTGGAGCAGGATTTTGCATCAATTTGAAAACTACATTAACTGCTTTAGATTACAATGTGATGATTACGAAAGAAGTGAAAAGAAACACTTACTTTATAAACTTTAAAACTGTGGTGCCAGGTGCGATGAAACCAGTATGAAACTGAATCTGGAATATCTGGGTGTTTGTTACCTGCAAACATAACAGAATTTAAACACTGCCAACCTTTAAGTCACTAACAACTAGCAAGAACAAAAAGCCTACAAGTTCTGACAGATTTAAATTCAAAAGAAGTAACATTTAATTACTAGTCTCATACCTTGGCCTGTAGTGCATGGGAACGCATGTGATAGACTGAAATCACCACATCTCCTTGGGCACTCACACTCACAGGAAACACCACTTTGCCCTCTTGAACCCTGTGTTCCCTGAGAGCAACAAACATGATATACTTCACCATTACACAAAAAGCATTATCATTTTTAAATGCTACATAAATTATCTTGTATGCAATTCAGAAATGCTTTATAAAATAATAAAACATTTTCATGGAAGTATAATTAAAATCTTTTTTTAATAATACATTTCACTTTTCAGTATGAATTATTCATAAATATGTTCATCATACAAAACAACATACAGAGTTTTTCCAAGAAACATCAGATAGCATTAATTAATTAATTAATCTTTGAAATACCTTATATTTATTAAATTAACTTTCATTTTATTGACCATATGGTGGACGTACATATTTTCAAATTGGATCAAGACGACACGAAGTAAACTTTGATAGGATACTATATGACCATTCATTACAATTTCAGTTACACAGATAATATAATTTTAAATGAACCATTAGTAGAGTGTCTGTATATAGACATGCTTACCTCATTCTCTCGTACTCCTGAGCTGTAGAAAATATCTTGGTCTCGCCAATAAGTACGTCACAAAATGGCCGACAGCCACTGCGCTGTTTGTTGAAGCAAGGAACAGGACTCATAGTGACGGATTTAATGACTAGTGGTTTGGAGTGCGGTATGGTTGGCTTCTCTGAGACTAAACTGCATACATAACCTATGTACCTAAATAAATAAACACACATAAACAAGACTGTCAATGGTTTTGCTCCAAAGGGGAAAACTACCTTCTGTGGGACATTTTAATGAATAACAATGTTTCATTCTTTCTGTTTACAACTGAGAATGGACATTTCAAAAACAAAGGTACCATATGCCTCACAAAGTGAGCAGTATTATTAGTTCATAATTTACTGTACTGTTATCGTTGAGTATTTTTAATATTCAGTAGTTTTTAATCAGAGCTAGACTTTTCAGAGCTGTGATCTGATTGGTTGTACCTCCTATGGGAGGGCCACAGGCCAGATCCAGGCCTCTTGGCGCTGAGAAGCTGCATGGCTGGCACCGGGTTGGCGAAAAGGTGGCAGAAACAGAACATGGCACAGACCAGCACGCCTGAAGGAGCTCTGCCATCCTGAAAGAGCAAACAAGTGCTAGGAAAGGTTTGGATAATACAGATTTACTATATTATATCAAGGGTTCTCAACTCCTGACTCAAATGTAGACAATGAATCTAGTTTAACAGTCATGCTGAGTAACCACAACAGAACAGACACGAACATCTAGAGGTCTTCTTACCGAACAGGTGATCACACACACATTCTTGGGGTTTTGCTTGAGCCAGTTGTACATATTCTTACACACAGCAAATAGGTTGTGAAGACTCGGGGCCTGCCTGGAAGGCCAATTGCATTCAGAAACCTACAGACAAATGAGAAAGAGAATTATTCTCACTGAGAGGAAGATGTGTGAGAGAAAAAATAGGAAATAGTGAGAACTGAGTAAGAGAGATATATGAAAAGGATAAAGTAAAAATACATAATCAAAACAAGATCTAAAATAACATTTATGTACATTATGAAACAACAGTACACTCTAAAAATAAATGGTGCTATATAGCACTAAAAGTGGTTCTTTGGCTCGTAATCATAGGGGAACCACTGTTGGTGCTGTATAGAACCAAATCTTGGTGCTTCAGTGGTTCTTCAGCGGTTCTTCACCGGTTCTTTGGCATGACTGAGGGGCTATATAGCACCGCTACCATTATACAGAATCTGTTAAGCTCCTGTATGGTTCTTCAGTGGTTCTTTGGGGTGATTAAGGTGCTATATAGCACCACTGCCGTACAAAGAACCTGTTAAGCCCCTTTAAAGGTTCTTTACGAGCCAAAGAACCACGGTTTTGTTGAAGAAATACAATGCAATATGGCACCTCTTATGGTTCTACATAGCACCATTTGACAAAGGTGCTGTATAACACCTTTAAAGAACCAAAAGTGGTTCCCCTCTGATTACGAGCCAAGATGTAAAAAAAAAAATCCTACAACAAGGGATTTGAGTAAGAATGAAACTTCAAAAGTCGTCATATATCAAATATATTATATTTAAGCTAAACCTTCAATGTAAATAATATATCAATGTTGCTCCACTTTTGTCATTTAAATAAGAATATAATCATGGGATCCCAAAACGAACAAAGATATCCTTTATAACTACAGCAGCAAATAAGCCACGAAATTGTTTAGTCATGCAGTTAATCTAGGAAGTTATTTAATTACATGGGAAAAGCACTGTTTAATATTTAATGAAAGAAGGAAAGAGGAGTCATCATTTTTGTATCACCAGTATCATTTTTGGAAAGAAATTAACAACATGTGTCCCATACGTCAACAGTGTTTCCCAAACCTTTTTGTACACCAGAGCTCCGTCAATAAGGCTGAAGTGTGAACCAGAAATGTGTTCCTTTTTTTTTTACCCATACTTAGTATCACTTAGCATCGCATTATTAAAGTGGCCATTATTAAGTTTTACTTTAAAACTAACATCAATCAATGCCGTGGATGAAAAACAGACTCATCATGTAGCTTCCTATTGCTTTAATGAGACATTTGGGAACTGATGTATAAACATTTTACATGACCGATTTAAAATGGATTACAATTTAAGCTATAAAATTAAAAGATTTGCCCCCTTTTTTATATTTCCCATGACATTTTACAGAGGGAGCGTGTTTCTGATGACAACAAAGATATCTTGGCCCATTATACTTCCACTTGGAATTCTGCTGTAAATCGTGTTGTGAGCTTTAATAAAAAATATTTTTGTTGAATAAAAATGGAATGGGATGAGGAAAAAATATTTATTCTAGATATATATTCATTATTCATTAAAAATATTCATATCAAAGCTACATTCTCTGAAACGTCTGAATAATATCTTATATAATTTTGCTTCTTGCTTTTTGTTTAAATTTGTTAAATGTTTAAAGGATGTTTTGACTTTTGCCTGGACATTGACAAAGATACTCATATTTTGTATGCATATGGAAATCATATGCACATGAGGCTCTCTTCATATTAAAAAGTTATACACTTTTAAGGTAAAAGCCCTAAATGTTGTTTGTAGTTTAGCAAACAATTATGGAGAAACTTTCTCTGACAAAGTCCTAAAGGCAAATTTATTTTTTTTCCAGATGTGACATTTAACAAAGGTAAAGTGATTTTCAGTCTTTGCATGTTGCAATTTAATTATGTATGAAATTTTCCCCATGACCACATATACCATCATTTTGTACAAATTTGAATAAGAACATATCACATACAGGCAACAAAGACGAGACTGAAATTCTTTTAAGCACTTCAACATGATCACGAGTTCTTACTACTGAATCCAGTGGCATTTTCATTTGCAAAGTGACGTGAAATGTGAAATGCAAGTCAGGAAATGCAGCTGATTGCACTCACTCGGTTGGAGAACTTGGCCCCCCGATAGTTCCTCTGTGACAGGTTGAAAACAGTGTAATGGTCGGCATGCCGTGAGTCCAGAAAGGAACGGATATCCTCTGTGTGGTTCCTGTAGCCCATCTCCACCACCTCGGCAGGATATGACATCACTGACAGAATGAAAGGACAATTAGGAGACAGTTATAATACTTCTTTCCAGTTGGTCCAGTTTGGCCAATACAAATAGCTGAAACACAAACAACAATTTTAGCATCTGATAATTTTTAATGAAATGCATTTAAACTGGAATAACAGGGTGAGAGGTGTAAGAAATAAGCAAATACATGAAATAAGTTCAAACTGGCTGACGGTTTCCAACAGTTCAAACGGAAAGAGTACATGAGGATACAAGTCTATAAATAATGTTATACATATAAATCCATCCATTTGTGAAAACCATGGAGAAAATGCATATACAGTGGTATACAAACATGGCTATCATTCACTACCACAGAATTATTGATTACTCACCGATAATACGTGAGGTGATGTAGGCAATGTCCAACTCTCCTTTTGTATACCTAAATTACACATAAGAGCACATAAACTCACAATCGACAGCATAACATATATTCATATCCATTTTGAAGGTATAATGTTTCATTAAATTATTTTGATATTCCTAAAAATGTTAAAACTCTATATTATTAATATATTATGGTAAAGTTACAACCCATATTACTTAAAAAGTTGAATTAAAATGTATTTAATTGTATCTTATACCTATGCAACTCTAACTATTATTCAAAAGTTTAGAGTTAGTAAGATCTTTTTTGTATTAAAATTATTTTATTCAGCAAGGATGCAATAAATTGTTCAAAAGTGACAGTAATGACATTTATTATGTTACAAATATTTCTATTTCAATAAATGCTGTTCTTTTGAACTTTCTACTCATCTAAGAATTTGGAAAAATGCATCACGTTTTTCACAAAAATATTAGGAAGCACAACTGTTTTTAACATTGATAATAATAAGAAATGTTTCCTGAGCGTATCTGAATGATTTCTGAAGGATCATGTGACAAATGGCTGCTGGAAATATAGCTTTACCATCACAGAAATAAATTACATTTTATAATATATTAAAATAGAAACTGTTATTTTAATTTTTCATTTGGTGAGTATTAAATACTTCTTTCAAAAACTGCCCCCAAACTTTAGAATGGAAATGTTTTTTTTATGTCTTTGGGCACAAGTCATTAGTCTAACTGTAATTGTAGACATACTGGACAGCATTACACAACACCCAAATCACCTGTGTAATCTGCTGAAGCGTGAAATCCCTCTAACGAGATAATATGTAAACAAGCTATTCTAAGCTTCTGTGCAAGAGGTGAATGAAAAACACTACTAGTTTACAGTGTGTGTGTGTGTGTGTATGGATGTCATTCACCCTTTACATGGTGGTGGAAAATAGCAGCTTGTTTAATCATTACCAATGTATTAGTGTGTGTAAGGGAAAGGCACATAGATTTGGAAAGAGACTTGGAAAGAGAGTTTATTTCATCATTCCTCATGTCGATAATTTAAGTATTTTAATTTAGCAGGGTTATTATGCTGTATGCATGTCCCAAACATGGTTTAATTCATTTTGACATTTTTATCATATTTATTTCATTTTTTCACAATTCAATTTTTAATTTGAATAAGTTCACTATCACTATTTTTGTTTGAGTGGATGTTGCCATTTTTACTCCCCAGGTGGTTTTTAACTTCTAACATGGTGATCTATTAAGAAATATTCAAAATAATTTCTTCGTTTCTCTAGTCATTTTTCTTTAATCGTTTTTATATTTTAAATAATCTGATCTGATTTGATTTTTTGGCTATCTAATACAACATTTACTTCTCACAGAAATGATTTAAAGCCCAATAATGCCCTCTGACTTAGGAGCACCATAGGTAACCTGGTGGATGTGATCTGCTTCTGGGTCTGTAGGGGGTAAAATGCTACATTACATAAGAGCTTGATGCTATGTCTACCCATCAGTGTTGAATGTTTTCCTTTCAGCTGAGTGCTAAATGCACATGAACAGTTCAGGAGCTCTGGAAGCTCAGCTATCCCCTGTATCAGCAGAGAATTCTCTGGATAACTGCACACCAGCTGGGTCACAAAACTCACAACTGTGACAAAAAGCAAACAGGGGTTCCCTGCTGTACAGCTTTCTGCCACAGGTCTGTTTGTACTTATGAAGGTATTGTTCCATTAACATTAAGATAACAGTTGTGTCCCTAATAAGGCACTATGCACTATGCACACTATGCATAGTGTACTGTTGAATTCGGAACAGCATACTAGCCAGAGGCGGACAAAGTACACAACTTCCTTACTTGAGTGAAAGTACAGATACCACTGGTCAAATACTACTCCACTACAAGTGAAAGTTGTAAAGACAGATTTTTACTTAAGTAAAAGTACAGAAGTACTTGTTTTTAAAAGTATTTAAGTATCAAAAGTAAAAAGTAAATGTACTGTTTTATTGTTGCATTGTTGTATACTTACAATACCTTATGCCACTAATGCAACCTACTGAATACACTGATTAGCTTGTATCATCTTTGGAATTAAGAGATTTTATGTTACCAAACCTATAGAAATGGAACAACTGAATGAAGATAATCATCTTTATTTTTTTATTTAACACTCCTACAACATATACTATATATATATATATATATATATATATATATATATATATATATATATATATATATATATAGTAAAGTGAGGGCAGTGATTTTTGACAGATATATTAGCCTACCATTTGTATTGCCATAGTTTAACTACAAAAATCAAACTATAGTTAATATAATGAAACTATGGTAAATTTGTGGTTACTGAAGTTTTACTACAAATAGCATATGGTTACTATAGTGAGATAATAGTAAATTTGTGGATACTGTGATTTTACTGCAAATACCATAGTTATGGTTACTATAGTAAAAACGTGGTTAATTTTCCAAAGGGCTTTAATGAGTTAACACATGCCTTTTTAGTACGCTTTTAGCTGTGCAATAGCACGGGTGTTTAGTGGGGAAGATCCCGAGGTTGCCAGATTTGCCTAAAAAAAAAATCAGCCAAATGTCCATTCAAAGCTAGGCGGAAAACTGCAGGCTTAGAAATACTGTAACACTTGGCAACACAGGAAGGTCCTGGCAGATCGCAGGCCGGATTTTCACAGAAAAAAGGGTTCAGTGAATCTGAAAATGCACACACTGTAAAAACTGCTACATATAACGACTTTCTACTTGGGGACCTTGATATAAATGTAGTGGAGTAAAAAGTATGATATTTGTCTTTCAAATGTAGTGAAGTTAAAGTCGCAAGTTTCCAGAAAAAATAATACTCAAGTAAAGTACAGATACTCAAAAAGTGTACTTAAGTACAATACTCAAGTAAATTTACTTCGTTACTGTCCACCTCTGATACTAGCATACTACTCTTACCATTTGTACCATATCTTTCTATGGCAGGAATAGTAGTAGTATGCTAATATGTGATTCTGAATTCATCATACTGTATGAATTACATAAGGTTATTTAATTATCAGAGGTGTAAAATACTTGAGTAATTTTACTTGATTACTTTACTTAAGTATTATTTTGGGAGATTTGTACTTTATTCAAGTACAATTTAAACTGACTACTTGTACTTTTACTTGATTACATTTCTGAAGAAAAAACAGTACTTTTTACTCCTTACATTTTTATTTTATCTTATGCACATTAAATATGGTAAACGGAAGCTCAAACGTGCATGCTTGACATGAGAAGCAATGATCATTGTTTCATGCATCAAGCACACATATTTCTACTTCATTTATGACTTTCATCAGGTAAATGTCTGGCTTCAAAAGTTCACCATCAAATCCGAGGAAGCATATTGAGGTAGCAAAGTTGCATTTTCCCAAAAAATGTTTATTCATTATTTGTTCTGTTTTGATAGAGCCATTAGCTGTGTAATATATTAGCTGAATGCACAAGATTGAGTGCAAATAAAATCAGTGATGATAATTTAAATACCATTAATATTTTTGTGGAAATATTTTCTTAATTAATTAAAAATCTCCAAAAATGTTTAAATAAGCATTGTGTATTCATGTTTAGTGATGTTCTTACCAGGTAGTGGATAAGTTGTATTTATAATATGTCATTATATGACACATTGAGTAGGAATCAGGACTGTCAATGTTTTTTTTTTTTTTAATCTTTTTAATTACATGATTTGCTCATTAATTAATCTAAATAGTAACAAATAATTATTTATCAATATTTGCTGAGAAAAAAAAAACTCTAAAAGCCCCAAATAAATAATTAAAAGATTAACAACACACAAAAAAGTGGCCTTTCAAAACGTTAATGTTGTATGTTTTAATTCTATGACTCTCCTCATTAATTCAACACATTCTAGTATTCTGTGTGGAATATGTTTCCATCCTCTGCATCACATCTTGCTCTTCAAAGGGATAGTTCACCCAAAAATGAAAATTCTCTCATCATTTACTCACCCTCATGTCTTCCCAGATGTTTATGACTTTCTTTCTTAAGAAGAACACAAGCAAAGATTTTTAGTCCAGATAATGCAAAACAGAACCACTTCAGAACCCACACAAAGTGAACACGATGGTCAAATGTAAAATATTAGTATTTGTATCCTTCTTACATAAGCCTATCATTTCACTTAAGAAGACACTGATTCATTAACGGGTTGCATGCATTACTGTCATATTAACTTTGTGTAGTTTTTGAAGTGTCATTTTTGGATGTCCCATACACGTGATTTCTTTTCCCCTAAAACTCTTAGTTTGTGTTCATCTGATAAATGAAAGTCACGTGGGATGGCATGAGGGTGGAAAGGATGGAGTTTCGTATTAATCCCTTTCCCTGTATTTTTTTTCCCGGTGTTCCGCTGTGCTGCATTTTAATTGTTGTTGCACTAGATATACATGTTTGACCTGTACCATTGCATTTTGTTTCGTTTTCTCCCTTTAACCAAACTTCTGAATGTCTGTCAGAAAAGAAAGTACTTCTACTTTTTTAATACTTGAGTACAATTTAAAGTTGTACTTTTTTACTTTTACTCAAGTATGTTTTTGGCCAGATACTTGTACTTTTAATTGAGTAAAATTTTCACTGAGTATTTGTACTTTTACTTGAGTCAAATTTTTGAGTACTTTTTACACCTCTGTTAATTATCCAACATTGAAGTCTGATAGCCCTCTCTGATGGCCCCCTCCAGTACCAGGGCTCGCAAAATCGCTAGCCCGACGTCCCGGGGCTATTGTGTTTTCCAATCGGGCTACCAAAATGTATCACTGCCTGCCCGACGGGCTCCTTAAATACAGATCTCCCGCGGGTCCTTAAAAACTCTGAAAGTGAGTTGTATCAAAATTAAGGCCATAAAAAGTTTTAAATACGTTAAATGGTGTAAGAAATGTCCTAATTATAATTTCAAGAGGTCTTACAGTTGGGGACGGAAAGACAAGAGTCGCGATACGGCAGGATTAAACTTCAAAAGGCAATGATGTCATTGAATAAATATGAGCGCTGCACGTTTCAAGTCAAAACGCGGCGCGGATGTCTTTATGCGAATGTATCTGAAGGGAACCGACTGTCCTCAGAAACGTGTCATTGGCATTTTAATTTCATTTTACCTATAATTCCTGATAAAGCAGCGTTTATGAGCGCAGAGCTGCTTTGTGTACAGCGTTTCCGGGGAAACCGCAATATTTCAGCGCTCCTAAAGCGCCACCTCGTGGCAGAGAATGAATCTGCATTTCCAAAAAGCCTTTCTTACTGTTTATGGTCAGATCAATGCAAATATCAACTCATGTTTTTACGCAGCAAACACATAGAGTTGTAAATGAGAAAGAAGTTGATGTGCCTTCTAAAAATCTAAACAATTAAATTAACATAATTTATATGCTTGATTGATCCCTTTTCATAAAAACGGTCTATAGCCTGAAACGCTGTTGTATAAGATTTGTTTTTGTGAAAACCTGTATCTGAACTGTAAATCATGTAATTTTATGGCTCAAAACTGTGTTACCATAGACATTGTCCAACCCCGCTCATTCTGTGTTCATTTTACTTGTGCGGCTCTTAAAATGGGTCATAAATTGCCTTAAATATATTTTTAAAAATTCTGCAGAAACCCTGTAAATAGTGAAATAAAATTCCTTCCTTCATATTTGTTGATATTTGTGTATTGAAAATATTTTTGATTGACATTTAAACTCCTATCTGATTTTCTATATTTAAAAAAAATAATAATAATAATAAAATAAAATAGTAATTTTTTAATTCAGGCTAGTTAAATTAATTTTCGGGCTACCAAAATCTGAAGAGTACCTGCCCGAAGGGCTACCAGGGATTTTGAAATTTTGCGAGCCCTGAGTACGCAACTAAAAACTGCAATATTACACACTTAATTTTTTTGCTTCTTCTCAAGTTTCTTTTAACTCTAATTCTTGCTCTATTAAAATATCTTAAAGGATTACTCTACCCAAAAATGAAAACTGTCATAATTTCCAAACCCATATGATTGTTCCCATTTCTTTCTTGGAACATAAAATATACGGAACATAAAATATATTTTGAGAAACGTCTCATTGTTTTTAACCAAATATTTTTTAACCAAAGTATGTTATAGACTTTTAATTAAGACGCTAAAGAATCATATCAACTTGTGCAAAAAGGGCATCTAATGACCCCTTTAAAGGGAGCGCTCCTAATCTCAGCTTGTTACCTGTATAAAAGACACCTATCCACAGAAGCAATCAATCAATCAGATTCCAAACTCTCCAGCATGGCCAAGACCAAAGAGCTGTCGGGATGTCAGGGACAAGATTGTAGACCTACACAAGGCTGGAATGGGCTACAAGACCATCGCCAAGCAGCTTGGTGAGAAGGTGACAACAGTTGGTGCGATTATTCGCAAATGGAAGAACACAAAATAACTGTAAATCTCCCTCAGTCTGGGGCTCCATGCAAGATCTCACCTCGTGGAGTTTCAATGATCATGAGAACGGTGAGGAATCAGCCTAGAACTACACGGGAGGATCTTCTCAATGATCTCAAGGCAGCTGGGACCATAGTCACCAAGAAAACAATTGGTAACACACTACGCCGTGAAGGACTGAAATCCTGAAGCGCCCGCAAGGTCCCCCTGCTCAAGAAAGCCCGTCTGAAGTTTGCCAGTGAACATCTGAATGATTCAGAGGAGAACTGGGTGAAAGTGTTGTGGTCAGATGAGACCAAAATCCAGCTCTTTGGCATCAACTCAACTCGCCATGTTTGGAGGAGGAGGAATGCTGCCTGTGACCCCAAGAACACCATCCCCACCGTCAAACATGGAGGTGGAAACATTATGCTTTGGGGGTGTTTTTCTGCTAAGGGGACAGGACAACTGCACCACATCAAAGGGACGATGGACGGGGCCATGTACCGTCAGGGCCAGGGCACTGAAAATGGGTCGTTGATGGGTATTCCAGCATTACAATGACCCAAAACACACTGCCAAGGCAACAAAGGAGTGGCTCAAGAAGCAGCACATTAAAGTGGCCAAACGTCAGCCTCGAAACCTTAATGACTTGGAGAGGATCTGCAAAGAGGAGTGGGTCAAAATCCCTCCTGAGATGTGTGCAAACCTGGTGGCCAACTACAGGAAACGTCTGACCTCTGTGATTGCCAACAAGGGTTTTGCCACCAAGTACTAAGTCATGTTTTGCGAAGGGGTCAAATACTTATTTCACTTATTAAAATGCAAATCAATTTATAACTTTTTTGAAATGTATTTTTCTGGATTTATTTTAGGGCTGGGCGATATATCGAACACGATATTCATGCGCATCTCGTCAGTAAAGCCGGTTCCGTGATTAGCGCTAAATCTCCATCACCTGTTTTCAAATAGAGTGCCATTTAATACACAAAGCCGTAGTTCACTGACAAGCTATGCAATATCGCGTTCATTATCACAGATGAATCGCCTTTGATAATGAACGCGATATTGCGTAGCAATTATTCTGTCTCTCACTGTTCAGATAAACCTACCATTAAAATTATAGACTGATCATTTCTTTGTCAGTGGGCAAACGTACAAAATCATCAAATAATATTTTTCCCCACTGTATAGTTTAGTTACTATTATATACTTTTCAAGAGGTAATATTTACCTTTAAGGTACTAATATACCATTTAAGGCTACATAAGGTACAATGATGTACCTTTTAGCTTTTGAAACTTATAGGGTAATGACCCAGTGGTCACTCTTTCCTGAGAGTGCAGATGCCATGTTGTAACAAACCAACACCATATCTGTTTGACTGACCATATATTCAATACTAACACACAGACCTAAAAAGAGTCATTACATTGAGGAGTCCTGTTATATTAATAGTAACAATCGTTATACAAAACTAGGTCACCAGGAACTCTATTGAAAGACCTTGACTCTGTTTTCTCTGAAGTCTTACACATGAACACAAGTGCAAACATGCACAAAAACACACAAATTCATCATGGTGGGGAATTTCCACAGACTTCTATTGTTTTTATACTGAGCTACATTATTTGGTATGTTTAACAAGCTGTTTTCTACATAGGGGCAATGTGGCTCTATGTGTGACATTTGATGTACACAAAACCATGAATACACAATGAGAACTTACGTGGCCACTTGGTTCATAACCTTGGTAGAGGTGTCTTTGATGGTGTCTTTCAGGTTGTCCTTGATGTTGCTGAAGAACTTTCCAGCACCTCCCTTAACCATATCCAGAAGTCCCCCTCCATAGTTTCCATCCATATCTGGTGACGGAGGGCCTTAAAATGATCACAATTTCATATCTTTCAACAGACATGCAGACGGAACACCACAAACACACATCTTACATGTCATGACTAGTGATAGACTGGAATATCCAAAAACCACTGCCCAAATTTTTTTTCTTAAAAATCTGAAAATATATATTACAAAAGTTTGGGGTTGCTAATCTCTCATCCTCCCCAAGTCGGCATTTATTTGATAAAAAATACAACAAAAATAGGGTAACACTTTACAATAAGTTTCATTAGTTAACATTAGTTAACAACATTAGACAAGACTAAGAAAGAACAATACTTCTACATCATTTATTAATCTTAGTTAATGTTAATTTCAGCATTTACTAATGCATTATTAAAATCACAAATTGTGTTTGTTAACATTAGTTAATGCACTGTGAACTAACATGAATAAACAATGAACAACTGTATTTTCATTAACTAACATTAACAAAGATTAATAAATAGTGTAATAAATGCATTATTCATTGTTTGTTCATGTTAGTTAATACATTAACTAATGTTAATAAATGACACCTTATTGTAAAGTGTTACCAAACATAGTAATATTGTGAAATATTATTATTTTTAAATAACCATTTTCTATTTTAATGCAATTTGAAATGTAATGAGTGCCATTACTCCAGTCTTCAGTGTCACATGATCCTTCAGAAATCATTCTAATGTGCTGATTTGGTGCTCAATAAATATTTCTTATTGTTATCAATGTTAAAAAACAGTTGCTGTTTAATATTTTTGTGGAAATGGTCATGTATAAACTCAGCAAACCACTAGTCAAGACCACACATTATGCACGCTTATAAAATGACTAGCATGCTGACTAAATAATGCAACATGCACATCAAACATTTTTTAAATAGATGTCTGATGCCGATCACAGAGCAAACTCAAGTTCAAAGCATGTGCTTATCGTGTTTATCTGAAGGTTTAGATTCCCTTGTAAATACAGTTACTATATACTCAAAGATCACAACCTGCTCTTCTAAACTATGAAAGTTTCACTAAAGCATCCTCATACTTTAAATAGGCTAATCAATAACAAATGCTACTGTATGTCAAATGTGCATTAGATGACCGTACGAAGCTGTGTGTAAGTGCAAGAGCCAATAAAACAGACATGAGGAAATGGAGAAAAGAAAACATTAAGCATCTGACATGTTTATGAACATGCGTCAGTCTAGCACACTAAACCACACCCATATTCAAAAAATCTGACTCAGCCACCACCCACTCAACTGCAGATTTTATACACACACACAACAGTATTGAAAACAAGTCTGCCAATTCTCGTCAATAAGGCAGGTTACAGTATTTGGTGGTCCAACACTGTCATGCATCATCATTCTGATACATAAAGATCCTACCACTGTCAGTGAGATTCACACAACCCACAGTTCCTCAGTTACTCTTATTTATTATTGTTTTTAATTACGGACTGGAAGTTTATGTCATAAAATACATGGCCAACATCATGTGGTCCTCCCTTTGCCTGCTATACGGCTTCCACTCTTCAAGACTTCTACTCTTTGTTGGAACGTCTGCTAGTTTTCACTCACTTTAAAACACAAGTATCAGTGAAGTCGAATATTCTCTGGGGTTCAGGGTTTATGCAACAGCTACAAATAGAGGCCAAATCAAAAAAATAGGATGATGAGCATTCCCATGGCCAAACCAAGCCGTCTGTGGATGAGGGTATAAAGTGAGGACTGATGGGACGTTGTTCTGCTTCAGTTCACAGATGATGAGTGAAAGGAGAATTTTAGAATAACATGACAGTCATTTATGACACTTAATTCTACAAAAACAACAGCTTGTTCCACTTGTCATGCGTCATTGCGCCATTTCTTTCCAGTTTCGCGCAGTACATTCCAGTTTCGGTTTATAATCCAGTCAAGTGTTTACAGATTACAAAATGTATACACCACCCTTCTGATCCAATCGAAATTTAATTCAGATCGAGCTCAATCGGATCGATTAAGGTGTTTACATGAAGGCTTTTCAGTCTGATTGAGCCATTGATCTGATTACTAACAGATTATTTGGTTGTAAGCGTAGTAAACGACGTGTGTTCATATTCACGCTCTTGCAAATCATACTAATGCAAATTTCAAGGAAAATGTTTTTAAATAAAGATTTAAAGAGCTGTCGGAAGCTTACGTTTAGCTTCTTACTTATGGCAAAATTTAGGCTTCAAAATTCATAAAAGTTTGTTCATGTGTAAGACCGTGTCCTAACTACACGCGACGTGACAAGATTCCAGCGACAAGCAATTTGGGTGTCCACACCAGACGCGATGCGACACCGCGACGCGACAGAATCAATCAAATATCACAGCCAATCAGAAGCGTGTGTGGGCAGGCTCTCTCTGGAAGCGCACTGCTCTTGCAACAAAATGGATACGTTTATAATCTAATTCATAAATATTAAACCTTTTTAACATCATTAAATGTACATGAGTGACTGATAACATCTTTGTCATGGAATACACTTGTTGGTTCGCAGTGAGTCCACAGTTTTAACGGTCATCTTTGCTTTAAACTATTTTCAAGATCTGAAGTAAGCTATCTGTTGTTGGTTTCAGTATGGCTATAAGGTCACGTAATATGATATATAAACTCATATTAGACACATTTAACTTTGAATAAAGCACATAATCACCTGAGATTATCAACTGTCATATAGTTTGTATGTTGTTGTCGCGACGTCGCGGAAATAGAAACTGTTTCTAAATTAAAAATTTTGCGTGTCGCCATCACGGCTAGTTAGGACAAAAACTCTGATTAACATGGAAAAGATAAATTTTATCGCGTGTCACAGCGTCACGTCGCGTGTAGTTAGGACACGGTGTAAAGATTATTATGAAGAACAAAATATGTAAAAATAATAAACTTCTATTGGTCACAGAACTTATATTCTGCAATAATCTTGAAAAATCTTGAAAAATTGTATAAGGTTTTTGGCTTTGGGTTTAAGTCTTGGGACAGTGCGCAAAGTATACTTTAGGCTTAAGGATGCCTCACATACAGCTCACGAAATCAGGATTGTGTTGTATGTAAGGTATTGAGCAACAATTGCCCCATTGTAAAAACAAAAATGCACCGCATGATCAAACATTTAGGTGAGATAATTATATATTTTTGAAAAACGTCAAAAAAATGGCCCTGCGTCATTATGTCACATCTGTAAACATGAAGTTGTCCTGGCTACTAGGCTATCTCAGGTGAGGATCCTGCAGGTGGCAGATTGTTTAGCCTTTTCTCACAGCAGCTAGAATAATTAAATGTATCATTTTGATGGCAGATTGTAATCCAGAAACGATTATGTGTTTAATAGGGATGCATCGATCCGATACTCAGTATCTGTATCGGCTCCGATATTGGCATTTTCTACCGGATCAGGTATCGGTCAGACGAGACCGATCCAAATCCGATATTGTGCGAATACTATTCTTTGTTATTGTTAAGCCCCATGAAAGGCACAAAAACATTATAAAGCACCATAAAGTCAAAGTCCAAGTGTTCTGAAGCCGTCCATATTTTAATGTGAGGTACAGATGAATATTTAAGTCGTTAAATTCAAGTTCAGAACTCTTCTCTCCGCTGCGGCTGTCAGTTATCCTCCATTCAGCATTCACTGCATGTCGTGTTCAGTTATGACAGTCGATGAAACTCTCTTCAAGAGCGCACAATAACTGAGATTTAAAACTGTTAAAAGAAAAGGCTAAACTAACTATTGCACAGATTTAATACACTACGCATCAATATCTCTTTCCTTTGTGCTTTGAACTTCTCTATGCGGAGCGGTGCACGCTGTGACTCCGTGTTGCATCAAGCACATCATTCTGCGCACGGGATGCGCATAAGCGCTTTGTGTCGCTCTGTATAGAGTGGTGGAACTATGATGTCACTTTGTAGGTGAAAACCCGAAAGTCTATGGAAAAATCCTATTGGCTTTTTGTCGAGGGAACCAGTTTCATGCTAACAGCCGGTCCGCCTACAAAGTGACGTCATAGTTCCCCCACTCTATTGGAGATTTCCGTATTATAATAATTTTGCGCAATGAAAGATTATTTATAGCATTTCTTGTTCTGTCCTGTGATAGGACAGAAAAAGAAAGGCTATTAATAATCTAATGTATAGTACAGTAATGGAGGCAGCGACATATGATAGATAGGACTCCTCTATGTTGCTGCCTTCATTACTGTGCTATACATTTAAAAGAAATGTCTTTTAATTTTATAGTTTATGTTTATATATAACGGTCATTGACGTATAAGGATTTTCGACAGGCAAATTTTAAAATACAAAAAATAATATATTTTGTAGTTGTTCAAACATTAAGAAGATTGTGTACACAAATTCATATACAAATTTTAAATTAAGTGATTTTAGTGTTTTTTCATCTAGATGAATCAGCCGTAGCCTTAAAAAATGTCATGTGGTGCGACCATGATTTATATTAAAATTAATAAATTTTCTTAACATGCTTAAATTTTTTTTTGGATGTTCTCAGTAATTGAAGTGTTTAGAAACAAAGTATTTGCATTTCTTTTGAGTTTTTGCACATAATGATCTCATATGTTTGTTCTATAATTTCAGAGTTGCCTTCTTGTAGTTAGCAGACTTATTTTTTCTGTAAATTGCATAAAACTGATAAAAATATTTTTAAAATACCATTTACTTAAGCATACTATAGCAGTGATTCATATTTCAGCCACAGAAATTAGATGATTTATTTTTTTAATTAATACAGTTATTGCCATTATTGGTCGAACCACATCGTGTTGTCAGTGTCTTCTTTGCTCCATGATGTATTTTTCAATGCATGAGAACATAATGTGTGGCATCAAAGTGCCACGGTTTGTCGGATGGTTTGTCTGACGTAGCAACAGTAACTAAGGGCGGGTCTTTGCTAAGGATCAATTTAGAGTTGCTGGCTCAGGTTCTGAAATGAAATCATAAACATCTTTCTTACAGCAGAAAAATACATCTGGAGTTTGTGCTTAACTGCAGGGTCAGAATTAACATGCTGCCTACGGTGAGTGTTTATTTTAATTTGCTTGGCAGTGGAATCTGGTAAAATAGATTAAAATAGTTATTAATAAATATATAATAAATTACTAATAAATGCAAAATTACCAAACTAAAATTAGATGCTCTAAATTCCTATTTTTTGCATTTTTTCTCATATTGTACAAAGATTACACATAAATCGCTCGAAATGACCCAAACTGCATAAAAATCTATTCCAAATGATATTAAAATAAAGTATTTTGTGTATATAAACCATACAGGATTACAAAACACTTTGGAAAACATGCCAAATAGTGCAGAAAATTAATCTGAATAAATTTAGGGTAATTTCAAAGATGTTTCCAAAACAACAGTTATGGCCGGGCGGTCACACCACATGATGTTTTGACACTTTGAATAACAGAAAAATTACAAATAACTAATGTACCAACTTTGAAAAATTAAAGTTGGTACATATGTGGGAGAGGTACTTCTTATATATGGCATCTTTTTTATGCATTTAAACCAATTTTTAACTGAAAAAATGCAATCGGACAGAAAATGTAGGCGTCACGTCATTGACCCATAAATACATTTACTTGTTTTCACTAATGTATTTTACAACAATACAAACTGCAATGTGTAACATTTTACCAGATTTAGCCCTACACTTATTCACTTTTATTTGTTCCCTACTAAATAATGTTATTTCACTAAATGTTTAGATTTTAAAAAATTGTGCACTCATGATTTTTCTAGAATAACTTTTGCTGCTAAATTATCCACTAACCAAGTAAGTTAATAGCATTTTTGTCATAGTTTATGATTATATATTTTTTCATTTTATATTTTTCATTATTATTAAGTTTAACACACAATAAAGTGACGATCAGGTCAACACACAGAAGTATAGAAATTCTACATTGATTTAAAAAAAAAAAAAACAGCACTGGTATCGGATCGTATCGGAATCAGCCAATACTCTGAATTTTCTGGATCGGATCGGATCTGAAAAAATGGTATCGTTGCATCCCTAGTGTTTATGAAACACATGTGAATGAAATTAAATTGTATTCCAGTTTTAAATGTGCTTTTGATTACAGATAGCCTGGGATTACACAAGATTTGTATTTTAAAGAAAACCAGTTCGAAGGGAGCATAGTTTGCTTTTTGGGTTTTGCGAGTTTTTCCGCAAGTAATAAAAGTATGAAAAGCAGTAAACAAGTTTCACCCAAATTTAATTTGTCTTTTAATTAGTGAAATTTAAACACATTTAATTTTTTTGGTAAATAAAGGGGATTTACTATTAAAATTAAAATATGGAAGAAATATTGTGTGTTTATTTCTTAAAAAATAAAAAAACAATTTCAACAGTAGTAATAGTATCACATACATTCAACTAAATAATAGTAATATATTTCTGGCACAATGTCTTTAAGATAAACTTTTATTTTGACGGGTTGCCATGAATACCTTTCAATTTCTGTGTGTAGCTATATGATATGAAGCTGGTTTTACTCAAATGAAACGGTAAAATGCTCGTGAAGTGACTCTCAGAGCAGTTCTGTAGATATTGTTTATGTATTTATGTCCTCATTGAGACGGTGGATGCTGAAATCACCACGAGCGTCACGCGCGCTTCAGTGTGTGTAACATTAGTAAAAAAAAAAAAAAAAAAAAGTGCGTCTCTGCCATTCATTCATTCACACACACACACACACACACACACAGAGACTCGCAGAACATGCGGGATTCATATCTGAATCGACTTTTGCGGCTTAATATTTACAGATACTAGTCCATGTTGCGCTTTGATTTAAGTGTAATGACCTACTTTTGATTAATTCATCCAAACTTTGACAAATTCCGTGACATTCCGTGCTAAACTGTAAATTCCATTGTTATAACTGGATTCCGAGATTCCGTCCGCGTTTTCTGCATCGCGGAAATCGTTGGGCCGTACGGGTCAAGAACTGGGTTGACCGGGTATTCGGTACCACCGGTACTTAAAAAAACCTGGTACTGTGACGTTTTCATTTTTTTTGTACCGACTTAGTACCGAAGTACCGGGTCTTTTGACAACACTAGTAGCCAGTTAGTTCCATGCTATTTTGTGTGTATAAGACAAACGTGTACAAACTTCAAAAAATTATATGTAATCACAACAGCAAATTTCCATTCAGAAACGTTTTGTAAACGTTTTCTGCTTGACTCTCTTCATTACCGCTTTCTGGGTCTGATTCTGGCTCAGTTGGCACATGCAGCTGTCGCCCGTGAAGGTAATGGGCGTGTAGTTTCCGGACAATGTGCAGTACGCAGTTTAGCCAATCACAACACACCGGCCCAACTAACCAATCTGAGCCCATTGCCTGTTTCTGAGGGAGTGGTTTCAGAGAATCAGGAAGTCAACCGGTCGTTCAAGTGACAGAGGAGAAAGCGGCTTACAATAAAGGTGAAATATATGAAAAATAAGGCGTTTTTTAACAAATGAAACACGAAGACATGTTATATTGCACCCCATAAACACAATCAAGCAAAGAAAAAAAGCAGTAAACCACCCCTTTAAAATAATTTCTTAATATGAAATTCGAATGGTATGACAATTAGATATTAGACGGTAAAGAAATTAAAATCTACACACTATTCTCATAGCCAACGCAAAGCTGATGTTGTTAACATTAATAATTTGAGAATAAAGTATAACAATAATAATACTTTGCCAGGTTTGATGTGATATGAGCCAACCAATCTTTAGATTAAATCACCATTGGTAGCATGATTTATGGTAATGCTTTTTTCCTCAGTTGGGCAGAACTTACTTGTTCAGATGGCAATATACGGTGAAAATTCTTATTCGAGTCATATATTCCAAGACATATGGTAGAATCTGTGATTGCGAAGTACAGTAAATATCCTCACCAGTGCGGTGACTGACAGCTACACATTCACCTCAAAACATTAGATTCATCCACGCTGAAGCCATGCTGGAGCACAGCCCAAGCAAGCAAGATAATTCCGCACACAGCTGCAATTCCAGGTTTTCAAACAGAGATGGCGACAAAGAGGCAAAACTTACGAACTGCAGCTTTAAGAGTCACTTCATTTCCCTCCATTTTCAAAAATGAAATTCAGGCCCTGAATAAATGTCTGTAAAAATCCTGATTGGAATATCACCATAAATAATTCCACATGTTAAAAAGAAGAGATCGGTATCGGTAATAGAATCGGCAGATACTGCTTCCTGTGATCAACGATCAGTGATCGGCTCCAAAACTCCTGATCGGAGCACCCTTAGATGACTCACTCGCTTGCTTTGTTACTGAATGAATCAGTGGTTTTGAACTAATTAATTGAATGAATGATTCAATGACACACTCAAAAAGACAGTCTCTTGCCACCACCTACTGGTGTAATGAGTGGAATCTTTCCTGTGGAAAGAGACATCAAATGAAATAAAAGTGATCTCGATTCAAATCACCAAGATCTTACAGTACACAACAATGATTCAGATGTCTATTAACACTTTGTATGTTTCCACTGGTGAAATCATACACCATTACACTGATGTGCTTTGAAAATTCTATTTTTACGCTGCTGCTGTTTTGTTCTCAACACTGATATCTACGGTAGCGATAAACATAAAATAGATAGAAAAATAGGTCTCCACTGCTCGCCTGTGCTGCATTTCAGTGTAAACAAACATGACAGCAAAGATAATCACATACAGATGATAATAGGCAATAATTATTTAATAATGATAAAATTGATCATTATAAAAGTTTAAACAACAGTTTTGTCCTCAAATTTGTTTGGTCGAATAGCATTCCAGTACAACTGACTTTTCAATGTTAGTATCCTTTGCTTGTCTGTTGTTGTTTTTTTTGACTCCCTCATTTTGTTATAACAATAGGTGGAGGCAAATTACTTTTTATGAAAGAGCCATTCATTCAAACCCACTTTATTTATTTAGGAATGAAACAAGGAATGAAGCAATTAAATGCCTATTAATAAGTCACTGTATCACTCATTCAACTAATTCATTAAAAAACTATTTTGTTGAAATTAATAAATATTTAATATTAATCTTTTTTAAAATCCAAATTTCATACATCAGAAATATATAATCTTCTCCCCCAGTGACAGGTTGTCTAACAGGGGTGTAGCTAGACCCTTTTCACTGGGGCATGAGCCCCAGTGAAATACTGCTGTGCCCCAGTTAAATATTACTGATAAATCCTGATGTGTCAATGAAGATTACTGTATACCAACCTGAGAATCATTTTCTCAGATAATATTTCAGCAATCAAGTCGTGTGTTTTTATCAGCTGTTTAGAATCATAAACTAGCTAGGCAGGTTTGCAAATGATCACTCTTTTGATCTAATCGGTCAAACAGTTTTACAAAAAGGTCTGAAATTGTTCACGCTTCAGCTGGAGTCATTAAAACAGTTCACTCACGCACTGAATCATTTGCAGTGGTTTCTCACACCAAAATAGTAAGGGGATATTTTAAAATACAGAAAAGAAAAGAAGATTTGATAAAAACACTGAAGCAAAGCGATTTGTCAGAATGGCTATTAAATTTCTAATTTTTAAAAACAATTTTAATGCACTTTTTCTTATCTCTCACAAAGCATACGCAGGTTGTGTGTACACATATCCAAACTGAATTTAACTGTCAGCACATGGCAACATCTGTAAAAATACAGCCATTTTCACACATTTCTATGTTCATTTAGGATCACTTCCTTGCAGCTGAACACTTGTGCACTTACACTCAGATTAAATGTTTTTCATTCTAAAGAGCTGCAGCCATTAGAGAAGGCTGTTAGTGTTTAGTGCGCTCTCTTTAGATCTGCTGAGACGAAACATCCTGTGGGGGAAATAGTCTTCACAGGGATGAGAAACATAAGAATACACACATCTGTATTTGCCTGTGTTTTTAAAATTTTGCCTCATGCTGTGCTATGGCCTTACAAGGCCAATACACGCCTTTAAAAAATAAAAAATTATAATAATGTACTATAATGAATAATCATATATAATGAAATATCAGCGATGTTGCTTGCCATATATAAAAAGGTGTTCAAGAGCAATAGGAATATTTAATTTTTTTCTCTTGTGCTCACAAACATACAGTAAAAATAGCAATATTATGTAATACATATCATCATTCTAATATGCTGAGTGATTTGCTGCTCAAGAAACATTTCTTTATTATTAATAATAAAAACAGTTGTGCTTAATATTTTTCTGGAAACACTGATAAACTTTTTTTCAGGATTCTTTGATTAATAAAAATAAAAAATAATAAAAAGAACAGCATTTATGTGAACTATAAATCTTTTGTGACATTACACAGGTTTTTTTTTTTTTTTGTGTCACTTCTGATTAACTGAATGTATCCTTTTTGTCTCCTTTTTTCATTTTACTTATAATTACCTGAAACCTGAATGGCAGTGTATCACAGATTTCACAAAAAGCTTCATTAAAAAAGCTACATAAATCTGCATTAACACTGACATTGACAATAAGAAATGTTTCTTGAGCACCAAATCAGCATATTAGAATGATTTCTGAAGGATCATGTGACACTGAAGACTGGAGTATTAACTATTCAAACAGAAACTTATGAATTGCAGTAATAATGTTTACCAGTTTAACTAAATTGTACTATTACTATCTTTGACCAGTAAACAGAGAAGAACTTCCAAAAAAGAGACCTTGTCAGCACTTTTCTGCCTCCAAATTGTTGTTGTATCTGAAGAACAGGGTGGCCTGGCACTGCTTTAACAGTGGCCCCGGCCAGAGAGTGGGCTTCCTGTCAGACTTGCCATGAAGGTACAGAGGAGCTCTATTCTGAGTGAGCAAATATGCAGGAGTGCAATTGACTTCAAAGTCCAAGGCTGCCCCTCTCACAGAGCCCAGAGTCTCTGAACTCCTACCAATGTCCCTTTAATCGCACAAAGAGCCCAAGAGCGCTTGTATGTGTGTGTCAGAGAGAGGGGGCTGTCCAGAGCACAAAGATCAGATCAGTGCATTTGTAATATAAAAGAATCGGTTCCTAACACATTTCCTCTTTTATTCTCTATCGCTATCACAATCCTCCTTTCTTTTGTGCTTTTAATTCAGCAGCATTGAGCCACAGAGAGGCTCTGTGACGTGCAGCCCCCTGTGTGTGTTTGTGTGTGTAATTGTGTGCTTCTGTGTCTTGTTACAAGACCCGACTGGCTTTTCAATTATAGATCACCTACAGGCTCAAACAAACCTACTGTCCTTCCAAGCAGCAATTTAAAACATTCAAAAATCCCTCATGAAATTCAAAGTGAATAATTATGAAACTAAATGAACAGAAGTTTGAATAAGCACAGTATTTTATCTAAAAATAGCGAATATTAGATTCACGCTCTAAATTCACTGTGACTAGGCTACATGCTGAAAACATGGCCACTGCAATGAAGCAGCCATAGAATCAACAACCCAGCAACACATCACAACAAATCCCACAACACAAAGCTGGACCTGCCTCATGATGTAAACCTACTTTTATAGTTCATTGTGTCAGAACTTTCTTCTGAATGAAGACAGAAGAAGCTGTTGGTTAACCACACCATTGTTTTTTTAAAAGACAGGTTTAACATAATTGTAAAAGAAAAGTATATTCAACAAAGCAATGTGCATACTTTATGGTGAAACATTGCTGAAATGGATTTTACAATAGAACAACTAGAGAAAAATGGCAACCTAAAAATGGTATTAACTGGCTGTATTTAAGCCAAATATTGGTAAATTAACCTAAATACATGAATTTATACAAACAAAACTATTTTATGCATCATAAATACCTCTTTATGGTAACAATTGCGGGGTTTTACAGTGTATCGCCTTATAATCAGCGAAGAAAGGGGCATTCTTCGTGCTAACCATCACATTTGTTTAGATTTAATTTACAAAGTTGTGTGTTCTTCATTCATGTTATCAGTTATATTGTGAGGCATAGATGTCATTTATAATGATAGCATCTGTATGTTATGATTACATGGTTATATGAACTTACAGTCATCATGTTTAAATAAGTTTAAAATAATATCGCAATGTATTATTTTCAGTGCATTTAACAGAAAAGAACATTTTAATAGCTCAAATACAAAAATCATAACATCTAAATGAACTGGTTTTATTCAATTCGCTGAATCAACCTAATACAGTACATTTATACCAACAGAACTCAATACTTTTTAATGCGTTGAATCAAGTAGAAATATCTCTTCAAGATATTGCAGGTTACCACTTTTTACAGTGTTGGTTAGTATAGTAGCATTACATAATTCAATCATTTTTATTCATGATTAAAAATATTAAAAATGATGTAATTTAATGACTTATGTAGAAACTGTAAAATTGACTAAACTGCCATCCTGTAATGCTTGTAGTTTGTAGTCACTGTTTTTTATGTTCTGGTACACAGGGCACTCATTTTTTACTGTAAAATTTAACAAAAACAATTACGGTAGTCTATATAGGCTAAGTTTTCTTTCTCACAAACACATGCAAAAACCCCAGACCGAAGCAGACATCAGCTGGGACTAAAACACCTGACACTAGCTCTTCCTCATGTCTCAGTCCTGAAGGCCACCTTTCATCCCAGATCACTGCAGTAAAACAGCAGCAACCCATATAATACAGACAAGCAAACTCTTTTTTTAGGCATTGCTATCCTAGTCCATAAACTACTTGCAAGAAACCCAACTGCATGCACGTCCAAAGCATGTTGAGCAATCCCTTGATGGTCCTGCATAGCACATCAACGTATATGAGGCAACAACATATATCATTTAAACATATATGTGACCATGGAGCACAAAACCAGTCATAAGTAGCACAGGTATATTTGTCGCAATAGCCAACAATACATTGTATGGGTCAAAATGATAAATTTTTCATTTATCCCAAAAATCATTAGGACATTAAGTAAAGATTATGTTCCATGAAGATATTTTGTACATTTCCTACCGTAAAGATATCAAAACTTAATTTTGATTGCTAAGAACATCATTTGAGCAACTTTAAAGGCGATATTCTCTCAATATTTTGATTTTTTTTCACCCTCAGATTCCAGAATTTCAAATAGTTGTATCTCGGCCAAATATTGTCCAATCCTAACAAACCATACATTAATGGAAAGCTTATTCAGTCAGCGTTCAATGTATAAATTCAGATGTATAAATCTCAATTTCAAAAAATTGACCCTTATGACTGGTTTTGTGGTCCAGGGTCACATATCTAGTTCACAAGACTCGAATTTCAATAGCTCATCTATCAACTAACAATCAAAGTAGTTAGTGAAGCTTCCGATACGCCAGCTTTGTGACTTTGATCAATTGTCATGACACAGCACACGAACAGACGACGACACGAAGCACATGCTTCCGGCGGATATCGCCAACTAATATTTAATCCACCACCTTGGATTCTTACAGCAAAGCAGCATGCCTTAAAAACAAACAAACAAACAGACACAAAACAGCTTGTTTGATGCGTGTCAGACGAAGGAGCGGCATCCGGTCGACACGGTTTTCATACCTGCGCTGTCCATGGTGCTGTAGTCGTCCTGCCGCGCGGGGCCTGTTTTAACGCTTCCGAGGGTCACTGCCGTCAAACCGCCGCCGCCGCCGCTTCGTCCCCCGGTGCAGAAGTCTCCGCTGCTATCGACCAGCTGCAAAGATTCGTAGCCATCGTAACTGCTCTTTTTCTTGTAGCCACCTAGCAGGCTCATGAGCACAATTGGGAATCACATAGACGTACGACAACGACGATTTCAAGAGACTAGGGGAATGCACATGTTCTGTGGGACAGCTCGGAGGGAGGGAATAATGTCCCGCTACATACGGCCGCTAGCTGCAGGAGAGAAGAGGGCGGTGTGTCATCAAGCGCCGCATTTACTACGCTGCACACACACAGAGCCAGCAGCCAATCAATGCAGCCGGTTAACATCCCACTCTGCACCCTCTGTCCACATCCTGTGCCTGCTTTGTATCTCATTATTTCAATTAGACAAACGTATAATAAATCTAATATTAACAAACGTTATTATGATGGCCATCATAACACAGGCAAATAGTTAATACATGAAAAGAAAATGTTATTTTGCATTGCTACTTTATTTTCATAACAATTAAGCTCATTTACCATTATTTTAATTTGAAAAATCATTGTATTATAGTAAAAGTTATATAGCCTACTATGAAGTTAATTAATATAAAAGTTGTTAAATATCGCCGTATTACAATAATATGAATCATCATTGAGAATAATAGATATTAAATAACAAACAAAAAAACTAATCTAAAATGTTCTGATACATTAATTAATATTTAGGAGGGAAATGTGCTTAAAAAGGGTTAGTTCACCCAAAAATGAAAATTAGTCCATGTTTTACTCACCCTCAATGCATCCTATGTGTATATGACTTTCTTCTTTCAGATGAATCCAATCGGAGTTATATTCAAAAATTGTCCTGGCTCTTTCATGCTCTATAATGACATGGGCGGGTGTTTTTGTTCAACAGTGCATATGTAGTCAAATAAAGCGCACACATTCATATTAAAACGTGCATCACACGGCTCCGGGGGGTAAATAAAGGCCTCCTGTAGCGAATCGATGAGTTTTTGTAAAAGAATAATTAATTAATTAAAAGCATACAAAACAGTTTTGTGTAACTTCCGCTATCTGTCAAGGTTGTTACCTTACAAACAAATGTGCTATCCATTCTTTTTACAAAGACTTGTTAATAAGGCTTCATATTAGTAAACATTGCAATATTGACCAATTGAACTACCATTGAGTAGTTAGGTGGCAGATATTTATACTTCAGTACTGTAGTACATTATAAAACAGTGTGCAATAACTTATTGAGTGTAAATTATCATACATTTTATTTGATGAACGCCACTTTATTGGGACAAAAACCTACCTACAGCTAAACACACTGTATTATTAATGAGGCGTTTAATTTCCACTTTTCGAATATTTACTTAAATTTTTATTGAAAATAAATGCCTTTCTGATCTGGTATGTGATGGGAAAAGGAGTTGCACGAGTTTGACAAAAGCCGGATTCAAACTCGGATCGCTCGCATCAACAGCACACATCTCGCGTCTTTTACTCTCAGCGCCACTGATTCTACAGAAACCCACGTGTCTTTTGCAGTGCTGTTTATCGCAGCCAGGCATTGGTGGGCGGAGTTAATGTAAAAAGCCTCTGCTAACAGATTGGTCTATTTGTCGTTAGAGTAAACGACAAATAAAAACTTTTTAGAGTTGCTTGACAGCAAAATTTAATTATGTTTGCATAATTGAAATATTAACTTTATTTATATATTATATTACTGCAATATTAATATTACTATTTAATATCTTTGAAACAATGTATAAAGCGCTATAGAGATAAAGGTGATGTGATTTGACTTGATCGGAGTGCCGTAGAGATTAAAGTACAATTTATGTCCTACTAATGATATTGTTTTTAGATGCACAGCGATGGTTTGTAGTTTACATGTATATACGTACATGTACAAATCTTACATTTATAACTGTTCCCCGACCTCCAGTTCACTCATGCGTTTGAAGATAAAAAAAAACGTCACATGGGAAACACGTTGCTTTCTGGGAAACAGTATCCCATGCAGACATCAAATTTCAGCAAATGTAGCAGGTAATCCGGGCATTCCATGCATACAGAAAATTCACATACTATTCACAGTATTCACACAGCATACTGCAATATAGTAGGAGTTGTATGATAGTATGCCATTCGGAACACAGCTTCTGTACTGATTTCAGTGTACTTGAGTTATATTTAGCAGATTTTGGCAAATATAGTAGGTCATCCGGGTATTCCATGCATACAGAAAATTTGCATACTATGCGCAGTATACATACTGGATGCTGCAGAAATAGTAAGAGTAGTATGATAGTATGGCATTTCGAACACAGCCACTGCCTTTCTGGTGGATGACGTAGGACGTAGGCGCAGCGCATGCGCGTGTGAGTCTCGCAAAAACCAACGTTTGTTGACAGGAGCAAAGCAAGTAAAGTTTCCTTACTTTACCAAAGGAAAACCAGTCTCCTCTTGGCTTATATTGAAATCCTCCGACATTTTTCTTTACAAATCTTCGTTCTGTGCTTCTAATTCGTGACCGGCACATACAGTATTTCATACGTCATCCGCCAGAACGCTTCCGCGTTAGCAGAAGTGAGAAAAAGGTCGTTTGGGAATGTTTCGAATAAAAAGGAAAAAAAAAATAAAACATAAGTGCTGTTGTGGCTGCTGTGTGTCACATGACAACATACAACTGATGATGATGATGATGATTATTATTATCGTTTTAAATATGGATATTTGTCTTACAAAAACGCATCGATTCGCTACAGGAGGCCTTTATTCACCCCCTGGAGCCATGTGATGCACGTTTTAATATGGATGCACACACTTTATTTGACTACTTTTGACCTGTTGACACTACCACCCGCCCATTTCATTATAAAGCTTGAAAGAGCCAGGAAAATTTTGAATATAACTCTGATTGGATTCGTCTAAAAAAAAAGTCATATACACCTATAGGATACCTAGAGGGTGAGTAAAACATGGACTAATTTTAATTTTTGGGTGAACTAACCCTTTAACTGTCATGAAAATGATTAAACAAAAAATTAAAAATTAAAAAAAACTTTTAAAAAATTACATTTCTTATTCTGTAGAATTTCTAACCAGCCCCAAAATCTGCACATCCAGATTGTTAATAAATCACCCCTTTCTTGTTTGTTTATTAACTATTTTAGCCAATTTTATCATGCATGCTTTTAGAATTTCTCTCAAAATAAGCATAAAGAAATTGGGGTGCAGAATCTGTCTATGGTTTATTAATAGAATCTTTTTTGTTTTGTTTTGTCTGAAAAGCTTCAGCAAACAGCTTGTTCTTGTTCAAATCTGCTTGTTTTTGCTTTGCATACAAATAAATAAACATTTCAGAACAAGTCATTTCTAAACACTAAACACTGTAAGACTTGATAACAAAGGCATGCATATTTAGTATGTAAAAGGTAAAAATCCCTCTTCTCCAGTAAAGAAAAACCAAGTGTACTTTTATGGCTGTTTGGTTCAAACATAAATTTGTCTTGGCTGTATCTGTGCACTGCAGTGCTAAATAAATGTTGTTGTTATGGCATGGGCTTTGCATTGTTTTCTGTGCCGAGCAGTTACACAAAAAATACGCTTTTTTGGCTTTATAGTCTATGGGTAACCCTGATATAGTGTTTAGTGCTTTGCCAGTGGAAGTCAGGCAATCCAAGACTTCCTCTCTGGTAGGATGATTTATCTCTAATTGAGCAACTTGATGCTTCCCTTCATGCAGCCCCCTTGCTTGGCATTCACTGTGGCTACATGCTTTCTCATAAGAGAGCTGAAGTCCGGGCAACCCTTTGAGACGAGTGAGACTGAGAACACAGCATGTAGGAAGTGTCACCAAGAAAAAGGCTCTGGTTGCTGTCTGCCATAAATTACCAATTTAACGCTAACTCCAATTCGTTCGTTTACCTTTACCGTTATAAAAACAATCAGTAAACGTGACCCGGGGTCAGCTAGAGGACAGCTGAAATACAAACTTTAAGAAAGACAAAAAGATATGATCATGTTGCTTTAATCCCATGGTACTATTTGAAGGGCAAGAGAATGTCAATATTGTTATTTCAGTATATATAATGAAAATCATCAGCTGAGAAAACGGTAAGCATTTTTGTTCAACAGCTTTTTTAAAAATTATTATTAAAAAGCTTGCTTCTGCCACAGGATAAAAAAAAAATGCACCTATTTTTTTCCCATGACTGAGTTTGTATCTCACAATTTTGATTTTTTTTCTGACTTTTCCTTGCAATTCTGACTTTTTTTTTTAGAACTGTGATAGAACTAGAATAGAATTGTGAGATATAAACTCTTATATAAAATATAAGTATTTTTATTTTTTTGTTCAGTGGTGGGAAAAAAACAATTGTGAGACGTAAACTCGTAATTGCAAGCACAAAAAACAGCATTCTGAGTTTATATCTCACAAATTTGAGGAAAAAAAGTCACATTACCTTTTTATCACTTTTTTTTAAAATCTCTTGGCAGAAACGGGCTAAGTTAATCTTACACTCACACAAGGTTGTTTTTTAACACATCTTGTGATCTTTTTCAAGGCCTGTAACTTGTAAATGTCTGATAATCTGTCACCTACAATGTTACAAGCGTCTTTCAAAAAAGGCAGATCTTGTACTTTATACATGCGTAGAAAGCAAGACTGGACTGAAGGAAATAAGCATTATTTTCTCTTTTTATTTTAATATGTTTAAAAGACAGCCTTCATATTCACAAACTGGTATCTGTATAAGACTACAACGGATTTTATGAAACCATTAACAAAGCTAACATGCCTCACGCACTGTAGGTGATTCAGGTGACACTCAGACCACAATGTATCTTGGTTAATATGTCGGCTGAATGAAGTGGACTTGGATTCATGACTGGGTTTGGATTAATTTTTAACATAACGAAAGCTTACATTGTAGTAGCTTGCTTAAAAGAAGTTACTAAGGTTGCATTAACCCTTATAGTTTAAACCGATAGTTTGTTGCAGTTGGTAAAAAATAATATAGGCTTAAAACTCACATTGGATAAATTCAGCTGAACAGCTAATATGTGGCATCATCAGTCATGAGAAACATACTAAACTAAAGCAGAGACTGTGAGGACATGCCATTTTGCGTCCATGGCAACAGAGGCAGGGAGCGCACCCTTCTGCTCAGCTCTATTACAGTGCAAGGGATTTCCCTTAACCTTTTAAACCATCATAAACTGACCTTGTCCGTATTATAGATTACACATTAAAAGCAATCAAACAACATAACACCTTCTTTGTCAATGATCAAATTTCAGTGATTTGTTTTTCTGTTAAACATAGAGAAGATGGATCAGAAGAGATCATACAATTTTGTGCCATTTACTACCATTTTCCAGAATAAATGAAGAGCGGATTTAATCATTGCTTATCAGTGGATCAAACTAACAGTAATATTGTACGGAATAAAATGAACTAGCACACATCAGGTAAATTATCAGATTCCTTTTTTTTCCTCATTTGCCCTGAATGTGTTTATTAGTTTAGCTATTATATTATATATTATTTAAAAATGTATTCCATAAAATGTTATATTGGAGATCTATTTATCTATATACATTTGTTTTTATTACCCTGTTGGAAAATTGTGTTTTAGAATATATAGCTGGTTTCTATCTGGTCTAAACTGATCAGCAGCTGTTCCATGATGGTACCTTCTTGTAGCATCTTGGAAATGCTAGCTAGCCAGCTACATACATACATACATGCATACATAAATTAATAAAGTAATTAATGCATACATACATAATAAGTAACAAATACATAAATCATAACACATAAAAGATCATAAAAGCTTAAGATGTTCAAGTTGTTGTTTTTTGGCCGATGGTAGCTGGCTTGCACCTGCTAATATGCCAAGCTAAAAACTATCTACCAATCATCTACAATCTTAAAGCTAGATTTTCCTTGGTTAATCTTTAGTCGAAATCTCGGTTCATCAGAATAAATAATAACAGTAAGCGATGATGATTACTAAACCATCAGCTCCTGTGCATCAGCCACCGATCAGCTGATCTGCTTTGCATGTCGTGACTCATGTAGGTTATTGCTTCTTAAAACAGGCCTATGTCATATAAAAATTCTCAAATGCGATATTAAGCTGCAACGATGTTGACATGATGAAGACCACATCTAAACAAAACGCCTATGGCACTCTATAAAACGTAATAGTTATTTAGCAATGCAGAAAAGGATAAAAATCCAACCTCGGGATTGATTATGACATCACGACAGCCACGACGGTTTATATATTAATAACAATTCACTACATAATATCCAAGATGTCTCGTTCAATGCTGTATGGCTACAGCTAACGTTACTAATAATAAACACATTCAGCGGTTTATAAACAGCGTTTTCCTCCTACCTTTCGACGCACGGTCTCTCATTCTCCGATACTACAGCTGATGTCAGAAACGCTGACCTTTCATTTGTCATTCGCTGGCTGTCAAAGGTCAGATTGGCGCGTGTCCCGGCGAATCGCGCTGCGTCTCGAACAAGCGCTCGGTCAGATGAAGAGCTACTTCAGCATCATCGAATCAAAACCTTCAAGCCAGATCCACAGCCGATCGTCAGTTTGATCTAGATTAATAAACATGCATATTTATTATTTTTTATTTTCAAAATGTTTAATTATTCTAACTGTACAAAGTATGCACGTAACCGTTCATATTTAGGAAATATTTGAATTGGAGTCAAATCTATCTCTGATTTGTTGTAGATTTATTTTAAACGACAGGCTATTATACAGTCAGACTTGACTATTTATTTATTTGTTTTTCATGGGAAGGATGATGATAATTATAGCTGTGTGTCATATTGTGGATTTCCGTGATCCTGCGCACAGACTACGGACGCAGATGGTATGTGCTACTATGGCTGAGGCTGAGCTCTTGAATATTAATTAGATTACGGTGACGTTGTACGGCAAAATTCCTGGAACGTCCAACTGGGAGCGTCTGTTATTTTACCTTCTTAATATTCATGAGGCAAGCCTTTGCCGTAGTAGGATTTGTAAACCTTAGTACACATAAACGAGCAGCCCCCATAGTCAGAGTATCCCACCCCTAGGACAACCTTCCTAACAGCTGGCCAGATGCCACGCCGCTTTTGCGTAGACATTTTTACCTGCAGAAAGCTAATAATAATCATCATCATCATCAGTTGTATGTCGTCATGTGACACACAGCAGCCACAACAGCACTTATGTTTTATTTATTTTTTCCTTTTTATTCGAAACATTCCCAAACGCATTAACTATATCATGAAATATCTCGATTCTCACCTTTATAGATTTTGTTGATAGTGGGCGATGGTCAAAGTAACCTAAAAATGTAATCTATTAACTATAAAAACCTGTTTGTTTATGGGTGTCATGCCATAACATATTTTTAATACGACTGACTTTATATTTAATGTGAATTTAACATTGAAAGTTAATGTGAATAAAAACATTGCAAGTTAGGCTACTAATCTGAACAATTTCATTGTACAGAAAGAGAGCAAAGAACATTTACATTATCAAAGAACATTTTCACTGACAGTCTAGAGTTCAAGCACTCTCAAAAACTCCCATTAAAATCACTGAAGCTGTTTACACTATGAAATTAATATCTTACAGATTCGTACACACATTTGCACTTTGTTGTTTCTGACCAAAATTCGCCAGAAAGAGGTATTCAGTCAACGAGCGAGTGAATTTTTAGCGACGACTCATCTGAACACCTCTGATTGGTCATTGCATTCATAAGCTCAACAGAATCGTGTGTGATTGGTTATAATGCGCAGTGCTGTACAAACACATCTGTCTCTGGCTCAGCGCCAGCCAGTGAACACAGAATTGAATTTAGCAGCTGATGATAGACGCACTGAACGTTCTAATCACGCTGGTGTGATTGTATCAAATATAAAAAAATACGAACCGGCTATTTTTGGTCTTTTGGAAGCTGCATTCAAAATCCACTTGGCTCAAAAATCTGAGGGGGCACGTGCCCCCTCACTTTGAATGGGCATGATGCCTCTGAGCCTAATAAAAATGCTCATTTTAGAATTGTGTATTGTTTTTATGTTGTGAATACATTTTTATGTGTATTATACCACTTGTGGAGGTCCAAAGACAAATTTCTGTGAAAATTAATAATAAGGATTCAATTCAAATCAAAAGACTACATTCAACATTTCTGCGAAAATAAGTTTATTTTCTTTGGAAAAAAAGGAAAGCTCAAGCATGTAAATTCTTGTATATGGTATTGCACAACAAGAAGGTGTGGATATACTTTGAGTGTTTTCTCCATTCTGTATTGTCTGGTATGTAAGACTGACATAGACTCAAACAGAACATGGGAGAGAGAACAGGAAGCAAGAAAGAATAAAAGAAAAATAAACAGAGAGAAATAAAGATAGGCTGATAACTATAAAGTCATGTGTGCCTAACACTCCTTCAGCTTCTCTATGTTTCAGGGACAAAAATTGTAATCTAATTGTAATTTAATCTGTGGTTTTTGATAAAGACTGTTTTAATCTTCTGGATAAAAAACAAAAAACAAAACCATCACTGTTGTTCTGGTTGAACAGTCACAGTTAACCCCATTAGATTATTTTCTATCAACGGCTCTCCCAGATATGGCTCTTAAAAATGCAATGCTGAACAGTATTTATGAAAGAAGGCAGTGTTTAAAGAATATCTGGTATGGTATAGGATTATTTTATCACATTATACTTATATATTGCCATTTGCTAAAAGTGTTACTCATATATTGGTTTGATTTTTAACACAGTTACACATTCTATCAATGTATTTCAAAGAATAATGCCTGGTGTTTACAATAGCCATTTCAGCAGATCAAGAAATTGAACTTCTCCAAGGCATATCTGGCCTATTTGGATTATAGAGCTTGAAAAACACATAAAAATAATTATAGCATTTTTTATAGTATATAGAAGAATGGTAACACTACTATGAAATATATAAGAAAGGCAAACATCACAGATATAAAATAAAGCCCCTTCAGAAATAATTAAATCTCACTGGAATGCTTGAACTGTTCAGTGTCTCATTCACTTACACAAGGTCACATGCGTCTACCCTTCAATATTCATATGCGATTTAATCACATCTATATAAAATCTGTGCACTCTGAGTTGAAATCTAGGAAACATTAACACTTTTAGAACCATTGTACTTGTAAGATATAAATTGAATTTTACCCCGACTGATTCACAGATTCCAGTAAATGCTAAAAGCAGAGAACAAGTACTTCAAATGTATGAAAACTTTTCAGGAACAGAAATAATCAAAGCTAGCACTATGAATAATACTATGGACAAGTTGCGACGATAAAAATGCATGGAATCTTTGGAAACCAAATGTGGTCAATTAGTAAATCCTCTGAGATGAGGCCACGCTGTTTTCTTTGATATGAGACTGTCAGAGGATTCCTTCAGTGAGTTGAAGCACAACGAGCATCTGATTGGATGGTGGGGATCTTTGTGCTGAGAAGTGTGTTGATATACGGCCAGATCCGATCTGTCTCTGTGTCCGAGAATGTGTACAGGATGCCTTTAGCCCTTTAACATAGAATTACAATGCTTTTTAGTAAACAGGGGAACAAGTTTTCAGAAGGACATTACAAGCACACTGGGTGAGACTTGGTGAGACTCAAATATATATATTCATGAGCTTACTTGTAAAAGTCTGTGACAGGTTTGGCAACATCTTTGTAGTGTCTCAGTCTGGCCACCAGGGCTTCTGGTCTGTCATCCTCCTGTTGAATCAATGGTTCTCCTGTGATGTCATCGATCCCCTGTAAACACAACAGATGTTAGCAAAACCGTTATGATTTGATTGTGATTGTGTATGTTTAAATTATTTCATCCAAAGCAATTTACAAATGAGGAATGCAACAATGCTAGCAATAGAAAGTTTCATACATTGCCCATAATAGTACAAGCTACAAGAAGGATGGAATAGGCTAGTTCACCCAAAACTGAAAATTTGCTCAAAATTTACTCACCCTCAGACCATTCAAGATGTAGATGAGTTTATGTCTTCATCAGACCAGATTTGGAGAAGTTTAGCATTACATCACTTGCTAACCAATGGATTATCTGTATTGAGATTTCACTGCAGAGAATCACTTTCAAAATGAGGGTTCAACATTACACGATCAACATCCGTGTGCTGCGGCTGACACAGAACAGCATACGCTGTTTGCGTGCAGTGGATACTCTTCAAAATGGCGCTACAGTGATTTGTTGAATAACGTCGTTATTTTTGTTTTGTTTTCCCTGATGTCACATGGATTATTTTACCGATTTCCTTGCTACATTTCTGGACGTTGATCGTGTTAATTCCATTGCTGTCTATGGGAGGGTTAGACAGCTCTCAGAATGCATCAAAAATATCCTAATTTGTGTTCTGAAGATGAACGGAGGTCTTACAGGTTTGGAACGATATGAGGGTGAGTAATTAATGACAAAATTTTCATTTTGGGGTGGAGTAACCATTTAACTTAATTGCAGTGCATGTTTGTAAGAAACAAATCATAAAGGCAACTTAACTTTAAACTGTCACTTCTGGCCAAAATACCAGTCCATAATCCATAATATTCCTTCCTCCAGTGAAAAACTTCATCCCCGTTGTCCTCTCACTCACCAACATATTTGTTGAGAACTGTTTTGGGCTGTTTTCACTTGTAAAATGGTGCTTGACCTTGTGCATATTTCTCTCCTAATTCAAACAAGACTTATTACTTATGCAATATTATGGATAGAGGACTTATATTTTTATTTTTATATAAGGTTTATACAAGGTAATGGTTTGAGGTTAATTAAAAACATCTTAATTTGTTCATTACAAACACGCAGCCTTTTACTTCACTGGACGTTAATTAATGGACTGGAATTGTAAACGTGGATTACTTGTGGATTACTGTGATGTTTTTATCAGCTGTTTAAATTGTCATTCCAACGGTACCCCCGTTCACTGCAGAGAATCCATTGCCGAGCAACTGATGTAATTTTTTTCAAATATTTTCCAATGAAGAAACACATCTACACCTTTAAAGGCCTAAGGGTGAGCAAATTTAAGTTTTTGGGTCAACTACGTCTTTAAGTGCAACTATTCCTTAACGAGATACAGCTAGCAGCGTAACACAGCTAAAAAACGTTCAGGTTTTTGTGAAATAAAGCCATACAACAGGTGTGTACCAAGTCCTACACCTAGAGGGCCAGAGTTTAGATCCAACCCTGCTTCAAAACACCTGGCTGCAATTTTGAAGTAATTTCAAAGACCTTTATTAGCTGGTTCAGGGGGCTTTAACGCTGGGACTAATGCAAGAAGATAGATGAGTTTTATAAGGGTAGTTTAAAATGGAAAATTTAAATTCTGCTATGCAGAAGCATTTACTGTTTTCCATTTGAAGAAAATTATGTTTCATTCTCACTATGTTACTCACACTCACAAATTGGGAAACATTTGTGTCTCAATCCACTGCATAGTTCAGTGGTAAATACACTGCCCAGGGAGTCATCCAGACTAAAAAAATAAATAAAGTAACTAAAAACGGTAACATATAAACTAATGGGTTTTATTTCAGTTAAAAGCATTATTTAATATCAGTAAATCAGCCTAAATACATTGATTTACACCTACAAAACTATTTTTATGAGTCAGATTAGGTAAAGTAACAGGTTACCAGGTTTTACAATGTATTTCTGATGCTGCTCTTCTGTCCAAATCATTCCAGTGCATAGAAATGTTTGCGCCTTAGAAATCAGAAATAGGACTGAGTAGTAGAGTTTAAATAATATGCAATAATATGTATAATTTTTTTTGCAGAAACAATGATATAAGGGAATGGAGATTTGTTTTAACATTTATTATTCTTTCAAAACCAACTAACTTTTTGCTATTTTAATGTTGCTACATACCCAGTTACCAAAAATATGTTCTAAGATTAATTTTTCAAAATGTTTAATTTTTCAAAAGGTTTTTCTTGGTTATATGAATGTTAAGGGAACGTTCCATTGTATCATTCTGCAAACATTATAACATAAAGTTACTTTTGAATGGTCTTTGACCATTCTGAAACAAACCCCCAGCTAAAACGTTTCAGAAAAAAATTATTCATATGAGCAATGTATAAATAACATATTTATGCTAGCATTTTGAGAACATTATTAAAAACCAGATAACTCTGAATAAACATTCTGTTAATATTTCTCAAAGAATGTTTTGTAACTTTGAGAGAACCTTGCCAAACTTAGCTGAAAGACTAAAATGTTCACCTGGACGCGGGGAGGATTGAAGCACATGTTATACACTCTGCCACTGGGTGGATGTATCCATCGATGTCGCAGCCTTTCCTTCAGTGTTTCCAGAGGAATGTTAAGATTGATGGCTACATCCAGATCACAGGCACTGTTCAGGGCTTCAGCCTGAGCTAGTGTTCGAGGGAAACCTGGAAGGCAAGTGCACAAAATGACTTCTAATACTTGAATACAGGCCAAAATGGATTATTCACATGAGTAATTACATTTCCTTTCTTATTTGATTATAACATTTTACAATATTAGCATTAGGTTACAAATAAATACTATTTTGAAATGTCACTTTAGTTGCAATATGTAGTTTCGTAACTATGCATAAATGTCAAGTGTTGCAATACTACATCCTTATTGGGTGCAGGGCATTATAGTGTTTTGTATCATTATAAACTTGTCAGTAGGGCACCTGCTTTCATTATTTATGACCGTGTGTAGATACTTTTTTTGTGAGTCTACATTAATATTAAGCTTAAAGTTTAGCCTTTGGAGTTTCAGGTTTAATGTTTACAGTCCTGCAGTAAAGGATCACTAGTTTTACTCCATGTAGCAAGAATATTTAAACCTGTTTTGTAGGTCACGTTGCACATCTTCAAATCAATGTTTGATATCCTATCATTCTATTTTAGGAACTTGGACTTTCTAAGCTAGCAGCTGTTATATCTTGACTTTCTGGTCTTACAAATCAGTAATCAATTGATAAAATGGAAATAGGCAAGTCATTTTCAGTACTCCTTAGCTTACTTCCTAACAATACAGACTGTTTTGAGTTTCTGTTGAATGAAGAAATGAAAGTTCCCAAAGAGTTCCTCTAAAGAGATTTAGCTTTAGCTTAGTCTTAAACAAATAAAAAATATTATAGCAAAAAAGATCAAGTATTAAATGGGATTTACCACCATACCATCCAACAACCAGCTGTATTTGGTCATCTCCTCCAATCTAGGCAGCAGAAGACGTGTCATGACATGGTCTGGTACCAGCAATCCTTTTTTTATATACGTCTTAGCTTGAACACCAGCCTCTGCAGAAAAGACAATGAATGGAACACATATCTTGCATACTAATCATCAAACCTATGGCTTTACACATATCTTTAATAAGCTGCTTTCTATGACATTTCTTCAAGAATGGAAGCTAATAAGATTTTAATAAATTTTTTCTACTTATGTTCATACTTAAAATGCACACATAAACTTTAACTGAGACAAATCAATTATTAATCATATGATTTTAACCAGCAACTAGAGTGTTAATCATATAATAGATTGGAACAGTCACATGAGGGTTTTGAGACACTGAGACCCAATAATCACAAATTACAACCTTTTACAATTTGCAACAACTATTGATTTTTAGTGTATTTCTAATGCACAAATAAATTTAGTATAAATGTGTGTTAATGCTACATTTTTTTTAACCTAAGGCTTTATACTAAAAGGATTTGCCAACCATAACTTTACTGAGCATGAATAAAAAGTCTACTCTAAGTAATGTGTTAATTAGTAGGCTATACAATATGTGGATTAGCATGAACATTCCTCTTTACGTGTACATGTAAAGTCTTTATCTACATGTATGAGTGCCAGCTTAAGTCTTAATAAGGGAGGTGGCATAGCAACAATGCAATAAAACAGAAATGTGGAGTGGCATCTTGCCAGCATGGCAACTTTCTAAGGCATTTACCTCACACGAACTCACACATCATGACGTCCGAGGTTATACTAACCACATATTCCAGATTGGGAAGACTAAATGTTGAAGTTAACGAATCGATAAACCTCTAATCTTAACATATAAACCACAACAGTGGTTACGCCCCTCCGTATGATCAACGATTCCCTTCAGTTTTACAGTGGCTGTGTCTCAAAACCTAGCGAGATGCCTATCTAGCATTTGTTGGCATCGACAGGCTTTCCAGAGCTAACGTGAGTCCAGGAAAATTTAAAGTTTGCACATTTTTGAAGAGCACGCACCAGTTTTCGCAGCGATGTTTTCTCGAACAAAGTCTCCACTGGACAAATGTTTAAGGCCGAAACTGTGCGCAATCCTCTCCGATATGGTCCCCTTCCCCGAGCCTGGTGGACCCATGATAACAGCCCGGAATAACTTGGACATTTCCTCACTTAACTGCCCTGTTTACAACAAACGAGTCCAGCATTACACGTGAAATCATGCAACTCGTGCACTTAATGTAGTATGCGACGTAGTGCGCGTTTGCATTACAGTTCAGATTTTACAGTTCTGTTAAAGCAGATCTTCAGTGCAGAATGAGGGGTGGGGACCTGTAACATCGAATAAAACCACAGATTCACACAATACAAGCGACTTTAAAAGTTATCGGTCAAAAACAACAAACAAACTTACCCACACAACAGAGTACTGTAATATTAAACTCTAATTTCCACGGTGAAAGTGGAGCCCGTTGTCACTGTTCATGAAAATTGGGCAGCCTTTCGCTGACGCACCGCCTACTGCTCTTTATGTGGAAGTGAGCGTCTCCTCTCTGCAAATGAATGGAGGAGAAACATAAACGCCCTATTTTAAACGCCTCTGGTACAGCATCGCACTGAAAAATATGCACAAGCTGTAACGTTACCGCACCGCATAGGAGTCTGGTCGTTGTAGTATTTAGTTGCAGCGCACTACATAAAATATCCTAAACAGTGTAAGCAAATTATTTTGTAATATGTATATGTACATTTACAATTAAGTGATAAATAATGACAGCTTGACTGTTATGCCGAAACAGACCGGGGCGGTGTTGCTACGGTTACCTCAGGCGAACAGTTTCTGTTTGTGACTGTCTGTTTACTTGCCGCAAGTTAAAAACATTGGGTTTGCTGAAAAAATCCAACTTTCAGCTTCCTGTTATGGTTATTCAGAGAGTCAGAGACACATATGACTATTATTTACAGAAGAAAATTACGGGCGTCCCAATTTGCGTAGCCTACTTGACCACAATATGTGCCATTTTATTTCAAAAAGTGCATTTTAAATGCACATATTTAACTGAAAAAGTTGAAACTCTTATCATATCGCAGATGTTATATGACAAAATAACCTTAAATAAATTTCATACACTACAGGGTATAGTACAGTACATACATCATTTGGAACACGCTACTGTTATTCTCTTCACATGCGACAAGCACATGGGTAAAACTGGTGTGATATTGCCCCCTGTCTGATTTAGGACATGATACACTTGTTGACTGTTATGACTGAAAAAATTCCGCAGATGCCACAGCATTGTTTTCTTCAAAAATGGGGCACTGACAGCACTGAAGCCATAGCGCAAATTGGGCTGCAAAATAATAAAATCATCTAAAAACTGTAACAAAATTATACCTTTTCTTAAATACTAAAACACACACAAAACAACTTTGATGTAAACTGACATATTTCATATTTTAATTCGTCGCTTCAACGACTGTTGTTATTATTGAATAGCATAGACCGACTCCTTAGAATCGCAAAACTAATCGGTTAATTATTTTTATTACACATTTGTTTCTGTCAATAAAAAGTTTAAAAACAAGCTGTTATGTCATCGTTACATCAAAAAAAAATCCACAGGAAATGTTTTACATAGGTGGCCTTGGAGACAAAAAGGTTAAACCCCCCTGAAATAGTCAGCTATAATCCCCATGTCAAACATTTATTTCCGAGGTGCCTTACGGTGGCGTCAGAACATAAGACATATTAAACGCAGTTGACTTCGGATATGTAATGTCAAAATCAATCGACTTTTTAAACCTTCTATACGGTAGGCGTCATTCTGCACTAAAGAAAGTGGTGAACTTTGAGCGTCAGGACCCGGAAGCGTGTTATTTTATTGTCACATGGCTTGAAGATTTCAATAACAACAAAAAATGGCGACAATCACGTTGTTCGCTGTAAGGCTTGCTGCGTCATTAAAAATATTCACGTAAACAAGGGAGTTCAGCGTTGAAAATGCAGGTAAGTACTTTTGCAGTCGGTAGAACAGTACATATGTCTACCTGTGATTGTGTTATTATATTAATGTTTTTACGTTAGAAGTATGTGGTGTTTGTTTTTGCCATGAGAGGGGTGTGTGCGCGCGCTGTTGGGCGTTAGCACGCATCAGTAGGCTACAGTACAAAATAAGACGACTTACAAGATATCAGACAAATAAACCAATCGATATAGCAAGTCAAGCAGCAACCGATATACACGCAGTATATTTACAATAGTTGTTGTGACGTATGATCATGTAATGCTGTTTCGTGTAATAACTTATGTATAATTGATTGTAGACTATATACTGACCTCATGACGTTCTAACAGGCTTAGTATAGTTTCATGTATAAATTATGTTGCTCGAATGTTCCTAACATAAATTACTTTAGCCTATTTAAAACTGCACTTTTATCAACCATTAACATTTTTCTATGAGAAGTCTCAACACACTATAACAGCTAATGTTTCCCGTTTTAACCCATTGAAATGGTTTTCTTTCCTTTTTCCCCCCCTGAAACAGCCGCTAGAGGAATGTTAGGCAGATGTTTTGTCATAATTTGGCAGGCGTTTCCACTGTCCTGAGATGGCAAACACGACGCGCTGATGGAGTTGTTTACAAGAAGAGATTCGCACGAAGGGCGGGGGTGTTGTGGGCGGGGTCTGCGGGATGATGTGGGAGGAGCCAAGCGCATGCCAAATACGAGAGCAAAGTATAGTAGGTGGAGTCAGAGTTACCAAAACAAGTCTGTCGTCACAGGGGTGGTGTGTATGAATAATTAAAGCTCACAACGAAGGTATTGAATCTCTTGCTGTCAGATAGGGAGTTGACATCTAATTCAGTGTATCCAATGAAAATATGGCGTAAAGTCCAATCATGATATTATAATTTCTACTTTGTACAAGTTATGTTTAATAATAAAATGTTTGCATCTACTCGTTCCTATAATATACACAGATGGAAATGTCAAGTTTATTTAGCCTATATTGATTGTTATATCTTGAAAACAGTAAACATCACACTATGATATTTAAAGTCAAAGTTGATATCCCAGAGTGAACATGGACAAGAAGATGTGTGAAGAACTACTGCCCTGGTTCTGCTTGATTTGACAGGCTGCCCTGGTTCAGTTATCACAGTGCTGATGCTGTCCATCTTAAAGGTACAGTACTGTGATAACTGAAGGATGGCTGCCATCTTGACATCTAGCCTCACAAAAAATATTTTTATTTTTACAGGTGAAAAAGAGGTGAATAAATAAAATGAGAAAACTAGCAAAACAATAAAGATAAATGCAGAGAAATATGTTCTGAATTATAATAAACTGTGTCAAACTGTTGGGTGCCTTCTAATTTTATATATGAAAGTATGCATATTATGGTTGCTGTCATCAGTGTAATCAGTATAACTATCCTCCTAGGATCTAGCAAAAAGTTTTTGACATTTATTTTGACATTATAGATTTTTTGGGAAATAAAAAAAAACAAACTTTAAAATATATTACTTACATTTCACTTTCCTGTAGACATCAGGACTATAAAGAAAATTAAGACAACATTTCAGTTTGCATTTCAGTAAATGTTTTCGGTAACACTTTACAATAGGGTTCATTAGTTAACATTAGTTAACAACATTAGTAAACATGAGCTAAGAATGAACTACTTCTACAGCATTTATTAATCTTAGTCAATGTTTTAATTAATTTGAGCATTTACTAATGCATTATTAAAATCACAAGTTGTGTTTGTTAACATTAGTTAATGCACTGTGAACTAACATGAATAAACAATGAAAAACTGTATTTTCATTAACTAACGTTAACAAAGATTAGTAAATATTGTAATAAATGCATTATTCATTGTTTGTTCATGTTAGTTAATACATTAACTAATGTTAACAAATGACACATTGTAAAGTGTTACCAAGTTTTCTACAGTTTCTTTTTTATGTATCCTCTGTAACATTTGATATGATAAAAAAAAAAAAAATTAAGTTTATGAAGGTGCTTTGTATTTTATGCATATACATATGAATTGGTTATCTGTTTAATTTATACCTGTTTAATGAAGGAATGATCTGTTTAAAGGGGAATTTTGGCACAGAAATGTCCTTTTCAAATAAAGACACTTGTAATCAAACTTTGCACATACTTTAGTTTCTATGTTTTTCAAAGATTACAAAATGTATACAAGTTACTACAACATTAGTTGTACATCCTTATTTATTATGTAAATTGTGCAAATATTAGTAGAAATGGGAGAGAAGAAATCCCATCCTTCTACATACAATAACATTTGTTTTAGGGCAACTTGCACTACAAAAGAAAAAGAAAAAGTTTACTTACATGAAACACTTTGAAAATCAAATAGAAGTTTCATGAAATAATACCTTCTTATTCTGTTTCTATAAAATTGGGCTGATTTGTGATGTCAGACATTTAAATCCATGAAGGGAAAGACTTCATGGCCAAACCCCAAAACATTTGGAATCTTTGAAAAGCTCAAGATGTCAACTAAAATTGTTTCTGCAGAGGAAGAAATTGAATTTCTCAGTTCTAGAAGGTTATATTGAAAATCATTATATATAATATACATCAAAGCATATATAATGTATAAATTATAATAAAGTTATTGAAAACATTTTATGTTCATACCATTTTGATGCACACCAAGAAAGTTTAACATATATGGTATTATAAGTGCATTCTTCCTTTTTTATATATAATTACAGAAATGTACCCACGCTGTTAGTAAACTAGACCCAGGCATTATCCTCTGTCACTTGCCCCATGTTACACCACCCATTTTAACTCTTTGAATCATCTGAACATAATGTTGTGATACATGAAAATGCAAAATACAACTGTATGTTTAAAAAAAGTTTCAGAAAAAAAAAAAAATGTTTTCTCATCTGAAGAGCTGGGTCGTTTTCAATTTGATGTTTACATGTGTTTGGGAAATCCTCTTGTCTAAATATTTGTTTGTCCCCTTCGCTGAATTTCTGTCATTCTTCAGACGAATAACGCCTTATAGCTTTTAGATGACTGCTTATGGCAATGTTGCACGTAGACTCATCACGGACCAATTATAACCTATGACTCACCCAAAGATAGGAGTTTCCAAATGGACCTGTTTACAACAGGTCCCCCAACAGATTTCAACGCGTATTTGACATAAATGTGTAATGTTGCAAAAAATCATGATATGTCTGACATCATATGGAAATGTATGTATAAACAAAATTTTATTTAATAGTAGCGTTTGTACTTATCATTTTACTCTTAAAACCTATCAAACTCTAATACACACAGTCTAGTATTGTTTCATAGCCTATATCTACCGAACCTCTGTTGAACTTATTGATCTGCCATATTCTACCAGTGCTCTGCAGCCCTCTTGTGAAACTGCAGCCTACGGTTTCTGGCAACTCATCTGATGGTGAGGACGGGAAGTACCTCCCTCATGGCAGGCTTAAACCTCTTGGTCTTAAAGACCTTCCAGAGAGGGGTTTGTGTTTTTGCTGATATCTATTTTAAAACACAGAGACTGTAGGCTACCTGTAAAACGGACACAGCTGCTTCATGAAGTTAGGTTTAGGACTTTATGGACAAAAACAAAACAACAACAGTAGTGAAATGTAACACCTCATTAATAATATATTTTTTTATTTCAATATTTATTTCTGTAGTCTAAATTATTTATGAATAAATTTATTATTTATGAATCTGTAAATCATCTTTTTACTGTTTAGCCTATATATAGGCTAGATAAAATATATATAACGGCAGTAATGTCTTAGCATTACTTTTGAATAAGAAGAATAGCCTAATAATGGTTGGTTAGCAGTATTTAATATGCGAATCTATTGTTGTAACAAGCCCTTTAAAGTGGTTATGTAACATACCATTCAATGGACATAATTTCGTCCACATTTTAATGCTACTGCAATATTTACCTAAAGTAAAGTCAGCGCTTAAAAATGTATTTTTATAATCATTTTCAAAACATTTGAATCATTGGTGAAAAAATATAGGCTATGTATAAATTTGATGTTTTTGGCAATTTATGGATTTATGTTTACATCACAGCAATACACAAAGGATTAACATTCAAAGCTTAATCGCATGCATTATAGTGATTAATCTGAACTATATACAGAGGTAATGCTGTACTTTAGCCATAACAAAAATCCATTAGCTTTCTCTCCGCCTTAAGGGTTAATGCCATTGGTACCGCATTTGATTGACAGCCGGATGGGCCAATAGGAAGCATGTGACATAAGCTCATCGTTACCCTATTTTCGGGAATGTGGTCGACGCTTGACAGGAAAGGTTAGTTGATCTTGAAGACTTAGCCTCGGTTTGTACCGCTGTGAAGTGAAGTTTGTTTTGAAAATAAATCTCGTGGGATAAACCTTATATTATCGAAGAGCATTTTGGAGTTGAATAACGAGCGCTTTACATCAACAAAATACCAAGAGGAAGTGTTCAAACGTCTGTAATGATCGAAATTAAACGGAAGTAGCTTTGCCTGGCGAGGTAAGGACGAGGGCCGTAACTCTTTACATCCTGACTATATGTCTGGTTGTATGTCTTTCTTTTCTGTTCTTTTCATGTGCGATGTTAGTAAATATCAAGTTGTTAGACGCTTTGTTGTCAGTTTAATATGTCGATTAAAGTGGACAAGAAGTAACTCATCTGGGTCTATAGTGTAGAAGTCATCATTGGACTTAAACTGTAGATGTAACGTAAATGCCGTTACCTGCAAACTGTTGATTTTAATCTTTGTCTGACTGATAACGGATATTTTAGAGGCTGCTTGCTGCCTGTAAAATAAAAAAGTTACTTTTTTAAAGCATACTAGCTCCTAGTTAAACCTTCGCGATTTTAAGTGTTAAGAAAAATCCTTAGCTCTGATATTTGGTGTTATTGTTGCCAACTTGCTAAACACTGACATTATTTTTTTGTCTTTGTCATTGTCTGTTACGGTATTTAAATGGTTAAACTTGTTGCTGCTGTGACTGCAGTTTTGTCGATAGAAATTTGAACGCTTGTACACCGTTATCACAAACTGTATATTTGCTGAACAAAAGTGTTTGGGGTTGCATTATATTTGATGTGCTCTGCAGAGATCGACCGAGGCCGATTATTTTTGTGCCCAAAACTTCTATGCAGAAGAGCAGTGTTTTGAATTTTTATTTATTTTTAATTCTTTTGATAACTTGGATGGTGATGATCTAGTGAAGTGTGAATTTTTGAAATATATATTATCAGTCTATATCTACTGCTGAATTAATGTACTCTACTGAGTATGATTGGTGCACCAATTACACCAATTCAATTAGATCACATTCTGCCTAATTGATTAAACTGTTTAAAATGATCATGGAACTGAGTGATGGCTACTCATAAAAATCAAAATTTAAGAGGAAATCCTATGGTTAACGCAAAGATATTGAATTGTAGTTGCCTTGACTTTACATTTTTTGAGGATTTCAAAGAGAAACACGTGAAATTCCCATTAGTTTTTTAGAAAGTTCATCAAGTAAACATTCTCAAGTAAAAGAGGGACCACAACAATACAATGCTTTTAGTTGAGTACTGTTTGATTACGTCATCTGGACAATTTGATACTGGTAGACTGATCCAATATGTACAAAAGTGACTCTGTGAGAAATATTCAGTTCCTATAGAGGTTTTAGTGGGGAATCCCTTTTAAATAACAGTATAACCCATCTCTTTCAAAAAGCCCTTATCTAAAGATTTTGTCAATTTTGATAATTTGCTAAAATTGTCAAAATTGCGATTTTTCATTCCCATAGTGTCTGCATTGGGAAGCCCATTTAAATTACAGCACTATACTGACTTATAATTTCATAAAGTCTTCCCTTAAGATTCTATGTCAGCTTCATATTAATTAATCGATAAAACTTTGTCAAAAGACATTTATTTTAAGTGGAGTATTGATCACTCTGAAGCTCTCATCCTGATGTTGGTTAAATAGTCTTGACAATAGCCTCTTTAGGACATCACTGGTGTCCGTACAGTTCTGCCAAAATAAAAGAAAAACAAAGTGAAAGCAGATTGTGAAGTGAAGTGGGTTTAGTCATATTGAACTGAGGGCAAAGAGAAATGGCGAGATCTTACCGTGTTCTTTGTGTGGCCAATGCTGAACATTGCAAATGGAGTTTCCCTTTAGAATAGTATGTGTTGCACGCTATGATGTTCTGAAACAGGTCATGTTACTGTGGACTAATGAGGCCTTCATGACAAGAGCAACTACTAAATGTTTTGAAATATGCCATAAAAGGTATTTAAGTTGCCAGAGGCAGTTTTCGGTAAAGAATATGACACAGTCAAGTCACATTATGCCTCCATATGTGTCAAAACATAACAGAAAGAGATATAGGTCTTGTTATAGCAAGCTGTAGAATGAAATGTTTTTATTTGAAAATAAAATACAGAAAAATTGAATACTGTTGAAGAGAAATTAAATAAGTAATATAGGCCTTGAAGTTTTATCATCAGTTAATGGTCAAATACGGTTCTTGGTGTTTAAAGGTAATGATTACTTTGTAAGAATGATATCAGAAATTTGATTGTCTACAGTTGTGGAAATGATGTGTTTATATATAGATGTGTTTTATTAAATCATACCTGATGTAATGGATGAAGGGAACATTTAAGAAAAGTTTAACTGTTTATAACTTGTAGAGGAATGATTTGCTCATCTTTCTGCTCTGCAGTTATTATACAGAAAAAATAACCCAAAAGCAGTGTGAAATTAATTGCATAAATGAAAAGACATTATCCTACAGATTATTACAGGATCAGGTAAAATAACATAATTAAAGACTAGAATACAATTAACCTATATGATATAGATACAATAACATTTAACTATTGATATACTGTAGAAGGATCTCAATGACGAAGGAACCTGTCCATGAAAACTAAACTTAGCTCTGTTTTAGGTTCATTTGAAAAAGGTTTTCATTGTGGTATTAAGCGTCTGCAAACAGGATAAAACAGTTACAGCAGGTTCCCGCACCTACACACATTTGACGTGTATACTCAAGCGGTCTACCAGCAGAAGAGGCGCAGGGTCTAAAGCAGTGGAGGAACAGTGTTAACCATGGCTTTATCAGAGAGCAACACGTCAACACCTCAGGAAGTGAGGCCACTGTCAAGTAAACAGAAGAATGGCATTGTGAATCGTACCGAAGCAGGTGGAGACAGCTTGCAGGAGAATAGCAAACTTAAACTTTATACCTTCTCCCAAGTTCCCAAGATGAATTAGGACGGTGTCTTAGAAATGAGAAAGTAAACTGGCATGATTCACAGCAATCTGAAAGCAGAACTTCTCATAAAATGCAAGTAAAAACATTAGAAAGGAAAAGGAACTAAATGGAAAGCTAGTAACAAACATCTGGAAAGCGTGTTAAGTTTGGCCATTTTACAGACTGGTTGAGGGGGTCGGTAATGGTTCTGTTATATAAGTCGAGTTATAAGCCAAAACAAAGTTAGGCATAAGTGCAGAGAGAAGAACATCAAACACTGGTACTGACTGATGGATATTGAAATGCAAAACCTGGGTACAAATAAAGGTCTGAAGGAGGTACTTGATCTTCTTTTTAAAATTTTCACTGAATATTTATATAAGCTGAAACTAAAACTAAATATTTATATAAGCTGTTTTATTTCCTATTCATTTTTAAAATTAGGGTTTGCATTTTTTATTTCGTTATTTTTATTTGGGAAGTATTGAAATAATAAAATTTAATAAGAACTAAGAGTAATTAAGAATAATTAATAAGTAATTATTAGTTGTAAAATTAAATAGACGGTTTATTTATGTATTAAAAAAAACAGTTACTAGTCGATACTAGGGGCTAACTGATTTGTGACTAAATGATGGTTGATACATTTATATTTCTCATAAATTAAATTAAAATGTTTTAAGCAGAAGAAAGCAGTGAATGGGAGAGTACCACAAATATATTTTTTGCATTCCCATTTACTCAAATAGCAAAAGAAAAACTCCATGATAGTGTTTTCGTGGCTTTCAAAAAAAGGGAAAAAATTAACAGAGACTGATAACAGCAGTCAGAAGAGAGAATAATGCCAAATTTACCGTCCCTCTCATAGACGCTGCATTAGAAACACCCTCGTATAAGTGTTAACTTCTTTTCTTTTTTTTTTGTAATTTGATACAAATGTGATATAATACGAAGTATAGTGTTATAAATGTACATACATTTAAAAAATATATATATATAATTATAAAAAACTTTCGAGGATTTATGATGCTGATGACCGTTAAACGCATCATCACAGTCCTGTGAAAAGGGTCTCTCTTTTTTTTTTTTAACAAACATCAGTTTAACCCATTATGCCAAGACTATTACAGTGTTAAATGAATTCAGTTGTAATATAACACACACACACACACAAAATAATTATTTATTTTATTCCTGTAATGCTCAAAGTAATCGGATGCAAAATTTACATTGAATCATTGAAAGTACTTTCTACTCAAGCTGAGAGATGATGAATGTTGATTGAATTTGTGATCTCATTATACTAATTTTTCATAAAGCCATAGCAATTGTCTCAGTTTGTTCAGCTTCTTGAATTTGCTAAAGCCACTTTAAAGACAAATGTGGTCATTAACTGGATCCAATTAGATTTATTTTTCAGCACAGTTTGTTTTTGCATTCATTCATCTCAGGAAAGTCCTTTCACATGCCAGCAGGGATCTTGGCATCTAAACACAAATTGATCCACAGGGTCTGAAGGGAGATCCACTGAGTCAAAACCATCTGATTCACATGCGAACTGTTCATCTTGCCCTTCCTCATGTTTGCCGTAGGATGGGGGGGTTGAATTAAATAGCTTCTCGGGAGGGCACCTATTGAGAGGACATCAAGTATGTTGTACTTCCGTTGATTAAGAGTAATACCATGGTTGATGTTATTGAGTCTCCAGCTACAGTCAGGACTGTAGGTTGGTTTTGTTTTGGTGGACAGTATATTCAAAGAATATTCAAATCGTGATGTTATAACAACACATTACATGACATTTTGCATATTATAATTAGAATATTCAAATTGTGGCATATTGAAATGTTGCCTAGATTTCATTAGCACTGGGATCAGATTAAAAAAGCCACTTTATTTTTCAGCACTGAAAGGCATTAATAAAACATAGGCCTATCTTGTTTGGTTACAATGAGCTCAAAAAGAGCAAAATGCAGTTTTCTCTCTCCCCATGTTTGTCTCTTTTCATCATGCTTACCTGTGTTGATATACTGCTGTTACTCACTTGTGTGTGTGTGTGTGTGTGTGTGTGTGTGTGTGTGTGTGTGTGTGATCTACTGCCATTGTCTTCAACTGAGGTCAGCTGTTAGTCCCAAGATTTGAGTTCAGCACCCTCCAGTCCACTTTTGTCCGTTACAATTATAATGACGCTGCCTTTCTAAAGTATCAGTAGTACAGAGTGATGGCTGACTGACAGATGGCTGCTTTCAAATGATCACATGCATATTTAAGCTACACGAATGGCAAAATGGGCATCTTGGTCAAAATGCTTGTCTTAGTGAGCTGTTAATGTAAACACAGTCAGTTATGGTTAACAGGTAAGACATTTATAAGGTTACAAAACAAATCCTGTCATTTTGACCCTTCTATTCATCAAATAATTCTGAAAAGAAAGTATCACTGTGTTTCAACATTAATAATAATAATAATAAGAAATGTTTGTTAAGAACAAATTCAGCATATTAGAATGATTCCTAAACAGTGTTGGGCTAGTTACTCAAAGAATGTAATATATTACTCATTAGTTACTCCTTTCAAAAGTAATATTGTTACTTTACTTATTACTTTCTGGCAACAGTAAATAGTTACACTACTAGTTACATTACTTTTTCTTCACGCCCTACAGAAGTTGTAACTGTGTATCTTCCAGATAAAATTCTTCTAGAATGAATAACATATTTCTGCCTCATCATTTGACCAAAATCCACATTGGAACGCAGTCAGAAGTGATTACTCAATAGTGATTGATAGTGGCATTCAAGTAGAAGTGTTGTATTCATCTCATTAATTGTCATGTGCAGCTTAAAGTAATTTTTCCGTTACCCATATGCGATTAAATTTCGTTATGTATTTTATCAAATCACATGAGTTTGTAAGAAACTGTTTAATTTTCCAAAAATATTTTAAATTATATTAATATAATGTACCACATGCTGATCAGAGGGATGTAATGCCAGAGTAAAGTAAAGCCACAACTTACACAACAGCTCTTTTTTTCCTGACAAAATCAATATAATGCAATATTTCTATCTGCTGAATGTAAGCTTTTCCATATTCCAAGCTTGCCTGCTGCAACGGGGACATCACATGCATGTGCGAGTCATGAAAATTATGAAAGGAAATCTAGGAATTATTTGATTGTTAGATTTTAAATCAGCGGGGGTTGAGGCATCAAAAGTAACTAAGCTCTTTTATGGAAAGTAACTGTAATATTATTACTGAAATCTTATTAGTAATTACTTACACTACTAGTTACTGCAAAAAGTAATATTGTTACAGTAACTAAATTACTAGTAACTAGTTACTGCCCAACACTGTTCCTAAAGAATCATGTGACACTGAGGACTGGAGTAATGGCTGCTGAAAATTCAGCTTTGCCATCACAGAAATAAATTATGTTTTAAAATGTATTCAAATAGGTTGTTTAAAATGGTAATATTTTTTTCAATATTACTGTTTTACCGTATCTTTGATCAAATAAATGCAGCCTTGGTGAACATAAGTGATTCTTTCCAAAACATTTTAAAATATTAATGACCAGGGGCCAGTTAAATAAAAATAGCCACCATGTTAAGACTGTGTCTTATGAACTTGTTTGACCAAATAGCAGTTGCCAAGGGGTAATCGGCTTACTTTTTCCAATACAAATAAGACATATCTACCTTTCATTAACTAAATTAAAAAAGTTATGACCAGTCTGAAGAAAAAAAATTAGATGGCTAACTTTTTAAGACTAGTCTAAACAGTTTATGCAACCAGCCACTGAAACTTTTAACCTGTAGTGTAATTGATTGTTTATTTGAAAATACACATAATCTATTTTTGCTTAAAAAATACTGGAAAATACTTCTCTAATAAGTAAAATAGCTTTAAAGTTATTAAATACAAATAAATTAAAGCATCACAATCATTCTGATTCAGTTGCTTTAATTTATTCTGATTTACATTGTTATTGTTATTTTTAATAAAGGAGTGCGTTCGTGAACATAATAGTTTTTGTTGTAGTACTAAAAATCATGAAATTGTATTGGTATCGGCACTAAAATGATTGCTATTATGATAGCCCTACATTGACCAACTTATTGCTCAAACATCAATGTGAAAATGTATGGTTCATTCATGTATGATGTTATAAATGTAACCTTTTGGAAATGGTATGTTATTTCACAAGCAGTAAACCATTGCTCATCAAAGCAGGGACCCACAGTTCATCAATAAATCTGTGTTCCCTCAGTTTATCCTAAAGTGTCTGGATGCCAGAGCTAGCAGTCATGGAGCTGGTGGGCAGGCAACTGTGTGGGAAGATGAAAAAACAGAGGAAGGCAGAGATGACCGTTCCGACTGTAATGAAAGGACTGGAAATCCACTTCTACCTGCCTGACACACACCAGCTCGAGTACTTCAAAGACTGCCACACAGCGGAAGACCTGTGTGTGGAGGCTGCCAAGAGATGCTGTAAGTGTTTGGACAGCCACCTATTTAGAGTGCTAAAGTATTGCACCCTCTAATGCATTTCTGAGGACATAGAGTTTGGTCATGATGGTATGTTTTATTAGCAGTGATGCATCATTTCATCATAACTATTTGGATGGGGATAGTTGTCAAAGCAAAGCATGAGTTACAGTTATGAACACAGAGCATCTGTGATTTCATGTGCACTTTTATCAGTGTACTATTTTTGTTCTTTTCCCATCAGTATCAAGTGGGATGTAGAAAGGACATTGCACTAAAAAATAGGGTTTTTACAGCTCAAAATCAATACGTGCATAAAAAGGGAAATTTTTTTTCATGCATTCGGTTTCATATTTTGATTGTGCGATTGAGGAATGGGGCTTTTGTACCGTCAGCATTTCATAGAATACAAAAGAGGAACTTAAAGGGTTTTTACTGTTGGTATCATCATGTGACATGGGTGGATTATGACAAGACATTGGCTTTAGTGTGAGAAGCACTGTGACTGACTGCCCTGTCCACCCCTTTTCATCTCCCAATGGAACACCATATCTGTCTATTTGACTCTTGATCAATATTCAGCCACAGAATGGCTGCTGGGTTTAAATGTCACATCCATAATTTCCTCAAAGTTACGGCCAAGGACAAAAGCTGGCTTGGACAGTGAGCAAGGAAAGGGAAGTTTATATTAGACAAGAAGGCAGCTGCTGGAGAGGAACTAAGATGGTGTTTGTTTCACACAGTTTATTTCACACTCAGTAGTTAGCCACTGGGTTTATTTCAAAGGTTATGCATTCAATACTCCACTTCTTTTTGCTAAGATTGTGGGTTCAACTCCCAGGGAGCAAATGTATATCTTGAATTCACTGTAAGTGAATAGCTAAAACTGACATAAAAATAAATGGAAACATTTATATGTTAGCCTTACTATTTTTGTTCTTTAATTTGTTTCATTCTAATTTTGTTGTTGTTTAGTTCATTCTCCTTGCTTTGTATATTATGTTAAAAACCTAAAATAAAATATTAAAAAATGAATAAAAACTTTGTAGACATAAAAAGCTAGTAAAAGTAAAACAAACGGACTAAATTAACTTGTGTTAAAATGAAAACATAAAAAATAACCAATTCAAGCAAAATTGCAATTTCACACTTGCTCAAGCTTTGTGATCTGAAAGTTTAGTACATCAGATTCAAACTAAAACCAAATGTCTTGTATGTTTTTCCTTTCGCATAGGAGATGTGCAAACCATTGATCCGCTTTTGTGTCTTGTTCCAGTAAAAGCTTGTCATACTTTTGCTTGGTAAACTTTTCTCATAAACAGCAATTAGCTATGAGTATTTCCTCTTAGGCATCATCTAATGAGGTTATTTGCTGGTGAGAACTATAAGAATGGCAGGTATAAAAATAACCGTTTGAATCAGGCTCTAATTCTGAATATGTTTTTCTCCAGACATCTCACCTTTGTGTCACAACTTGTTTGCATTGTATGAAGAGAGCCAGGATCTTTGGTATGCTCCCAATCATGTGTTCAAGATCACGGAGGAGACCAGCATCAGACTTCATTACCGTATGAGGTGAGTGGGCACAACAGAATACTGCTGCCAAAACCCCCCAAAATGTAAGATTTTTGGGTTTACCAAAAAAAAAAAAAAAATGTAACATGCAAAAAACAGGAATTTTGAAATGATAGTGTGCTTTAAAAATGTTGCAGCTAATGGTGTGTTATGTAGCATCTTTGTTGCATTACATTTTTAAAGCACATCTAACATTAAATTAAAAATTCAAAACTTCTGTTCCTAACCCCATTTGAAATTCCAGGGAGAACCTATGGCTCACATCATTCTAATTCTCTAACTAATTTTTTATGAACTATTAAGGTTTTTGGCATTGTGTGACATTATTTTAATCATGATTAAGAACATTCTCACTACCAAATTCTCATTAATGTAAGAAGAAGCATTAATATATATATATATATATATATATAAAAAATTCTTTTGTTTTTTTAAAGTGAAAAATAACCTGGACATTTATTGATTGGTTTAGTGAAATGTATTGTTTGAAGTCAGTTTTCTGTTAAAGGTGCAGTAAGTGATTTCTGGAAAATGCTATTAATATTTGAAATTACCAACATAAACACGTCCCTAACCAAAAGGATCACACATCTTGATGCCTCCTCCCCCACATTCACATACACTCTATGCAACACAATTAATCACTAAAACGGGAAGCAAAAGAAAAAAACATTATATTAGTAGTATGTTCTCACTTTTCGTACACCCTTTGGGAGCCGATGTTTGAAACGGACAGTGGAGAAGATTTAGACGTTCCAGACTTTATAAGGTGTGGAAATCAGTGTCTCTTTATCATAGCTGAATGAAGGAAAATAATAATGCAACTGAAACAAGCAAAGATGACACATAAGTATATTCAAGCAAAGGACAGCATATCTTAGTTCTGTGAAACACAAAACCTACATTACTCATGTATAGAGAAGAAATAAAGCAACATTCTGCATCTGTTTTCAGGCTTCCTAGTCTCTCCAGCTCTGAAAAGCTTCTGGCATTTAAAAAAAAAAAAACTGATCGTAACCTTTTGTTTTAAAGTTACATTCCCCTGACCCTTTTCTCTTTTGTATTTTCTCTACCATCTTTCTCTTTCTATAGTCATTCTCTTAATCAGTCCATCATGTAGGGCTGGTTCGAATACCATTTTTTGAGCTTCGAAGCTTCAGTAGTAATCAACAACGAATATTCGAAGCTTTGGAGGGAGGGGGCTGAACATATTCTTCTCTCTAATAAAGGCAGGAATCTCTTTGTGTCTGAGCCTATTATGTCGAGAACCGTTCATCCAATCGACTTCACGCATGGCGGGTGTGTTGCTGCTGACCCAAGGGAGTGCAGTGTGGCATTTTGGTGCAATATGGACACGCGACACGTTCAGAATGAATAAACTTTTAATAAACTACAGAACAGCGTGAGCCGGAAGCGGAGCGCCTCACGCGGGCAGGGCTTATTTGCTCCGAGAACGGACACTGCAATAGTGATACAAAACACACAGGTCTGTTAAGAGCAATACTTTTAATAAGGTAGCCTAACATTTTTCTAATAAACAAATCACTCCCGAATCAGAAATTAGCAGCACAGTAATTACACCACAAAGGGTAAGCTATTTAAATAAAAGAAGAACAAAAGATAAATGAACGAAGTTCAACGTAATAAATAAAGAACACTGTAGCATACTTTCAATAACAGCATCACACATTTTAATTAACGAACGGTTTAAATAAAATACATTTTTTCTGACTGCCTTACATTCGCAAGTATTTTCCAAGCAAATTAAGTGCACGTTTTTATCGTGTAAAATTACTGATTAACGTGGCGGATAAAAGCAGCTTCTTTTTTTACACCAACAATCTACTTGCAGAACTCAGGTGATTTTTCAAACTTGATGTGCTGTTGTGGTAGGCCAGTTTCAAATCGCATATATTTGGCACACTGCCTTTGTCTTGTCCTCACTCAATTTAAAGTGCTGCCACACAGCTGAGGTCTTCGGCATTTTTGTCTTCTCTTCCAGATGAACTGAATCATGACGATCACGCATGGGCGATTCATATTCAAGCGCGAATGAGAACCGTTTCGCAGGGGATGCCAGGGGTTCAAAAAAGGAAAAAAAGAATATTCGAATCTCAAAATTGAAAATCGAATGCCAACCCACCAAACGAATATTCAAATAATCAACTATTCTGGTCCAGCCCCTTACTTCTGATTTGCTACAAGTGTGTTTTGGTGCTCGGTTCAATCCACTTTTCAGCAGCGTTTTTTTAAAATCACTTACTGCACCTTTTAGTATCAGCCAATACTGTTTAGTTTGATTTAAATGCTAGAAATGCATATGGACAGTACAGAGCCCTGTTGCACACCTGTTACAAATCTGTTACAATCCCCTTTTAGGACAAAACAATAATAAAAATAATTACATAAACAAAGAAACAAATCCCTTGACATGGTTTCAGGCTGCTCTTATTCTGAAAGACATTTCATTGTTCAATAAAATGTAAATCTTTCAAAGTAAAACATAGGATCCCCTGAATTTCCCCTTTTCACCAGTGAAACTAAGATAAGAGTCAATTACTGTATACAAAGCGAGTGGTGGGTACAGAATCGCTGCCTCCCTGTGTGAAGCTTACCTGTTGTGCACACAAACAGGTTATGGTCAACCTTTGCGCACCCTCTCTTCCTCTGTGGCATACAGCACACTTTTTTCACTTATGCTGCTTCCTGTTTACAATGAGCTCTCGTTCGCGTGGCAATGGGGTGGTGTAGTTATTCTTTTCTCTATTGATTGTTGACACATGATTTGGTGGTTGACACATGATTTGCATGGAGCCTGTGCACCTTATTTACCATATGTTAGTACATTTACATAATGTAAGCCTTTGTTGTGATCCTTTATGTAATGTTCTGTATGTTTTTGTACGCTATCAGCTTTCTGACCACATTCATAATCATGACACACACACACACTTGCCTACTTGTACTTAATTTCTCTTCTGTCAGCCAAACAGAGATATTTCTTAAGCTACTACAATAATACTATATTGCTCTATAATATATGATATTTTTTTATTTGCATAATTTGACAGAAATATTCTGTTCAACGATATTTATCTTTGTTTATCATTGTTTTCTTCACACAAGATTTAGTTATAATTGTATGATCTTCACTGACACTAACTTTTGTTAAAGCTTTGGTTGTAATTTATTAAAAATGAATGAAGCATTTTCACACAGTAAATATCAAAATAATTAAAGTAAAATGTAAACTTAAAAGGCATGCTTATTGAAAATTTTCAATGTGACCGATGTCAAAATAAGAAAAGTTCAAATTTGTTTTGGATTTATTGAAAAAAAAAAAAAAACCCTGGTACATAAAAGTGTAGATGAAAAAACATCAATGAATCCTTTAACAACTGATTTTACTTGTTTACACAGGTTTTATTTCGCAAATTGGCATGGCACTAGTGAGACAGAATCTCCAGTTTGGAGACACTCACTTTGCAAGCAGAAAGGGGTTTTAGTCTCTCAGAAGGGCCCTGAGGGGACACCTCTACTGGATGCTGCGTCTCTTGACTACCTGTTTGCACAGGTGAGTACAGGAAACACCTGAGGTATCACTTGCATGGTTGTTCATATCACTGACAACTTCAAACAAAAGTAATATTGCCTCTTTTTCACTACAGGAGCTTTGTGGTTCGATTATTCAAATACTCTCTCATGTGGTATCTGTTGATATCATGTTGGTTGTTTTCTTTGAAGTCTGATATGTATTTAAATGTCTTTTTTTGCTGTTATTTATTCAAACATCTCTGGGGCTGTTATGAACACTAGTGTCTAATAACGTGTGTGTGTGTGTGTGAGAGAGAGAGAGAGATATCGTGTTAACTTTTTTGCTTGGCACATACTGCACTCTTTTTTGTTATGTTTTAGGGCCAGTATGACTTTCTGAGGGGACTTGCTCCAGTGCGCGCTCCCCAGAGTGACGTAGAGCTTCACGAGATAGAGAACGAGTGTTTGGGAATGGCTGTTTTGGCCATTACCCATCATGCCAAGAGCAATAATCTGCCTTTATCAGGAGCTGGAGCTGAGACAAGGTGACCCATACAATCTTCTTTATACAACACATCTGCAAAATGATCGACACTGATAATATTTAAATGGCACTTCCAACTTTTAACCTCTTTTATTACACATCTCTTTGGAGTACTTGATTCTGATTGGTCAGTTAGAGCATTCTGAGGTCAAGTATGTTTGTATTTTAATGCTGTCATTGGCCAATCAGATTCAAGTATCCCAGAGAGAAGTGTAATAAATACTGGAATTGCTGTATGTGTTGATGAGTACTTAAAAGGAAGCATCATATTGGTTTTCTGCCTTAAAGCAAGTTATTTTATTCAGCCGGCTTCTCTATCTCTGTAGCTACAAGCGATTCATTCCAGACAGTCTGAACCGGACCATTAAGCAGCGCAACTTCCTCACACGCATACGCATCAACAACGTTTTCAGAAATTTCCTCAACGAGTTCAATAGCAAGACCATCCAGGACAGCAACATAACCCTCTATGACCTGAAGGTCAAGTATCTCTCCACTCTTGAAACACTGACCCAGGGCCTGGGTCGGGAGATTATAGAGCCCAAGAGCCTGAAAGTATCAGCTGAGAGCGAGGTATATCCGGCCCACACACTTCCTTTGGGGGATGACGGACTGGGCTATAAAGTGCAAGTGTCCGGAACCGCTGGGATCTCTTGGAGGAGAAAGCCTGTACCAGTGAGTTTAGCACTTTAGGTTTTGTGAGCTTGCAGATTTTTCAAATATTACAAATTTATCAGCAATTCTGGATTTTATGTCATGGATTGTTTCAATTCTGTTCTTTTTTTTTGTCTTGAATCCTTTTTGAATAGAATCTTCTGATAGTGAAAGACAAAACCAAATCTAAAAAGAACAAGGCTGACAACAAGCAGAAGAATGACAAAAGGAAAGACAGCGGATGGACACTTTTCTCTGACTTTTTCGAAATCACCCACATCGTCATTAAGGAGTCTTGTGTCACCATTTACAGACAAGACAATAAAACCATGGTAATTTTGTCATTTCAGTTTCTGCTACACTGTGTCCTAACCTGGTGCAATTTGATTCCAGCACAAGCATTCATGCTGAATATGATACAGTCATAACCAATCAGAGAATATTTGATATTTAATGTAGTGGAATTTGAAGTCTGATTTGTGGACCAAGAAGATTTAAAGATGGGCAGGGTTTCATAATACAGCTGTGTTTAGTTATCAGCAAAACATGTTATTTATTGTGGCAAGTTAGGACAAGAACTCTGCACCTGGTCAGAATATGGTGTAAAACCTCCATTCCTCAGTAAAGGTTATGATTCATACTCATGATCCATAAATCAACAGGCATGACTTAAGAATTCATGTGTATAAAAATAAATCTCATTGGATGAAGTTGATCGTAGTGACAGGCATGTTATTGTTCTTATCCTACAAAGGTATTCCTCTTCTTTCCTCCACAGGAGTTGGACCTGTTTTATCGTGACGCAGCTTTGTCCTTTGCTGCACTGGTTGACGGTTACTTCAGATTGACTGTAGATGCTCATCATTACCTGTGCACTGAAGTCGCACCCTCATCCGTGGTCCAGAATTTAGAAAATGGCTGTCATGGACCTATCTGGTATGACCATATTAGCATACTTTGGTTATAGTTGTCCAAATCAAGTATCACACAGATAGTTTGAGGAAATATTTTCATTATATACTCTACAGTTCAAAAGTTCAGGGTCAATAAGATTTAGTTTTTTGAAAGAAAGAAATTCTTTCAAATTGATCATTAAATTGATCAGTAGTGACTTTTATATTGTCACAAAGAAAAGTCTTTCAATAAATGCTCTTTTTTTTAACTCTCTGTTCAGCAAATAGTCCTAAAAATGTATCATTGTTTTCACAAAATATTAAGCATCACGACTGTTAAATTAAAAATACATCGTAACATATATTCAGTTGGGAAAATAAATTGTAATAATATTTCGCACTATCACTGCTTTTACTCTATTTTTTGATCAAATAAATGCAGCCTTGGTGAGCAGAAGAGACTTCTCTCAGTAACATTAAAATATCTTGACCTCAAACTTTTGAATGTGTTTGAATGTGCTGCGGTGTCATAAGACCCAGTCTAACAATAGTCACACATTGTTAATATCACTATAGTAATTAAATATAAGTTAATCTACATTTCTATGACCGTTGTAATGTGACTCTGTAAAGTGTTACCAGTTTATTGTCATTTTTACAAGTATTAGACTTTCAAGAATGTGCTTGTGTATCAAGTAGCAAAGACATGACACAAGTATGAATAATGGATCAAAAAACAAGAAGAATTCATAACATGTTATGAATGTTATGTCTGAACACCTTGTAATCGTGGTAAAATAATGTTCAGTTTTTCATGCTGTTTATCATGCTTATTTAGTATTAGTTTGGATTATAACGGATAATTTTGCAACTAGTTCTCTCTGTTGTCTCTTTACAGCACAGAATATGCTATTCATAAACTTCGTCAGGAGGGGAATGAAGAAGGAACCTACGTCCTGCGCTGGAGCTGCACAGACTATAACTACATCATCATGACTGTTGTCTGCATTGAGGTACACACACACATACACCAAACACAAAAGTCAAGTTTAATTTGTACAGTTGGGATACACATTTCTGTGAAATCAGTAAGCTGGGAACTGAAACCCTTTGTCCTGTTTGTCTTGCTTGGACAGGACGAGTCTTGAATTGCCCAGATTTTCTTGTAGTATTCTCTGCAGGAAATCAGGAAGATCTGGTTCTTGTTGTACACTCTATCCCTGACCATGACACATGTGTTTATATGTTATATGACACTAATTCTCTGTCAAATATTGCAACACCACATTTTGGCAGCAAATTCATAACGCTTTTCATAAGTTAGCCTTTAATAACAATTGGGATCTTGCTTTTGTGTTTGTAGCTTTGAGGACTTTTTTTTTTTGGACCACATCAGACCAAGACAATGCATCCATTTTCAGATTTTCTTGGCAGTTATTATTTATGTGAGAACTGTATTACACTGTAAAAGTAGCTGGAGCAGAACCACAAACCACATTGGGGCTGTTACACATGCTGGATCAGAGACTGATGCACTATTTCCTTGCATTGCTTTTCCGTGACAACTCCATTGTTCAGCATGCTATACAAATTGAATTGAGTTGATTTTAACTGAGCTGAACTGTACTGATCAACAGAAAGTATGTGAGTTTGTTAAATACATATATGCAAGATTAACAAAGAAACAAGGAAGTAAATGCACACATAGTGTCATACTAGGTTTTATGTATGTTTAATGTAATCAGCATTATGTACAATGTAGCTAGTCGCCTTCAGAAACCCAACACCTCACTGCCAACCAAAAGCAAACTTACCTTATCTTAAGGACGATCGGTTTACAGCCACCCAACATTTGTTTAACAAATCCTGTTCTCTCCCTTCACTATTCTTCTCATGCACCATTTCTCTTGTTTTTTTCTTTTGTGTTTAATCATGTTTTTTCCCCCTATTTTCTGTCTCTCATGTATTTCTTCTCTTTCTTTCAGATGGATCTATGTGAATCCAGGCCTGTTCCCCAGTATAAGAACTTCCAAATTGAAACTAGTCCGCAAGGTTACAGACTGTATGGGACAGAGACATTCAGGCCCACTCTGAAGGAGCTTTTGGAGCACCTACAGGGCCAGAACCTGCGCACAGAGAACCTGCGCTTCCAGCTGCGTCGCTGCTGCCCACCACAACCTAGAGGTACCAGCACTCGTTCTGCTCAATCAGTCATGTGATAGAGGACCACCTATGCAGTATCACTGAGAGATGCAGATAATCCATCCATATATTCCATCTCATTCAAACATTCATCCATCCAAATCAAACATCTCATACATCTTTCTGTCTATCCATTCAGTCTGGCCATCCATCCTAACCGAACACCTCATACATTGGTCCATCTAGCCGGCCAACCATCCATCCCAAATATCTCATACATTGATCAGTCTATCAGTCCATCCATCCATCCCAAACCCCTCATACATCGATTCACCTGTTCGTCTATACGTCCATCTCAAATGCCTCAAATATTGATCCTTCTATCCATAAATCCATTATTCGATCTCACACACAATACATTCATCTCTTCATCCATCCATCTCAAACACATCATACATTTATCCATCCATTTATCTGTCCCTCCATCTACTCCCATCACTCACTCACCCGTCCATCTGCTCATCCATCAACTCAATCATGTTGTTGAAATTCATTTGATTGTTAGTTTTCCTGACAAAATTTTGTAGAGGTTCCTGCTGTCATATTATTTGTAGTCTGAGGTGAAGCTAAACTGGAACTGTATCCTGTGTTTTACTTGGACTTTACTTAAAATTTAATGCACAGCCTATTCAGATAGGCTGGGATTTCCACTAGAAAAAGCCCCTAAAATTCTCTCTGTGGAGCCATTGATAGGCTTCCGTCCTAGCACATTGGCCTGTTTGAATAGTTGTCTTATACTGAAACTGAAATCAGAAGTCATCGCTTTGGTGAGTTTACTAGAAGCTGCTAGCTGAATTGACAGGATTTTCCAGTGTTCAATATGAACTGGTGCCTGATGAATGGATCTCAGTGTTGTCTTGATGGGGATTTGTTAAATTGTTGAGCAGTTATGAGGATGGGAAAATTTTGGTGTGGTGTGTGAAATACGCTATTGAAATCTGCAGATGACACATTTACTAGCTTTTTATTGTCACCCATAATTAGTACCTCTTGCATTCGTTGAAATACCTGCCAAAACCACCAACCACAATTTTGTGTTAACATATTAATTTTCAATATGAAAGTTCAGTTGAGTTTTCAGTAAATGTACAGGTAAAAAATTAGGCAGATGAAATATAAAAAATACATCTCTGTAAATAAGTGCTGATAGTGTAAACTGACTAGAAAGAGTGGTAAAAAATAAAACTTTGATGCACTTCTCTAAGTAAACTAGGTTATCATAAGCTTTAAAGACTTGGTATGATGCTATAACAGGAAAAGACATGCCTTAATGAAGTTATCGATTTGACAGTTAGTTATTTTTTGGAGCTTGAATATTCGTTAGAGTTTTTCTTTTCTTGATTCACAAATACAGTTCTGAAACGACACAAGGATGAGTGATGAGAGATTAATTGGCATATATATGCTGTTTGCTGGAATGGTACATTATACCATAGGAAATTAATTAAAGTAACTTCTTATTAAGTGATACCTTTCTGTTTTTCTTAAATACAGGATTTAGATAATGAGTAATGATGAACTTAGCAAATGCATTGTAGGGCCAAAATTAGAGTATCCCATGATCATACATTTCTACAAATAAGTACACACATATGTCAGGTGTTAATTTTCATAACATAAACAATTATTTATGACTCATTAGTTTTTAATGTATTCCGATATAAGTGAGAAATATTGATAGGTTTGTGAGTTTTCCTTGTGTTCTGAGTGTATTTGTAAGATCAAATCAAATGATGATTCCTGCGAGCTGATGTGTATAAATATTGTATAAACCCTCTCCGTCACATGTCCATTTTATCGATAACGATAATTAGACAATATTTTACCATGAGTGTGTTATTGCACTGGTGGTATCTTAAGGACTACCATAGTGCTGGGCGGTATGACCAAAAATGTATATCACGGTATTTTTCAAAATTATACCGGTTTCACGGTATATGACGGTATTTATTTTTTTCATGCATGATCTGGTGTTAACCACATTTTCTACTGATTGAGAGAGGAAAAACTGCAGTAGATTGACTTAGAATGCCCTATTTTACTGTCATGATGAGCGAATATTGTAGAAAAATTCCACACTAAATAGTGACTAAACACGACCCATTAATACATGTTAACCAGGAGTCATTCTCATTTATAATCGCGACATCGTCTGATAAAATCAACATGCATCTAACGTTATACTAAAGAGCGGCTATGCGGTGGTTTTGGCTATATTACTTTTTTGTCTCATGCAGCGCACTGCCTGCGTCTGAGTAAACTAAAAAAAAAAAAAGTGCATAATATTAACAGACGAACTATGCTCATATTTATAATTCCAAACAGTCGCTGCACGGCCAAATGAATGCGGTGCTTCTCTGCCGCCGCTGCACAGAACAGACGCAGAGACGCGACGCTGCGCTGGGAGTCAGATCTCGCTCGCGGGCAGCACTGGCGACATCTTCCAACTGAACCATAGCTAAGGTTTATCCAAAACATTCGCTAGGTTTGTCAGTTTGTATATTCTATGGAATAAAAGCCGCTAAAAGGGTCTGAAAGTTGCTAAATATAGTGTTAAAGTCACGCCGTGTGTGTGAGACGCTGGAGCTGGTGGCGGCGCTGTGGATATTGTGGATGAGTTCTTCTGTGTCATCATCACGTTCTACTAGTTCTACAGCTTCAGAACACGCTTAGTAACACATACAGCTGTGTTCTTGCCACAATGCAATAGTGAAAAGAGACCCCTCTCAAACAGTGTGTCGCGTTCCGAACGTTATTTAAATAACACCGGTATTGCGGTATTTTAAAAATTCATATCATAAGAAAAATAAACACCGGTATTCGGTATGAACCGGTATACCGCCCAGCACTAGACTACCATGTACAGATGACTTCAAGTTTTTGATATTCTTCATATTTACCCTGGCGCCATTTTGGAGAGAGTCACGACACATGCACGTACTTTAATCTGAAAGTAAACAACGTATGCGCGTAGTGCTGCTGATATAGAACACGCATGCGCTGCACCTTTTTTTACATTCAGATCACAGCACGTGCGTGAGTCACGATACTCTCCAAAATGGTGCCAGGGTGACACGGAGGAAGCAAATTGTTGAATAAAGTCTTTATTTTTGTAGTCTTTGCACGCAAAAAGTATTCTCGTAGCTTCGTAAAATTAGTTGGTAGTACCCTTGCTGTCTATGGGAGGGTCAGAGAAATATCTTAATTTGTGTTCCGAAAATGAACAAAGGTCTTAGGGGTTTGGAACGACATGAGGGTGAGTAATTAATGACAGAATTTTAATTTTTGGGTGAACTATCCCTTTAAATTTGAAATTAAAACCACCAGTAGGTGGCAGCAAGTCACTGTTAATAACTGAGTCATTGCGATTGAACCGAATCATTTATATGGTTTGATTGATTCAAGAAAGAAATGTCATGTTGCTCAGAGACGCAAAACAGTGCTGTGGCTGTGTTTTGAATTATTTTTGTTGTCGAAATATAGCAAAAACAGGCAATATGGTGTCTTAAATAGTCTCTTAAATATTAGCTTCTTGTTTACTGAACTGTTGTATAAAATCAATATCACATTTGTAAGCGTGCTGGATTTTGGAGAAAAAAATGGCACTCTGCATGTGATATTAACTTTATAAAATGATATAGATATATACATTTTCTGCCCCGATGTCTTAAATTTGGTAACAATTTAAAATGCATTTTAACAGAATGAATCATGCAGTGAAAGAACGCACACTAAACGCGCACTAGTTTAACCTTCATCACGTAATGTATGCATGCACTTTGTAGTTGTGTTTTGTTTGGTTTTTGTGATATACTCGATAATGTCAATTTGCACATCGTTATAACAACAATTACGATTTTATCACAGACGACACTGTATATCGCACACCCCTAGTTCAAGCACAATAAAAGTTTTACTATTTGGAATGAGTGGCATTTTGAATTGTGCAAACCAGACTGCTAAGAATTCCAGCTGCCACATTTTCCCAACTGTATACTTTATGGAATGACTTTCTCTTCTTGAATATGCATTTTTTGTATCATCATCTCACTCAAACCAAATGTTTCAAAGTCTCAAAAGCATGTACATCCCTACAAGAATCTTTAAGTGGTTCAAGCTGAAAGAGGAATTATCTTTTTTTTGTAGTGCTCTCTAGAGAAGTCAAATATCAGCATGCACATGCATGCAGTCATATCCTCGTATGACCTCGGGCAGCTGTGCATCTGGCAGCTAATAGTTGTGCAGTCTCATATTTCAGCCAACCGAGCCAGGATCAGATGCTTTATCCAGTTAACCGTCAGTTGGATCCCCAGCCTGACCGAGTTAAGTGTTCCTAGATTTATGGGTATACTGGTACATGTGAATCCTGATGTACTAAATATCCTTCCTCTTTAAGTGCACCATCAGTATTTGCAGTTATGCAACAGCTCTATACTAATGCAAACCCAAACATCAGGAATATTTTGATTGTGAAAAACGCCCTGTTATCGCACATTAGAGACTGTATCAGGGCTTGTTTACATCTACTTCTCTAAAAGTACATGCTGAGGCATCAGTGACAGGCAGGAAATGTAGTAAATGTGGGTTTCCGTTGTTCACATCTCTTGATCTCTTTACCCTACTTGCACTCATAAAAACAGAGCTCTTTAGGTCTGTATCCAGATGATGTCAGCGAGTAGACAAAAGACCAGCTGATGCTGCAAAATTAACATCACAACACACACACACACACATTTACATAAACACAAATTACGTTTAATATACCTGCACACGTGGACCCACACAGGCTCATTGTTTTGATGTAGCAAGTGAGAAGTTTTGTTGAACCACGCACTGTCACTGCACAGCTTCCTCTTCCCCATTCTCTGTTTAGGTGGGGGTTGTTATACTTTGTCTGCACGCCAACATGTGTATTTAGATGTATTGAAAATAAACATCCTTGGACAGTCAAACCAGAGGTTCAACTTTTTATATGGTGCCCATGAATCACAAATGATTTTCTTCTGTCCTTCAGAAATTTCCAACCTATTAGTGATGACCAGAGATCGAGAGCCCGCCCCACAGAGGCAACCTCAAGTCAGCCAGCTGAGTTTCCACCGCATCCTTAAGGAGGAGATTGTACAGGTGATATTTTCATGGATTTTTATCCAAACATACTGACGACTTTTTGCATGGCATGCTTTTAAGAAATAAAATTAAATACAGAAATGGTCAAAAATCTACTGTACACATTCGTAAAAGGGTGTGAAAATGTACTGGCCATGGAACTATTTTTTTTATGATACTTTTATTCAAGTATATAGACATATGACACATAAGCTATTATACACTACAGTTCAAAAATGAAAGGCCTGTAAGATTTTTTTTTTTTTAAAGAAATTAATATTTTTAGCATGAATTAATAAAATTGATGAAAAGTCAAGTTGAAAAAAACCCTATGATTTAAACACAAAATTTTCAAGTTTGATAATAAGAAATGTTTCTTGAGTACCAAATCAACATATTACAATGATTTCTGAAGGATGGCTGCTGAAAATTCAGCATTTTCATCACAGGAATAAATTACAATTTATAATATATTAAATTAAAAATATTTCACAATATAACTATTTTTGCTCAAATAAATGCAGCCTTGGTGAGCATGACTTTTTATTTTTTTGTATTTATTTATTTTTTCAAAATCATTTTAAGAGATCTTACCAACCCTTGAACAATAGTGTATGTTGTAACAGATGTTTTCTTTGTAGTCGCCATTTTCATTTGAATCACTCACACATTACATCAGCAAGGATCAGGTTCTTACAATCTTACAAAATGCACTTTAGTTTGAAAACTATGAGTAAGATGTTTCACTATTGGTTTACCGTGAAGGGTTTGTCTCTGAAATTGACTAAAAATTGCTTACTCATGTGTTAACATGACATTGTGGTTTTTATTCAGGGTGAGCATTTGGGTCGGGGCACGAGGACCAACATCTATGCTGGTGTTCTAAAGCTGAAGAGTGAGGATGATGATGACATGGGAGGATACTCACAGGAGATGAAAGTGGTCTTGAAAGTGTTGGGCTCTGGACATCGAGATATCTCTCTGGTAAGACGCACATGTGGAATTACATGGCTTGCTCGTGTCTAAATGAAGTTTAGCAAACAAGATTATTGATTTCAGCTGTTGTAACATTACCATCTCCTGACAGTCGTCATCATTTGTAAGTTGATTTGGATAAAAGCCCATGCTTAACGAATAAATGGAAACCTAATTGTGGTCATTTTCAACTGTAATGAACCATGAGGGGATTTGAATTGAATTTTCCACATTATCTCAACTCCCAGTATTCTTTCATTTGTGTGGTTACTTTTTAAATTGTTAAAAGTATGTCTTTCTCTGTCTCCTCTCAGGCTTTCTTTGAGACCGCTAGCATGATGCGCCAGATCTCTCATAAACACATCGCCCTGCTGTACGGAGTGTGTGTTCGCCATCAGGAGAGTAAGTACCCCACTCTTAACTTGTCTTTAGTGTATAGCTAGTTTGGCCTTCAACCTGCCACATTTATTGCTTCATCTAGTGATATTGACAGTGAATGGATGTCTTTTAAAAAAGGCTGGAATACATGACATGACTTTTAAATGTCTGTTGTGCTGTAGTGTGTTTGTGAGAGGCATCATACATATTGATGTAAATAGTTAAAAAATTGGACATCACTACCAGACTTTCACATGGTTTCGAACACACTGTAAATCTGGGCAAAAGTTGTTTGGTGTATTCTAGCCTTAAGTAATTGACATCTGTTTCCAGACAGAGGACACAAATCTTAAAGACAAGGTCTTAGAACTAGAATTTTTGGTTTTCTTTTATTCTGTTCTGTTACGGTTTTGCATGACAAGTATGAGAAATAGGTCATTCTTTTTTATTCCGCTTATTGAATTGTAATCAGCAATCGTAGTCACTGGTGCAAAAGTAATTTATTTATTTACAATGAGAACATAGACACTGTCATTCTCCGCCTGAGCATGTAGATCTGGTACACTGGCAGTGTTATATTTCCAAGAGAAAACAATTAAAACATTTCCTTGTTGACATTGCTTTGGTAGGAGCGTAGTGTTAAATGAGAAAATATTAACATAGAACTGAGTCTAACTGGATAAAATTTTGGCTTTATGCTTCTGTGGTGTGTAAATGTTTCATAAATGCTATTTTTGTGAGGAGGAAGCTGCAAACAAACACAAAGCTCCATTCGATTGTTAAGCAAAGCCTGCAGGTTAGGTATTTAATTGCAAACCACACTTCCTGGTCCATTGAGCAACAAACCTAAATACTCTTGAGGATAACTGCCTATGTGCACGCGATGGGTGTGTCTGCGTGTTTGCAAAGAAGAATTTGCATATGCGAGCAGGAACCGTGTTTATGTCGGAGAGAAAGAGAATTTGATAACGGTGCTCATTTGCATAAAATACCATGTACCTCTCTCTTTTTTAGATATCATGGTTGAGGAGTTTGTTCAGTATGGTCCTCTGGATCTGTTCATGCGCAGACAGAGCATGCCTCTCACCACCGCTTGGAAGTTCCAGGTTGCCAAACAGTTGGCTAGTGCCCTCAGCTATCTGGTAAAGAAACAAACACAAAAACAAATGCACAAAACCTTGCCTTCTCAATCTTTAGGCAAGACACTACAGGCAAAACTACAGACACTTTTTTTTTTTTTTTTTTTTTTTAAATGCACTTGTCAATTTTTAGATTTTGGGCTTTTTGGCTTTACATGAAGTATTTTTTCAGACTAGTGGAAAGAAAACATGCAAAATACACTTTGAATTGTTTCTAATATAGCACTTTATCTACAGTGTGTGCAGAATTATTAGGCAAGTTGATATTCTGGTCATATTTTTTTTCCAAGAACATTTTACCAATTCCAAACCACATAAATCTTAGTAACTATTTATTTACTCTTGAAGGACCAGCATCACATCCTCTTGTGCCACAGTTTGAAGAATTTATCTTCCAGAATCTGGCAGTAAGTTTTAGGAGCTCATTTTTAATCAATCCTGCAAGACAGACTTTTCAGGATAGGAGATGAACTAAAATGAGCTCCCAAAACTTACTGACAGATTCTGGAAGATAAATTCTTCAAACAGTGGCACAAGAGGATGTGATGCTGGTCCTTCAAGAGTCACTCACAACTTATCTGTCCATAAATCCTATACAAAATCAGTCTTCATGTATTTCACAACACTTCAGCATGTTATTCTTATTAAGTGAGGGCCATTTTAAAGAATATTTTACCCAAGCAAAGTCTCTGAGAACCTGACACCTTGTAATTCTGGAGACTCCAGGAAGGTTGCAGTTCTGGAAAATGATGGTGCTGGAGACTAAATGGTTCCTGATGGTTTCTCACCTAATTCTTCACCTTAATTCTTAATTCTTTTGCAGTTAACATGTGTCTTTTCCTCTCCACCTGTTTTTTCTGACCTTGCTGACCCAATGAGCATTTCACTGCCCAATGGTCATGCCTTAACTTTGCTAATTCTATTATTGCATTAGTATTGCATCCTTCTCATAGGCATTTAATATATTTTTTAACTTTTATTCTTGAGTTCAATCTCTTTTTTGGCTCATTTTATCTGTAAAGGAAAACCTGCCTAATAATTCTGCACACCTGAAATAAGGAGTTTCTGACTATCAGCCTTCATGGACAATTATATATCACTTATAAATTATTAAATACAAAATCAATAGTAGTTATTAAGATTGATGTGGTTTGGAATTGGTAAAATGTTCTTGGAAAAAAAATATGACCAGAAGATCAACTTGCCTTATAATTCTGCACACACTGTATTTGTGTCTGATTTCAATTACAGTACATATCTTCAAAGACCGTTTTCTCAAAATGAGATCAAAATCTACTGTACCGAGCCAAAAATCTCCACTTCAGTAACAGATGCACCAAACTTTAGATTTATTCCTATCAATATTCTGAAGGTTTTTCACACATAATTTGCCTGGTTTTATACAACATTTTATTCCTAAAAATGCTGTTGTCAGCATTTTCTGATTTATAGAGTGCTAAAAAGAGATCCCCTCCGTAAAAACCATTAAGTCTAATATGTCAACAAAATGAAACAAGTATAAAATACACTGCGATTCAAAAGGTTCTGGTCAGTACGATTTTTGAAAGTAATTACTTTTTGATCTAAATTGATAGTAATGGCATTTTATAATTTTACAAAAATATTTCTATTTTAAACAATAAGAACAACAATGTTCTTTTGAAATTTCTATTTGTCCAATACTCCTTAAAAAAATTCCAGCATGTTTTCTCGAGCACCAAATCAGCATTAAAGACTGGAGTAATTGCTGCTGAAAAATTCAGCGTTGCCATAACTGGAATAAATTACATTTACAAAATAGCTTAAAATAGAAAACTAGAAGTGTTTTAAATTGTAATATTTCACAATTTTACTGTCTACCGTATTTTGTATCATATTTGGTGTATTAATATTTTCACATTTATTCATATTTGAACTTGTAAATATATCAAATTTGATCTGTTAAGCAACATAGTGTAACATATCAATAAAAGTTATTGTAAAATGTGAATAATGTGACTGCTGTGTGTATCCTGTAGGAGGACAAGAAGCTGGTTCATGGATATGTGTGCAGTAAGAACATTCTGGTGGCTCGAGATGGTCTGGATGGAGAGGGAGGACCTTTCATCAAGCTGAGTGACCCCGGCATACCTATTACTGTCCTTAGCAGAGAAGGTGAGAGATTCATTATGACCACCTTATTAACACACTATAAACATTCAAACATTGGTCGACTGAAGTCCTGAAACTTTCGACTAAAAATGACGTTGTGGAGAAAAGAAAATCATACGTTACATTAATTAGATGCGCACTGTGCTCAGTACTTGGTAGCCTTGTTGTCTGCCTAAATTAATTATAAATAAACATAAAAAACTAATAGGCTATTTGCAGTATATTAAATTGTTTTTGACCTAATTATTTTGCACTGAAATGAGTCTGACACACGAGTCTGTTGTCTCTGACAGCGGTGCATCACGTGCACCTGCGCAATATCATAGCCTGTGATTTCTGAAAACAGTACTATGTTGTCAACTAGTGATATCACAAGAACTTTTGAGGAATGTGCAACATAATTTAGAAAATTATTTTTGTCATATGTTATAAGTATAACTGTCAGACACTATCATTTCAGCCGCTCTGCGCAGCTCGCACAGAGCGAGGCTGAACATAAGAGCTCAGCTTTGCGGCTGAGACACGAATAGACTTAAAGCTTCTACTCTTAATAAACACAAAAGGCGCATCCACTTTAATAAAAAAAGAATATTTATTAAACAAACAAGAGCAGAAAACACCCCCATTAGCAATTAGTGCTTTCCACCTGATGAAATGAGCGCGGCAAAAAATCGACCAATCAGAATTTTGGTCGAACCAGACCGTATCGACCAATTAATCGACTAATCGACTGGGACGTTACAGCCCTACTTATTAATGCTGTATGTAATATCTAGAAGATTAGATATTAATCTGAAAGATTTTATAGTTATTGTAATTTTATTTTAACATAGCGTTTGCTACAATAAATAAATATTTTATAAATATGAATACATAATTTTAAGTAAATGAACTTAAATGAACTAATATTAATTTAAATATTTATATTACTGCCCACGTGAGGTTGGGAGATTTTGTACTATATATGCATTTATAATAATATTGTATATAGAAAGAGTTATATGGGTAAAATCTCAACTATTATTGAGTGTCTATCCAGGATAAATGCATCTGAGTCAGTGTGGTGTATCTAATAATTGAGCTCTATTGGACTGTGAAAATGGACTGCCCGGAAAAGATAACTGACAGGAATTTTGTTGGCTGAGATCCAGCTCAGATCCCTGAAGCACTTTTAGAAACCAGAAAAGCTCTTTGTTTGCTGTGTGCCAGGGACTGTTACAGGAAAGACTGGTTGTGTTTTTTTTGGGGTGGTGGTGTGCGTGCTCGAGAGAGGGGAATGAAAGGGGCACAGAGAGGGATTGAGTTGAGCAGAGAGATCACGTGTTAGATGAAATGCCCTTTTAAAAGACATAGTAGCTTGTAAAGATGACAGGAAAGATGATTGTTGAAACTACAGTGTGTGTTTGAATGAGGAAATGGTTGTGGAAATCCCCTAAAATGAGGTTTATTTACCAAATAAAATCCAGCTTGGTGGTTTGTTAGTTTTAAGTTACTTAATTTAACACAATCCTGTGTAGCATGATGTTCATGCATGATAATTTGCTTTGTGTGTGTCTACAGAGTGTGTGGGCAGGATTCCTTGGATTGCTCCCGAGTGTGTACAGGACACGGCTAATCTGAGCATAGCAGCGGATAAGTGGGGCTTTGGGACAACTCTGTGGGAGATCTGTTACAACGGAGAGATACCTCTCAAAGACAAAAAGCTCACAGAGGTAACAGCATACACGTACACTGATAGACACGTGTATATGTAAACATGATCTTTACTGTGCTGATAAATGATGCATTTTTCTTGTTTGTCATCTCTCTGAGCAGAAGGAGAGGTTTTATGCAGCGCAGTGTCAGTTGGCCACACCTGACTGTGAGGAGCTGGCCAAACTCATGACCCACTGTATGACCTACGACCCTCGCCAGAGACTCTTCTTCAGGGCCATCGTTAGAGACATTGACACTGTGGAGAAACAGAGTAAGGAAAATGAATCGACATAAACAGCTGACAAAGATGAACACTAGATTAGTTATTAAAAATGTACCAAAATTATACATTTATTTCCTTCCTTATTCTCCATACTGACCTCTTGTGGTTAGTAATCAAATGCTACAATCATCTTGCTAAAAGTACTAAACATGTTTTACCCCTGAAGTCCATTTTCAATGTTTGTCAAGGTTTCTTTCACTTACGCTATTGTTCAAAAGATTGGGGTCAGTATGTTTTGCTTTGTTTTTTTAAGAAATAATGCTTTTGTTTAGTAAAGACACATTAAACTTATCAAAATTGACAGTGAAGACATAAACAGATTATAATGTTACAAAAAGACATTATAAAGAGACATTATAACGTTACAAAAAAAATAGTCAAGTTCTTTTTAAACTTTCTATTCTTTAAAGAGTTCTAAAAAATATATGTAACACTGTAGACTTGAGTAATGGCTGCTGAAAATTCTACTTTTCCATCACAGGAAAAAATTACATTTGAAAATATGCAGTATTGAAATTAAAACTTCTTTTAAATTATAATAATATTTCACAGTATTATTGTTATACCCTATTTATGATTAAGTAAATGCAGCATTGCTGAGCATAAGAGATTTCTTTCAAAAATATTATAAACATCATTACAGACCCCAAACATTTGAACGGTAATGTAGATCAGTTATAGTTAGGCTTATATGACTATTTCTACTCTACTTTAGAGTTTTACAGTAGAGTTTTTGCTACTGTACCTCTGTTAGGATTGACTGTTCTCTATGTACTATTAAAGTTTACTCCGTTTTCTATTAAACGTCCTCTTTAATGTTTTCTCTCTAGATCCTTCCATTCAACCTGTTCCCATGCTAGAGGTGGACCCTACAGTGTTTGAGAAGAGGTTCCTCAAAAAGATCAGAGATCTTGGAGAGGTATTTTCTCCTTCTGTGTGTGTGTTGTGTCCTTAAACTCATCAAGAACAAACTACTTATCGTTTCTCTGACCATCTGCTGGTTGGACTGAAGTACATTCTTGTGTTTTCAGGGGCATTTTGGAAAGGTGGAGTTGTGCAGGTATGATCCGCGGGGAGATCGGACCGGAGAGCTGGTGGCCGTGAAATCTCTAAAGCCGGAGAACCGAGAAGAGCAGAGCAGTAACCTGTGGCGTGAGATTCACATCTTGAGAGAACTTTACCACGAGAACATTGTCAAATATAAGGGCATCTGCCATGAAGAAGGTAAACCATAAATCTGAACATCATGAATAATATAACACTGTAATGGCATTTGGTGCCAAATGCACGAGTTTGTTGAGTGAATCTTGTTTTTGTTTTAAGGTGGGAGATCCATTAAGCTCATCATGGAGTTTTTGCCGGCAGGCAGTCTGAAGGAATACCTCCCCAGAAACAAAGCTCACATAGACCTTAAAACCCTGCTCAACTATGCTGTACAGATCTGCCAGGTAACATCATATTTGAATGTTTTATGATGCTTCAGTAGTTATCCAAAATAGTGACACTTTTTGGTGTTTTTACCCCTAAACGCACACACACACACACACACACACACGGAAACAAATATTTAATGGAAAAAACAACAACAAAAATAACAAAACAGAAATAATCAAACAAAAGGTCTGTTCACACTAGAGCAAAAGAAAACAGGGCTCTATTCATTAATGTGCTTTAATACAAGAAAATGGCACAACCAATAAAAAAAGACTGGACTTACATTAAAGTAAAACAGCCTGTAACTTGTCAGATAGTAAAACATTCACTTTAATGCAAAATGCATGCCATTTGATCAAATAAATTTAATTTGCATTAATGCAGTGACAATAATAGTGTGTAAGTTTCAATTGCAATCAAATTATGAGTTATTGGGTTTGGTAAGAGTTTTTAAAGAATTCTCTTAGGCTGCATTTATTTGATCAAAAATACAGTAAAAAGGTATTGTGAAATGTTATTATAATTAAAAATAATAAAAAAGAAAAACATTTTAATGTAATATATTTTAATATGTAATAAATTCCTTTGATTCCTCAGCAGCCATTACTCTTCAGAATCACATGATCTTACTGAAATCATTCTAATATGCTGATTTTATGCTCAAGAAACATATTATTTTTTAATGTTACGTCCCGCGCTTAGGGGTAGTAAAAATAGACTCTAAACAGGGTGTAATACAACTGGGTTGTGGTGATGGAATCCTAGATCTCCAAATCACTTCGGTCGATAATCAAACAAGTACACAGTATTAGTCAGAGAGGGTGAATTAGGATTATTAAAAAAAAAAAAAAAACAGCAAGTGACAATAGAGAGCATCTCTTCGGGGTGTCCAAAGGCCAAAACAACAAACAAAACCAATCGAGAAAGAATAGGAAGGAAACAATAAATAACCTAATTGAACAATGAAATTAATTACTACCCTAACTACCTAACGGAAAACAAAACCCAAACGAATCAGCCAAAATAAATGGGCAGGACACCCCTACGTTCTTAAAACATAATGTTTTAGAGCAAATGAACGTGATCAACAGGTTTTACACTTCATTCGAGTTTCACAAATTTGATCATCGGCCGGTGGACGGATCCAGGAGCTCTCAACCCAAACGCGACCAAACCAACAATGAGCTCCCCGTTGAATGCCGGCGGTGTCCTTATAAAGATCACGCCTCGTCTGAACCGCCAATGGCGATCATACACCCAATCAGAGACCAGAAAGAACGAGGAGGAGAAACAACACAACACAGCAGATACCAAAGACACAGATCGTAACCTTTAATTCAGAAGAGCAGCATTTATTTAAAATAGATATTTTTGAACAATGTAAGGCTTTACTGTCCTTTTAGTTCAATTTAATGTGTCCTAGCTAAATAAAAGTATTATTTTCTCATGTAAAAAAAATATACATCGTATATCATATATTTTCTCATAATGCATATAAGCGATACTCAGTGATACGTTGGTTCATAAATATTGTATCCATTTTGTCAACAGTTGCTTTCTGCATTGCTTATTTTTGCTCTGCTTGTTTGTTGTCCTCATGGCCTTGTACTCGGAGACCAACAATAACAACAGCTGCTTGCAGTGATCCTTTGTGGTTCCTGAGCCCATATGTTCTGTTTGAAATACAGACCCGCGCTGTAACATTATGCTCACCTTTGCCGTTTTCTGACCTCTAACTCCAGGGCATGGACTACCTGGGCTCTTGCAACTACATCCACAGAGACCTGGCGGCCCGGAATGTTCTGGTGGAGAATGAAAACACGGTAAAAATCGGAGACTTCGGCCTGACCAAAAGCATTAAGGATAATGAGGGTTATTACACTGTGAAAGATGATCTGGACAGTCCAGTGTTCTGGTAAGAATCACTCATTAGAGGCCCTGCAATGACCAAGTACATTAACCTAGATCTCCATTAAATCTAATATGAACCATGTGCATTGGTCCATTATTGTGTATCCATTATTGCATTTAATTGTGAAATTCCCTTTGGGTAATCCACTTTGTAATGATTCTTTTCTTCATTTTCCCAGGTATGCTCCAGAGTGCCTGATCCACTGCAAATTCTACAAGGCGTCTGACATCTGGTCTTTTGGAGTGACCATGTATGAGCTTCTCACATACTGTGATGCCTCATGCAGCCCTATGTCGGTAAGTGGCCAGTCCGATGTTTTTAGCCCTGTCCCAAAAGCCCAAAAGTCCCAACATGGGTGATGTAAATTGCATATGAACACATGTTGGAAACCTGAAATGATAAATGGGCCATCACATGATGGCCATCACAAGTCCCCCAATAGCACAGTAGTTTGGAATCCCTCTTTAATTCGTTTCTTAATTTAGTATCTTGATTTTCTTGGTTGGGTATCAAACAGTGTTATTTTAGGATCATTGAGATAGTACAATAGAATATACTATTATAATATATTTATATTTTCTGCTTTCAGGTTAATTTTAGTAAAGGTTGTACAAATTTTTTTTTTTTTTCATTTTTATTAGTTTTTGTTGTTTTTAAATGTCTATAAAGTTGTTATTATAGTACATCACGTTATAAATGAAAACGAGAAAGCTATTTCATTTAAAATGTATTTTTAATTCATATAATGAAAATGTTTTTATGGTTTTAGTTTAGTAACTATAGTAACTATGGAATCAAATAAAATGTTTTATCACAATAACAGCAGAGCTTCCTGTTAGTAGGCAAGGCAAGTTTTATTTAGCACATATGACACAGTGCTAATTCAAAGTGCTTTTAACAAAAATAAAAAAAATAGTAATGATTAAAAGGTTTAAAAAGAAGTAAAAATTGAATAAAAGGATAAATAAATGAAAATAAGGTATACGTTAAAAGAAATATGGGAGAAAAAAACAGCACAGGAGGATTAACATAACACCACAAATATCAGTAATACCACAAGAATAATTACACAAGTCTGTTCTAAGTGCAGCTGTTATGTTTTATGCAAATGTGTTATGTAAATATCACCTCATGCAAGTATTTTACTTTTGATTGCATTTCTACTTCAGTGTTTGATTATAAGCAGCAGGAGGCGGGTAATACAGAATTGTTTGCGAAGCCCATATTCATTTCTGTAGGCTGAAAGAAGCCCTTGTTTAGGAGGTGCTGATGAGTCTGGTTCTTCTGTCTGTTTCTGAGAACATGGCAGATGGTGCCAGTCTGTGCCCACAGTGGCAGATGTCTTACCCAACGGCTGCGGTAGACGTCTGCACACCAATCCCCACTTTTTTTTCTGTGTGCCACTTTTGGAGGAAATGTTGTTATTGAGGGATTTGTCCAATTTTCACATTGTACACAATGCAGACGCACAATGTAATGCTTCCTCGCGCACTGAAAGCATTAGAGGTGGTTTACTAGAGGAGACGTGGATGAACGTTTAATACCTCGGCGCTTAATTGTAAATCAGGCCTGTGACCCCACTTTTCTCCACCCCCACAGGTGTTCCTTAAGATGATTGGTCCAACACATGGCCAGATGACTGTTACACGATTGGTCAAAGTCCTGGAGGAGGGAAAGAGACTTCCAAAACCAGACGGCTGCTCAGACAGGGTAATGCATAGCTTTACTAAAACTAAATGGTGTGTATTTATATTACCGTTTAGGGTCAGTAAGATTTTTTTTGGGGGGGGGTGGAAATATATTTAGCAAGGCTATATCAAATTTGTATCATGATTTCTGCAAAAATATTAAGCAGCACAACAGTTTTAAACATTGATAATAAGAAATGTTTCTTGAGCATCAAATCAGCATATTAGAATGATTTCTGAGGATCATGTGGCACTGAAGACTGGAGTAATGACTGCTGAAAATTAAACTTTGTCATCACAGGATTAAAGTTTTATTAAATAATAAATTATATTTATCAAATACAAGATCTCAAAAACATAAAAATGATCCTCAAACGTTTGAATGGTACGAGTGTATGTTACAGATCATACTGGTGTGATAATATTTTACTTAAAGTGACCTCTGAGATCTTAAGTAATGATAGAGAATTCGAAGGAATTTTAGGCCCCACCCACACATGCAACAGAAAGTCTTAGGAGCAACCGTTGCCTCATAGACTTCCATTAGATGTAGAGATGTTTTTAACTGTCAAGACTTTTACAAACTGTCAAACTTCTCATTTGCGACCGGTAACTGACAGTGTGCCGTACGTGGGAATAGGTCTTTTATCTTTGAGCAAACATAATTCTTAAATTTCATTTATTTGCATAAATTGTGTTAATGTGTTGTTGCCTTTTTTCATCTATTTACATGTTTTAAATTTATTTAAATGTAAATTTTTTACTTTAAAACACGTTCTTTAAATTAATATTTGTATTTTTTTTAGTTTACATATTTTCGCTTTTGCAATTTTCCAAAACCTCTTGCAGCCATGCCTTGGTTGTAAATCCTGCCATAGGATATGTCCTGCTTTATGAATTGCAGAATCACACGTTTCTTTTATGATGGTTCAGGGTTAGATGATTAAACAGCAGGTATGAGCTGCGCTCCAGGGCTTGTGTCTGATTGTAATCTTTCGTGTTTTGACAGTTGTACAGCCTGATGAGGAGATGCTGGGAGGGGACACCTGAAAAACGGATCGACTTCAAAGGCCTGATTGCCGACTTTCAGAAGATGATTGACAATCAGTAACTCTGGAAATAAGATTGGCACACAGACTCCACCTCTTTTGAAAGAGGAAGTCCCAGAGAGACAAAATCCCCTGCATCCCTAGAAGAAAAAAAAAACAAAAAAAAAAAACTCTGCAGTGTAGCACTCTTTCAATATACTCTCCTTCCCTCACATTATAAACTTAGAGATAAACTGCAGACCTTTTGAAATAGCCAAAAAGAAACCGCTAGAACCACTGAAGCGGACAGTAGATACTGTCCGGCTTCTCTCTGAATATGCAAATATGTAACTGCCAGTCTCGAGTCGCTCATTTTTCTCTTCAAGTTCAAATGCAAAATTGGTTGCAAAATGGTGAATTTTGTCTCGTGACACTCTCAGCTTCATACTGTACCTCAGCAAGCCACCACGATGCATGTATGAATAACCCATAATTTCCCAAGGTGCATTACAGCATGCACTGTATGGATTCTGCCCATCGTGCGGCATATGCAACGACAGAGACTGAACCCCCTTGTTCTTTGGAAGACGAGGAATGTGTCAGAATGTAATTGACATATGTGGTCTACAGTTTGGAGCTTTGATGAGAGAATGTCGAGTGGATTGCACCCCTTCTCTTGAGACTATTGACGAGCAAAGTATGCTAAGACTGTAGTTTTGCCTGCCTTGGAAAATTCCAAGCGTGCTGGATTACCGGAGGACTTTGAAGCAGCATGCGCCGGTCAAGATGCACTATGCTGCCACATTCTTATAACTGTACTTCCTCTCTGAGCTTCACATTTGCCACGGAAAAACTGAAGATGATTCTGAGAGAATGGGTTTAATGAAATGCCTAAAATGGGCACTAGGGGGCAGCACAGCTTATGAAATATCAAAAAAAAAAAAATATATTAAAAATATTCTGATTTTGTGCAAATTATATTCCAGACTTGCTAACTTTCAGAAACTGAATTAACCAGTCCAGAAAAAGAACTTAGTATTTTATCTGTTCCTTTTTTTTATTAAAATGGAATTAAAAAGCGATTAAAAAAATGCAACATATTTGTCATTGTCTACAAGACGGAGGCTGACAGTAAAGAAAAGGATCAGTGTGTGAACGTAGAAATTAGTTTAGCATCTTAAAAGCCTTAGCTGTTGTTCATATAGCTAAAAGAAGACTAAATATTCAAAGACGCACTAATTCCCATCAGATTATGGTTAATCCTCACACATGGTTCCTGAAAAGGGAAAATGATTCATCTCCCAGGTGGAAGTGTCATGTGGTTTTGCACTGAAGGAATTGTGAAATGCACGTCCCTGCGTTCATATCTACGCCTCCACGGTGGCCACAATGGATTTGAGAATGGTCAGAGGAAAAAAAGCAATGAGAGACATAATTTTCCTGTCCTTTAATGTGGAATGCAAAACAATTCCATCTGCTCAAAATGAAACCCAAACCTATTTTCCTCAAAAAGAATGACAACAAAATTGTATCCAACAGGGTAAAATGTACATAAGTTCACATAAAATAAATACAATATTTTTTTTGTTGCTGTTAAATACTCAAAAGCGTTGAAAACATCTACTGAAAAAAATAAGAGGAAAAAAGTTTTTTTTTTCTTGTATTGCAGGAGTATACGCATGCTTAAATTCCACCGTCTCTAAAAATAGCTTATTCACAGTAAAGCAATATCAATAGAGTTTGGATTATAAAATATTGCAAAATCTTAATTCAAGGTGGAAAAAAAAAAGAAGAAACTACAACCTTTTAAACTAAAAACAGGCTGCAATATGTGTACAAAGCACAATAGTGTTGATAACCCTGCGTGTTTGAACAGGTGACTGTACCTTCTACATCAATAAGAGACACTTTAGTATTGCAAAGCTTTGAGATACAAGTGCACACGTACACGTTCATGACATTCAGAGGGGTAAAAGTGCAGAATCGGAAAGATACATTACAGTCTCGACTTGAAATACAAGGGGAAAATCGGTATGTTGTTGGCCATCAGCAAAAATGGTAAGAAATACAAGGTTCATAAATGCAAAATAGGCACAATTGTCCATCCTTCAGACCTTTCTACAGAAACAAGAACACTTTAAAGAGATGATTTACTTTATTTAGCAACTCAAACCTCTCTTTTCAAGGTAAAAGAGTCAGAGTCGCCTTGATTTGGAGCAGTGTTGGAGAACAGGAGACTCATGGGAAGGTGACCAGAAGTACATGTGCTTTATAATCCCTGTAGAGTGTCATTTTGCCACAAGTCCCATTTCTGATTATTTAGAAACAACCGGTATGATTTTGAATTGAACTTGTGCACACAGAACAAGGGGAAACTAAAAATGCTCACATTTAACATTTTGTTCTTAACCTTGTTTTTTAGCGTTTCCTGGAAAAAAAGGCCTCTGTGTTTATAAATGGTGATTTTGTGCTAAAAGTGGGACGCAGAGCCTCAGGTACCGATGTAAATTTGGGATTGTCTTTATACTTGTCATAAAACAAAATAGGACGCAATAACAGGCTCCTCCTCAAATGTGTTGTCAGTCTGTTGTGGAGGTGAAAGAATGGCTTTCAGAAAGGGAACAACCAAGAGACTATCGCTTCAAAAGAGTAGAAAAAAAGGCACACAGCCTTAATCATAAACGGATGAACGCACCAGGCAAACGCCTGTATGTGCTATGTGGTAGCAAAGCCAAACAACGGCTCCTTTTATGACAATCTGCTGGCAGACTGCAACCAACACAGTGTACTGCAAAAAATCCAATTCTTAATGACTGTCTTATTTACCACTAATAATATCTAAACATGCTTAAAACAAGCTCAGTGCAAAGTAAAAGGGATAGTTCATTCAAAAATGAAACATCATTTTTAATCATTTACTCACCCCTTTGTTACAAACCGAATTGTGTAAAAATTTTATATATATATATATATATATATATATATATACATATACACAATAAATGTCAATGGGGTCCAAAACAAAATTAGACCTCGCTGACTTTGTATAGAGCAGTGTTGTTATCAGTAACTCAAACTTACAACTATTAACATTCTCATTCAAATAAAGTATTAGAGGAAAAATAAACTGAAAAAGAAAGATTTTATATATATGTTAGTGCTGTCAAATGATTAATCGCATACAAAATAAAAGTTTTTGTTTGCATAATTATGTATATATAAATACACACATACAGTATACATTTTAATAATATATACATTAATAGTAATATTTACATGTCTATATTCATATAATTTATATTATAAATATATTTAATATATGACCATAACTTATTTTTCTGAAATATATACATACATGCATGTGTATTTATATATACATAATAAATATACACCGCACCCACACATATATTATGTAAACAAAAACTTATTTTGGATACGATTAATCATGATTAATCGTTTGACAGTACATATACATATATATAATATCTTTATTTTTCAGTTTTACTTAATTTTCTTTTTTTTTTCAATTCTATGTATATTCATAGAAATAATAAATGACAAAAGCATAGGTATATCAAGGTGTGTGTATATATACAAACGCACGTACACACACCTTCTGTTGGGTTGCAATGGTTTCGAACAACATGAAGATGAGTAAATAAAAAAAGAATTTTAAATTTGGTGAACTATCTCTTTAAGACTTTATTTGTCCCATTGGGAGATTTGTGTCACTTGTTTTAAGTATCTAAATTAAGACCATAAAGACCAAAAAAAAATCTGCCACGCAACATGACAAAATACTAATCTTCCAACATTGATTATTTTAATATCTCACATATTTTGCCTTTAGTGTATATTAATCTTTTTTAACATATATTTTAGCAAAAATAAAAAAAGACTGATATGAATTAAAAACGGGATTTTTTTTTTTTTTTGCAGCGTAAAATCACCAAAATACATACTCTCTCTTTTAAAGAAGTAAAGAGATTAAACCACAGAATAACAGACCACTAATATCCATATAAAGGCTTTATGTTAGATTATTACCATGTGGGTGTTTGCATCAAGGCTGTTTTATCCTATACATAACCACTCCAACCCTTGACATCCTTCCAGCAGATTATTACTACTACTATACTAATGTATTATTATTACTGATACTGTTATTAAAAAGCAACCACTGGCAGCATTGTAGCTGAACGTTGTTCGGAGGTCACCCCACTGACAACTGGGGGAAAAAGTCACCTTGACGTATGTGGGGGTAGTTTCTCCAGAGAAGGTAGAGGTTATTGCCTTAGCCATGTCTTCTCTGAGCGCCGTGTTTTAAGGCTCCTGCAGTTTTCAGAATGGCTGATCGTTCCTACAGATACAGCAGTATGTACAGAGACACACGTTAAAGATTAATCCTCAAACACGCGTTTTCCGTACACTTTGGAAAGTGAAATCGATAGTCAAGATAAACAGTGACACATTAAGCAAGACATTAATATTAATAATATTCCTAATGTCTGTACACAGTAAAAAATACACTCATTTAGCAGAATATACAATATACATTGGCTATGCCCTACCCTGTCAGAAAAAAAAAAACATCTTTGAAAACTGTTATTCTCTGAGTGTAGCTCAATCTTTATCAGCCCTTAACCTTTTGTACAGTAAAACACGGACACGGACATGGAAATCCCCCCCCCCCACCTCTCGAGTGGAATGGTGCGTCCCGCCTGGGAGAGAGGTAAAAAGGCAGAAAAAGAGAAATATCAATTATCTTAACTCATCATTTGGGACAGAGTCCCAATCTTAAGAGGTCCTGCCTGGCGTCGGACAGAAATAACAACAGTACCCACATCCACAGAAGAGGAACGCACAATAAAATGTACAATCTTTTCATAAATATCAGTTATCGACTAAAAGTTAAGGCCTGGACATGACAACGGCAACATACAGAGAGCAGTGAGAGCGAGTGCGAGTTAGATCCTCTTCTTCTTGAAGTAGTCGGCGTACTGGCCCCCAAGACCCTGTGAGTGCTGGCCCACATACGGCCCCTCTGATGTCACTTCCTGTGTGGGCAGTGTGGGGTATTCTCGCTTCTGTCCTCTAGCCTGACTCTAGGAAAGAAAGCGCGGTTGATTATAACAGAAGTGATTATAGTGATTAGAATGATTTCACCTGTTTGATGGTGATGTTGATGTACGTGACTCATTGTTCACCGTATGCTTGAGTTTGAGTGGCATACAGTAAATGAGTGACGGCTTTTTTGCGTTCCATACAGTAAATGACTGACGCCGTCTCCCTCAGCCCACACACACGTCTGAGGAATTTTCTCTGACTCTTGCACTACGATAAAGCGCCCATTGTTGAATCAGAAGCGCAGTTAGAGGTGTTTTTCTCTCAATGTGTCACTCTTCTACTTCCAATTGAAGAATAAAGTTACTGCCAGAATCCTGCTAGTTTCTTCACCATCAAGTAGAGCAGAAACACACACACACACACACATCCCCCCCCCCCACCCCTCCACCCACACCCACCCCCACCCCATATGTATTCAGTTGACCTATCTATCATTCTAAATATCATTCCATATATTGTTCTATTTGTTTATATATATATATATATATATATATATATAGATATAGATATTTATTTTTTTTTAACAGTGTTTATAAAAAAATCTATATAAATTTTGCCTTTATGAATGTAAAATATCATGTTTGCACCATTTTTGACTGAAATGGTGCTTGATATTTAATTGCGTACACTTTTAATGACCTTATCAAACTTACCTAACAATTCTTCTTGGCACAAAACACAACGCAAAATAATACTGGTGGTGTTGCAATGATATTTAATATTTAAGGCCATTACTAGACATTTTGCACTCATAGGTTATCAATGTTTTTATTTATCATTTCAAAACTTTTTGTGACGAAACGCTTTATGGTTAGCAATGATAAATAACTATTGCCACTTTATGAGGCTGTGATCTACGAAAACCCTTTTTGCCTCGGAGTAAAAACGTCATTTGTGAGCTAAAGTTTAAAATAAGAAATAAAATCACGAATAAAATCATGAATTATAAAGTTACAAGAAACACATTGTCACATTGTGAGATATAAAGTCACACTAGCTGTGTTACTTTCCATCACCTTGTTTTTGTGCGCATTTTGAAGTATCGCATCAGAAACGAGTGATGTGGGGGGGGGGCCCTTAATTTGCTAAAAAGTTTTTCATACTCGCTTGAGGTGGTTTTTGACTTGTGCGGAAATTGGTTACTACGAATAATGGGAGATGGAAACGCATTTTACGAATAAATTCCTCTAGGCGCATCAAAAAAATCATGTGACTTTGCGCTCTGGGACGGCATAAGCTGACTAACCAGCGGACCGATCTCATTGCATAGCATCTGAAATGCTTATGGTTTTTCTTAAATGCGCGAGCAAAGTCTGTCATCAAAGAATTTCTGTATAATTGCTTCTCAGAAATGTATTAACACGACTGCGTTCCCAAACAGCAGCATCCACCTCCGAAAAAAATTACAGCATTATTGTGTTGCATCTGCTCGCTCTGAGGTGCAAGTAATTTATTATATATGAAAATTATTATGTTCAGTGGCTTCTACTTTTTTTAGTTATATTTAGTGCCAGTTTATCAGGAAGTGATGATTTTGTTCTCTTCGACTCAACGGTGCTTATTCGCAAATATTTTATGGCTATCGTGAAAATTTTAAGTAACATTGTGAGATATAAAGTTACAATTCTGAATATAGTCACATTGTGGGTTATAAAGTCTAAATTATATGAAACAGTTGTATTTGTGAGATTTGAAGTCACAATTGTGAAATATAAAGTCACATTGTGAGGTAAGTCACAATTTGAAAATATAAAATTATAATTAACTAATTATATTTCTTACTGTACTATGGAAACCCATTTCTGCCTCACTCACAGATTTAATTGGCCGTTTTTAAACCCATATTTATTGAGCACAACTGAAGGGAACCTTATTGTAGGCCCCACAGTTCATAACATTTACTGCCCATGTGGATTTCTCATCAGATTCTAGTTTTGAACAAACTTATTTGCTGCATTTATTAGCTGTTTAGTTTGGAAGTGACGTCTCAGTAAGCATTTTGCATGTTTCGTGCATTGCCACACTATTGATAATGGACAACGGACTTTTTTTGCCCACAAAATTTCACTAATGTGATCACGCCTAAACCTTTTCAAATGAAATTTGATTTTTTTCCCCCCTGGAACTTAAACACACGTTATCTTTCAGGTGTCTAATTCATCACATGTAATGTGGTTTGTTTCACTTCTCTTCCTCTCACACACAATAATACACACACTTTATATGGAAAGACACTCACATAATAGTAGTTGTTCCAGTCGGTGGCCGTGGCTGCGGCGGGTGTGTGTGCGGCAGGACTGGGCGCGTGTGTCTGCGTGTGCGTCGGTGTGATGAAGCCAGGCATGATGGGTAGGGCACTGTAGGTGGGCAGCAGGGTCTGAGCAGTGCCATTCAGAGAGGTGTGCAGAGGCCCACTCAAGGGGGTCTTCACCACCTCCACCTCCTACAGAGAGACACCATCAAACATTTATACATACACTTACACTGTATCTCTCCATATGCAACACACACACTATTCAGATTACAGATCTCTCCTCTCTCACACACACACACGCACACACACTGGCCCAGCTGCTGTGCTGAGGAGTGATGGAGTGTTTTCAGCAGGATCTCATGTCCTGAGAGTGTCATGAGACTGAGTGAGGAATGTGTGTCTGACCTGTAACACCACCTGCCACCACATTTACATAAGCTCAAACACCCCAAACAAATGCCACCAACACACAAACATGAGCTTACTTCTAACGCAACCTGTGTGTATACAGGCCATAAAGCCAGGACATAAATTAGCTAGCAGTATTTTATATGCATGTTATAAAAAGAAATGTGTTAAAATGAAGACGTAATTAGGAATCAGCACTAGGCCATTAATCAAATAAGCAAATTTGTGATAATGAACAATGGAGTTCATGCAGCTCAAGTACTGCTGCCTATTAAAGTAAAGGCGTTCTGAAATTCATGATAATTTTTCTTGAGCACCAAATCAGCATATCAGAATGATTTCTGAAGGATCATGTGACACTTTGGATCAAAATCACCTTTGCATCACAGGACTAAATTACATTTCAAAATATATTCAAAGAGAAAACTCTTCTTTTAAATTGTAATAATAGTTCACAATATTGCTGTTTTTATTGCATTTCTATCAAATAAATGCATATGAGACATCTTAAAAAAAAAAAAAGAAAAAAAAAAATCTTACAGACCCCAAATGTTTTAATAGTAGTGGATTACATCTTAAAAAGACCATGAGTAAAAGCTTATCTTTTTTGGTTTAATATGCATCCTGTAATATGCAAAGAAAACATGCAATCAGTATAGATTTTTGTGTTGCTAAATGCATACAGTTTGCATACTGTTTATGCCTACAGAGAAATCAAAGTCTAATTTCTCATCTATTTTGGTCTGTGACGGTACGAACGATCGGCAGTAAGTCACAGAGTGACCTGTCATAGAGAGGTGCCATGTCAGCCTCGAGACACTTAGACACAATGGAAGTCCAGGCATTTGACTTTTCTGACAGCTGTCAGAAGTATGATGACTGGAGTATTCACTACCTCCAGAGAGTGTGAGATGTTTGGCCAGTATGTTAACTGTTTAGCATTTCTGTTGCAGTATACGTGTATTTCTGCACAGTATAATCCCCTTTCAATGTGGATTTTGAGATAGTTAATGTTCACTGTAAAGTGAGCATGATTAAGCATGATGTGTTTCTGTGTGTGTGTGTGTGTGTGTGTGTGTGTGTGTGTACACAGTACCTTGCTGACATCTCGGTGCTGGTAGACTTGAGCAGCTGTCTGGCTCATCTGCGTCTGAGAATAGTACTGACTGACAGCATGCATGTAGGAACTGTAGTCTCCGTATGAGGAGGTGACCACCACCTGTGACACACACAAACACATTTGTTATCATGGTGGGGACTTTCCATTGACTTCTATTGTTTTTCATTACATTTTCTATCCCCTAAGTGATTCCCACTTTTTTTTTTTGTCAGCAGAACCCCTTCGACCTAAAATATTTACTTTAAGTATCCCCTACAACGTTAATATTTAAATAATTTACCAACATATTTGTATGTTCATGGCCTTCTGATGTTTATTTTTGAGGGATACAATGTACAATGGTCACATTGCCATATGTGTGAAAGTACGTGCATGTGTGTGTGTATGTGTGTACTTACCTGAGGTTGCTCTTTTGTGCATTCAGTAACTGCAGCCGTCTCTTGGCTAGTGTTGCCGTAGGTCTGTGCTTGGTAGTGTTGGTACCACTGCTGCATGGCCTCCTGTCACACAGAACAGAACCAATGAAACAGAATAAAATACAGTCAGACACAGCTTTAACCGGGATCTATATAAAGATCTTGACTTTGACTTTAAGTCCCTGATATACTTCAAGCGAAATCAAAGAACAAACTGGTGTGACATAATTTCAAACAAATCAGGCCAAAACGAAGCTCATTTGGAGTTAGTTTTGGGAATTCAAAACAGCTCGCCAAGTCTGAAAAGGTTCACTCCGGCAGATAAACCCCTTCGAACTACCATTGATCCGTAGCAATTAAATAATGGGAGGTGTGCTCTGGGGCTCCTTGCAACTCTTTTCTCTAACTTGACACCAAGTTGTGACACACCAAGTTGACAGTTGACGGTTGGCCAATGTCGGGCCGTCGCTGAGTGACTGTTGGATTAGTTTTTGCGTTGGTACTAGTCAGACCCCATTGGCAGCTTTTTGGGAGCTCGTTGAATCTGTGGTGGAACCCATCGGTGACAGAGATGACTGTGATTAGCTGTTCAGTTTAGCGAACCAGTGCACGAGAAGAAAAACTAAAGTGACGAAAGAAAGCCAAGAGGGCACACACGGAAGGCTCTTTTCATTGTACATCCGCAGTCTTATTTCTTTTGGTTTCTTTTTTGAAAAACAAATACAGCTACTGCTACAGCTGGTATGAAGAGTTATTTCCTCTCACACAGGCACAGAATCTACATTTTAGTTGGCCGTTGGCTGTAGCCTTTGCTGTGTGTTCAAGCGCAACTTTCTGGCCCAGGCACAGGTGCGACAGCACAATCAGCTTTTGTTGTTACTAGTTCTTTGACTCCAGTCCCAGCCTCAGATGTTCAGTCTATTCACTGACAATTCACTGCATATTCTACACAAAATGGCAACAGCTTTCTGAATTTATTGTAGTTTTCAGGGGTCAATCGGGCAAAAAATGTGTACAAGGTACCAGATGGATCCACTTGTGCCCAACCTGGAACCATTCTGCAAATTTCCACCATTGAAAAGACAGTTCCTTTCCTTCAACCACTAAAACCAAGCTGGTCTCGAACTAGGAACCACGAACGTTAAAGCCCAGGGTGCAGGATAATAGGGGCTTTCGCACCACATAGTTCTAGGAACTAGCCAGAATGGTGGTTCCTAGAGAACCATTTTCATCCTCGTACTTTTTTCCTGGTTGCATTCACACCAACAGCAGGAACTCTGAAGCGGCCAAGAGCTACGTCTATATTTGTGGCATTTACAAACGTCAACAACCGGTGAATGGAGGATGCCGTGATCAGAGCTGTTTTTGTTGTGTGTCCTGAGTTTCGTGACAACAGAGATAGAATGTAATCGCACAATTTATGCGATTGAAAGAGCATGAAAATGTGACTAAATCTCCTGGAACAACTTGCAGTGTTACACAGTGATGGGAATAACGGCTTTATAAATAAACGGCGTTACTAACGGCGTTATTTTTTTCAGTAACGAGTAACTTAAACGAATTACTGTTTCCCCTGTTACAACGCCGTTACCGTTACTGACAATAAAATGCGGCGTTACTAAAATGTATTATAATATTACTATAATTTTATTTTGCAGTTCATCTGAATGGATGCGCAGTGTAGCTGTATTTGACGTACCGTAAACTCTAGTGTGAAGGCGCACGACTCGCCATCGCTTTGTCTCACACGCAAGGAAAGAGACAGAACGAGAGAGTCTTACATAACATGCAGAATTGACGCGCTGCATGTAAACGATATTCTTTGTTGTATTTTCCTGTTAAAATAACGGAGTTCCTTTGGAATTCTTCAGCTTTTAAGAACTGCCGGTTTCTCTGGTAGTGGGCAGAACTAATGCGCAAGCGACAATCTCATTGGCTGGCGCTCACCTATTATCGTCCCTGTTTTGATTTCAGCAAATCAGTTCGAGCGAACGCAGACAACGTGATTAATATTCATGAACCCAGCAGCTCATTAATCCTTAGTGTGTTTCATATTGTTATTGGTAGTAGAAATCGTAGTAGTTTTGTTATCTTACCATTAGCCTATTATTTTTAGTTTCCCCCCCTTTTTTTAGAGAAACACTAAATGACAAACAATATATTAAGCACCACCACCAGTCCTAAGTTCAGTCAACATGACAAATATGCATTTATACATGGTTGTTCTAATTACTGAAGTTCTATCATATAATGCTAAATGATCATAATATCATATTATAATGCTTGACTGACTGATGCTAAGTGTCAGATACTTAGCAGATAAAAAACTGTGCCATTTTACAAACATAAGCTATATATATATATATATATATAATATAGCTATATATACACACACTGTATATGATATAAAATAGTATATCAGATAATTAATATTAGTCTGGTGAGTAAACTAGCCAATGGTAAAAAATTACTAGCCAATGGCAATACTAGCTATTGCCAAGGTGCCCATAGAGGGTTGATAATATTTACAATAATATATTGAATTTGATAGGTGTCTCTCACATTGTCCCACAGTAACACAGAAACATTAAAATAGTGTAGATTAGTGTACAATGTATAATAATAATAATTTATTCTATTTAGTATCCATTTCCTTCATTTAACATATTTAATATGGGGGGCATCCAAGTTATTTGACACATTTGATTTTTTTTTTTAAAGTAACGCAATAGTTACTTTCCCTGGTAATTAGTTACTTTTATAATTATGTAACTCAGTTACTTACTCAGTTACTATTTGTGACAAGTAACTAGTAACTATAACTAATTACTTTTTTAAAGTAACGTGCCCAACACTGGTGTTACGTATCACTGAGGCTGAGAAAAGAACACAACAGATCAATGCCGTTATCGCTGTTTTCCATGTTTGTGGAGTAAATATTTTTACGTGGCTTTTTAAAAATGCCGGGTAGCCGTTGTTTTCGTATGCGTTTGGCCAATTAGCGTACACTTATGTCACTGGTAGTTCCTATAGATCTGTTGTAGACCCTACTCTAAAGTAGGAGCTAATTTAGTTCCCCCAAACAGAGTTCCTAGAACTAAAACCGTTACTAGTTCCTGCGGTGTGAATGCGCCAAAATTGGGTACTTCCACCAATGGTTCTAGGAACTTTGAAAAAGTTCCCCCCTTGCGAAAGCCCCTAATGCCAGCAGGGTTGTAACCAAACGTAGCCTTTCAGGAGCAAAGTCGATTAACCCTGCTTTACATGTTGATTAAACAACTTATTCCTCTCTAAGGGGGTGGACCTTGGCCAGAATAAGCTTAAAAGTGGACTACAGACTTAATGCCGATAGTCAAATGTCTTATGTGACTCAACACTGACTACATTGTACCTCTTTGCATCCAGGTGCCTGCAAGGCTAGATCTCCAGCTGTTTCCTCTTTTTGTCTTCCTCTTTTTTTTTTTTCTCCATCTGTCTAACCTTGTGGCCTAATACGTTTCGCTAGCTCTCTCTTCTACCATTCCTTTAATACATCTCTTCCTTCTCATCTCCTTCCCATCACTCCTTTCACCATTCCCTGCTCTCTTTCTCTCTGGACGCCTACAGCGTGAAAGCTCACTGTCTCATTTCACTAAAGCTGGTGGAGTGTGTGGGAGTGTGCGACCAGATGGGACAGACAACTCACAGCCAATCTTCCTCTTCCCTCCTGTCTTCCCCCTCTGCATCTCTTGCTCCCCCTTCTCTCCCTCCAACTCTCACCCACTCCTTCTCGTATTGTCATAGGAACGCCGGCAGTAATGAGAGGGAGACCCACATTTAAACCATTTAATCCTGCTAAATTTCCTTCCCCTCCAAACTCTCTGCCAGGGAATGAGTAGGGGATCACCCTAAAGACACTGGCAGGAATCTGAGAGACTGTGGGTGGACTGCAACTCCTTCTCCTTCCCTCTCATCCTCTCCTGGAGCACATTTTCCTCTCCTCTGCTGAAATCTTTATATTCCAATTTCTATTTCATTTGATGCTTTTTTGACAGCACTGTGCAAAGTGGCAGAATATTACTGGGTAGAAGACTTGGGTAGGGCTTTTGTCGGGCACCTATTTGCTGTCTTTCAGAGTTCAGGATAGTCACTAGTAAAGGACTTGTGACTGTGTGCCATGTGGTGTTATCGGCTAATCAGCATTGACATGATGTCATCTTCCTGAGTAATTAGTCACATGGCATTTACGGCACGAGTGATTGGCTCAAAACTTCTATGCCCAGACAGCATTTAAATCACATACTTGGGGGGGTTTTAGGCCAGCCGAGCAACTATTATTATCTCCTTTTACACATACAGTCTTTACTGGTAAATTACCGGTACATTAGAGATCATGCGTGAAGAGGACCTTTTCAAAAATACCGGTAAATCAGTTCTGACAATTTTCTGGTATGAGAATTTATAACTTCATCAGTAAATTACTGGTATCATGCTATGGGTGAACAAGGAATAGGATTACCAGTATAAGCACGTATGAGGGCAGAATGCGCTGACGTATGAAGTCAGCTCTGTCGGAGCTATTTACAGTAGGCGCCAATGCTTTTAATTGTTTTTCTATGTAAACATGCACTAGACAAACATCTAGCCACCTTGACACTTGAGACTTGCCTTCTTTTCCATTCCTTAGCATTGCAGCTCTGCATTTACTATTGCTTATTATAGTAACTGTAGTACTATTGGTATCAATTATGCGTCTCCTGTGCAAAAACACGTTTTGTGTAATCATCCCCTTTATGCCAGTCACTCAGAAGTTTAAAACATGCTGTCAGATTGGACAGAAACTAAAGTGCATGTCCTAATCCAGGTGGATGAAGAAGACGGTGCAGCTTTTAAAGATAATTTCCAATGATTGACATCACAAAGTTTATTTTGGTACTGATGTGTGAATGGTATCTTACCGGTAAAAAGACAACGCCATTGCTTGTGTGAATAGCACGTTTTGTGTATTTACCGGAAAAGTAATTCTGGTATTTTTATGGTAATTTACCGGGATTACTTTGAGAAAGGGGCTATTGAGACAGCAGATTGCTGACAGTTTATAACAGACCTTTGTGGTCCTAACTAGGTGAGATGTGACAAGTTGCATGAGGAGCGATTTTTCTATCCAATCATAGATATCAGAAGATATTTGATGCATAATGTGAAGTGGGACTTTGGTCCGATGATGAGATTTTGCTGTGAGGGTTACAGAACATAACGGAGCAGAAATATAAACCAAGCGATCAACAAAAAGCTCAGTCAGTGGGGACAAAAAAATCAGATTTAAATGGAAGATGTAACTTTTATTATTTGCCGACTCTGGTAAGGACACGGTGGTGCACTACAGCTCCATTCTGATGGGACTCTTTTTTTCTGTTTTGAGCATTAATTTTCTTTATTCCGTATAGACCCATCTATCTCTATTGTGCAGCTGAGCATATGGCAGAATTGTTTTCTTTCTCATGCCTCTTGCTTTCTCTGGCTTTCACTGTCAAGTCTAGGGCTCAGTGGAAGCTTGTTTTAGAGAGAGGAATTGTGGGGAAAATAATGGGGGGAGAAAAGACTTGAGAGAGTGGGCTAAGAGCGAGACTGATTGATCACTGCAGTGAACGCTGGGATTTCTTCCTGTGTCTGTGACTGTCAGCATCTATATTCCACAATAGTCAAGTACTTTCATCAGAATTCATCTTATATACAAGATCCCAAGACCACAGTTAAAAACACTATCAGAAAAAAGTGATCTATCTATCTATCTTGAAACATCCAGTTCAGCTGTTGAAAACTGCTTCATATTTTTGTGGAAACCATTATTCATTTTTTTTCAAGATGTAGTGATGAACAGAAAGTTCCAAAAAACTTTCTTTTTTTTTTGTTGTTTTTTTTTGTTAAAAGTTCTTTTTTCTTACATTAAAACTTTTGGATGGTAGTATATCACGGTTTACACAAATACATTAGGCAGCACAACTGTTTTCAACATTGATAATGATAATAATTTTAAAACAATTAAGCGGCACATCAGCATATTAGAATGATTTCTGAAGGATCGTGACAGAAGACTAGAGTAATGACTGGTAAAAATTCAACTTTTCCTTCTCAGGAATAAATTACATTTCAAATACAAAACGGTTATTTTATATTATAAAAATATTTAACAATATTAGTGTATTTTATTGAATTTTTGATCAAATAAATGCAGCCTTTTTGAGCATAAAATATTTTTTTTCAAAAACATTTAGAAATTCCAAAAATTTGATCATAAGTGTGTGTGTGTGTGTGTGTATATATACATAGTACATGCATATATACATACATACATGCATACATACATATAATTTTTTTCAGGTGTTGTAGTTACCTGTGTGTATTGCTGAGTGTATTGGTGAGTGTATTCTGCAGGAGTGGTCTCTGAGCTGTATTGACTGGGTGGGTGGGTGGCAGGTGGCAAGACTGCGCTGTATGTCCCAGTGTGTGCCTGCACAGTCTGAGGTTTACTGTTGCAGGGTGCTGCAGGAGAAACACATACATGATGTAAATCAGGGCCTGCTCAGGGACACCCATTTAGAACATCTCTCATACACTCTTTATCATCTCTGCTGGTGTGGGCTGTAGCCAATCTGGCTGTGGCCTCAAGCAGGGAGAGACAAGAGTCAGACAGTCGTACACTGTAAACATTATCGTTGAAATAGAGAGCTGACAGAGATGAGATACATTCCAAGGTCTGGCAGAAGTGAGTCATCTTCAGTGTGTGCTGTTCTGATTGTGCACGTACCTTGTAGTACCACTCCAGGAAGCACACTAGCCAGGTTTAGATATGGGTTGGAAGGCAACTTCACTTCTTTCGGGGGGTCTCCCAACAGAGATGTCTGACAACTGGACTGACTCTGTAGACAGAGATAAAGGAAGTGTGTGTGTGTGTGTGAGAGAGAGACAACACAATATACTACAGTATTTCAGCATATAGACCACACAGTAAGACTGAAATCTCCCCTACTTCTACAGACATGAACATACAGCTATAAAGATAAGATGAAATATCTTTGCAATATATTTAACTTATGCATTGTGATGTATTTTTAGTGAAACTGACCATTTAGCATTGATCAATGTAGAGTGGGAGCAAATATAAGCTGCTTTGCTCTTTTCCATACATCAGAAATATATGGTGTTTCACATTGTCAAGTATTTAAAAAATGGGGGGAAAATACATTATAGCTACATGAGCTACATTCCAAGTCTTTAGAAACCATACGGTTCCTCTGTCCATTTTCATGGTATGGAAAAAAGCAGCTCACACATTCTTCTAAACATCTTCTTTTTCTTTCTCCACAGACATTTCTCCTTTTAAAGCATCTTTGGTTTATCTTTCACAGATTTCACAAATAAACAGCAATCCAAGAGCAAGGATGCCATGGAAAAGTACTGGCACAGAGTCTGGCATTCATTTCCAATACAGTCACACAGAAGACAGAGTTCTCCATTAGCCTGTGCAGGGTAATGCAGTAAGTAATCAGAGCCTGCAGCACTAGTGGTCTGTCATTAGGACTCAGAACTCTGTCAGAGTCTGTACAGAACTCTACTAGGCGTCTGAGTGCTTGTGTCTGAATAAAGACACCTCCACAGAACAGTGGAAATGGAGTTCCAGGAGGTCGACAGAAGCACTTCAGACAGAATCATAAGTATAAGCGAGTGTGTACTTTTCTGTTTGGTGTTCAAAGTGTAAAAAAAGGCTGGTACTGTTATAACAATAATAAGTATATATTGTGTAGTATGTATATTTCAGAATATGTTTACATTATAAAAACATAAAAAATATAATATTTTAAAAAGTCTGAGGTCAGTAAGAATGTTTTTGAAAGCTCACCAATGCCGTTTATTCGTTAAAAACACAGTAAAAACAGTAATATTGTGAAATATTATTACAATTTAATTCTGTTATTGAATTAAAACTGTTTAACGGTGTCACATGATCCTTAAAAAAATCATTCTAATGTGCTGATTTAGTGTTCAGTTAACATTTCTTATTATTATCAATGTTAACAATAGTTTTGCTGCTTAATATTTGGTGGAAATCCTGATACCTTTAAGGAGATTTAAGGATTCTTTGGTTAATAGGAAGTTTAAACGGACAACATTTATTTTGAAATATAAATTAAATACATTTAACTTTAAAATAAATTTATAATAACTTTAAAATGAATATGAATTATAAATACTCATCGTTCCAAACCCATAAGATCTTCGTTCATCTTCGGAACACAAATTAAGATATTTTTGATGAAATCCGAGAGCTCTCTGACCCTCCATAGATGACAACGCAACTACCACATTCAAGGCCAAAAAGTATTCTCGTAGCTTCATAAAATTACAGAAAGCTCTCGGATTTCTTCAAAAATATCTTCATTTGTGTTCCGAAGGTCTTACGGGTATGGAATGTCATGAATGTGAGTAATTAATGATAGAATTTGGATTTTTGGGTGAACTATCCCTTTAAGAGTTGGCCTGAGCTTGGCAGCCCCTGATCAGTATATGTTGTCACTGTATGGAAAAGAGCAGCATAAACATTCATCAAGGTTTTTTCTGTTGTGTTCTTTAGAAGAGAGAAAGTCGACAAATGTGAGTAAATGATGACAAAATCAAGTCTGAGTGAATTATTCCTTTAAAACTGAAGCTCTGAAATGTCTCATTTTTGCCTTGAGGTAAGAAATCAGAAAAACAAAAAATGAAAACCAGGCTTACTGTAACGGAAGTATTAGTCTGCAAGCTTGAACTGTGGTGGTTGGCTGGAGCTTTGTGTGTTGTACTCCCCAGCAAAGGTCCCAGACTTGGTGCGTTAATTCCAGGCAGGAAGTTTTGCAGTTGTGTTTGGGAGCTTACAGAGCCTCCTGTGGTTCCTGGAGGTGCAGGCTGTTTCTCTGGAGCCAGGCATGTCACAGTGACTCTGTCATTCTGCTCTGCAATGGAACTCGCGTGTGAACGTCCAGGTACATGTGACACCATTCCAGCCCCAGAGTTTCCACCCTGGGACGTGACCGGAGAAGAGTCTTGGCCCAGCTCTACGAACCAGAGAACTTTGTTAAACTACTGCAGTAAAAAAGCTTCCATTCTCAATTCATATAGTAAACCATAGTTTAGTATTTCAATTTCTACCTCACTGTAACACCTGCATGGCACTGATATTCAAATAGAAATGACCCTGCACAAAGGCATACTCTTCAAAGGTCTTCAATGCTTTGATGAATGCCAATACCAGACTTTGCACACACAAACAGACACACGTCTGTATAGAAGTACAAAGGAAGAAATACTGATTGAAGCGGCTGCCTCAAACTGCTTATAATGGGCCTTTCAAACAGTTTGAGTATTTGCATTGCAAATGTCTTTCCCTGCAGTAGCGAATGCGACCTCTGGACCAGGCCTGAGGTTTGCGAGCTTGACCGCCCAACCAGAAGCTCACCTGTGGGAGAATCTCCCAGCAACCCCTTCCCCAGAGGAACCGGTGCTTGAGTTCGAAGACCCAGAACTTTTTGCAGGAGCAGCCGGGAAGGGTCCCCTAAAAGACCCGGGACCTGAAGGGAAATGAAAGAGTGATGAAGGACAAAAGAGAGCAGACAGGCTATAATAGGGACATATGGCGAGTGAAAGATGAAGTACACACAGATGAGATTATAACTACAAAAATACATACAAATGCATAAAATAAGATTTATGTGTGTGTTATTATTGCATGAATTCCTTTGTTTTTTCACTTACATTTTCCTGTGGATGGCATTATTATTCTTTAACCGGAACCGAAAAATTTGCATTAAAAATGCCAGTTAGATGTATGATTCTAATACTGCTATATAAAATAAATAATGCATTCCTGAACAAAAGCTGCAGTTTTCTCATTATTTACAACAGAATTTAATGCAGACCAATAATGTCTTCGCAAAAAAGAACTTTGAACACAATTTCAGGCTGTTGTTGAATACCATGCAGGTAAGTGAACTGTGGTGATGTATTTCTTTGTTATGGGTACGTTTGAGACACGTGAACAACACACACACACACACAGACCCTCACATTAGTGAGCTGCTTGTCTTTGATCTGTAAGAGCTGTTGTTGGGCCATCTGCATGTGAAGAAGATTCTGAAGAACAAGACCGTTTCCTAGGATGGCGCTCTGCATGAGAGAAAGAGAGATTGTTAAACATGCTTCATTATTCTTTTCTATTTATCTGTGAGGCAGCAGCCTATTCTGAAACACATTTCCTTCTAAAGTGTTCATTCTCGCTGTACTACAGCCTTTTTTATCCTTTAATGCAGCTTCTACTTTATTTCTCTCGGGTGTTTCTTTAACTATGAGCACCTTTGGCTTTGTGAACTTTTCCAAATTAAGCTCCCTTAAAGGGTTAGTTCACCCAAAAATGAAAATTCTGTCATTAATTACTCACCCTCATGTCGTTCCAAACCTGTAAGACCTCCGTTCATCTTCGGAACACAAATTAAGATATTTTTAATGGAATCTGAGAGCTCTCAGACCCTCCATAGACAGCAAGGGTCCTTACACGATTAAGGTCCAGAAACATAGCAAGGAGATCGGTAAAATAATCCATGTGACATCAGGGGTTCAACCGTAATTTTGCGAAGCAACGAGAATACTTTTTGTGCGCAAAAGAAAAAAAATAAAATAATGACTTCATTCAAATTCGTCTCCTCCATGTTTGAGTGAAAACAACGTATCTGTGTGGCCCGGAGGTCTTACGAGTTTGGAACAGCATGAGGGTGAGTAATTAATGACAGAGTTTTCATTTTTGTGTGAACTATCCCTTTAAAGGGATAGTTCATCCGAAAATGAAAATTCTGCCATCATTTACTCACTCTCTACTTGTTCCAAACCTGTAAAAGTTTCTTTCTTTTGCTGAACATATTTTGAGAAAATGATGGTAATCAAATAATCATGGTAATCATGATAGCCATTGACTTCCATAGTATTTTTTTTCATGCTATGGAAATCAGTGGTTACCGTCAACTGTTTGGTTACCAATATTCTTAAAAATATCTTCTTTTGTGTTCAACAGCTCAAAGAAATTCATAAAGGTTTGGAACAACTTGAGGGTGAGTAAACGATGACAGAATTTTCATTTTTGGTTGAACTATCCCTTGAAGTCAGGCTTGTGAGTGACAGAAAGAGAAAATGAGTACCTGCTGTGCTTTTCCTAACTGTAGCAGCGCTGCAGTCAATGGTGGACGCAGGAAGGGGAGATTGTGAGGTTGACCAAACTTTCCTGATGGGGAACCATTAGATAAAGAAAATTAGAGGCAAACAGTACAGTAAATAATGTGAAAAGAAACAAGTCCTCAAGATAAGAGAGATGGACAGCAGAAATGATGTAGTCGATATTGGTGGCCTATGATTTTCGTCATTTCTAAATTCCTGCTTCAGCACTAACGGCAAGTTGCTCCGGAATAGGTAGAGAAGTTTAACATTTAATCATGTGCTATATTTAGTGTTGTAATTGTGTGTTCTCTTTAAGCTCCGGCCTCCACTTCTTCCTCAGCTCATTTATTCTCCCACCCAATGAAAAGTTCATTTTAATATATGATTAGGCTTTCATCAAGAGAAAAATCTGCTCAGAATCTACAGCGCTGGTGATCACCGTTACACAGTGAACACACACACACACATGCAGAAGTATGAGAGATATTTCATCTCAGAATCTACAATCCTCGCAGGACACATTTTTGGTTCTGTCTGGAAAAGTACTTAAACGTGTTATTCATGAATATTCTATAAATTATTGGCCTAATGAGTAAAGAGATATTTAAGACAGGCACAGAGAGAGAGCGTTACCTCCTCGTTTGGCGGTAGGGTAGGGTCGCATAAGGACCTGGAGAGCAGCAGGATTGGTCATACTGTTGAGGAACTGGGCCAGATTGGGTTCAGGCAGTAAACCTTTCTTATTGCTCAACATCTAAAGGATCACACACACGACAAAGAAACAAAACATTAATTCATTCATTGATTAAAAATAAAAACATATCCAAACAAATATTATAAAGAACACAGAATTTTCTTAATCTTTTTTTTTTTTTGTCAGTTAAAAAAAAAATCTAAACATAAATAAAAAATGTATTTAAATAATTTACTGAGGAATCAAAACTGCATACATTAAGAAATATCTTATTCTTAATCATCTTTTTTTTTCTGCAAGCTTTTCAATATAATGAAAGTGAATGGTAACTGTCATAAAAAAGCATTGCATACAACTTGTGTATTATATCTCAATTCAAAGTAATTTCATGGAAACAGACTCAAGTTTTTATTCATATCTTTAGTAAATCTTTACATCTATCCCAGATCTCTTGGAGTGTAGTATAATATATTTTTTTCATGATACATTTCTGTAGCTTTTGCCTCATCTTTGAAGCTTGAAAGCTTCAGTCCCTATTCATTGTTTCTTTTTTCATGCTTCACATCAGATAGTAAGACTTACCCTCCTTTTCTACTCAAAAAGCATAAACCTCACATAAGTTAGTTAGATATATGTTTTAAATATGAAAACATTTAGAAATTTAATTGGGGTTAAAAAAAAGTAAACTTAAGTTGTTAAACTTTTTTTTTTTTTAGAAGATATATCTTCTATATATCTATATATTTCACGTCAAGTAAATAAAATGATGTTTACTAAATAATTGTTCAGAATGTTTACAATTTAAATATAAAACCACTTTAACTTGTAAAAACAAGACAAAACAGATTAACCCTCTAAAGCCTCACATAAAAATATATATTTTTTTAAATTCTAGTGCACTAAGCATACACATGCAATTTGTTGCAATTGCTAAAATATGGCCAAAATGTATTTTTTTTTTATTTAATTCTGTTAGCTTATAATGTAAATCAGTAAGATCTGCCAATAATATGTCTCAGTAAGGTGATATTTAAATGCTTTGTTTTCATATCCAAGCTGTAGTTTTTATTGTGGGGGGAGGGGGCAAATATATAATGCAATGCAAAACAGCAATTTAGGAATTATACTTAAGGGCCTTTTATTTGCTAAAAAAAGTATAAAAGGTCAATCAGATGCTAGAAAACATCTATTAGATTGTGTACAAGAGTTTTTTAAGCAAAATTTGATCATGCTGCTAATTTAGAGGCCTTAGAAATTTGCATATCGAATGTGATACAGTAGGCTTCATAGGGTTAAGTTTTTTTTTGCAGAGCTTCCTTGATGTCTTGTCAAATGTTTTCTGGGATGTTTATGTCCCAGCGGTGAGTGAGCATGTGTGAGTGTGTGTATTTGTTGGCATGGGGGAGATGCTTGCAGACATGCGGAACCCCTGATTAGATCTCTGATGTCTGCTAGAGGTGTGGATCCATCCCAACCACACTCCCAACTCCATCTGCTGACTACTACTCCCCCACCCACACAGACATCTCCACTTGTGCACATACGCACATTGTGCTGCTTTCATACTGGAATGGGTGAAGCCAAGGATGTAACCTCATATTCAGGAATGAGGGGACATAGACGTAATAATTTAAGAATCAGGGGAACGTGGTGGTGGTGATGGCCCTGAGTGAAGCAGTAGATGGGTGGAGTATTTGGGGAGAGGGACCGGAGAGACAATTGGCCTGTTTCTTCATGAGAATGACAAAAACAGGGCCGTGTCCCATCATGCCCCCTGCCCACAGCTTCAGATATGGATTAGCAGAGAGCTCTGCTCCTGATGTGTGCTCCCAAAGCTTTAGCTACATAAGCTACAGCTGAGAAACTTTATTGATCATTTACTAACTCAAAGCATAGTACGTTTTAGAGGTATATAATGTGAAGTAAAATAAAATAAGGGATGCACTGATACAGATACTAACGTATCATCACGTGTCATTTGGATTACCACTAAATCATGCATGTAAGTAAAAACATTAAATGCTATGTGAAATGTTCTGTGTAATAAGTGGTTCCCAGCATCATTACAGGAAAATGTCAAGTGATTACTGTACCGCAGCACTGGAGAAGCTCTAAAGGTTCTGCATTTAAATGAAAAATAGGACACATTGATAAAATGAAATGAAAGTAACAGAAGCTTGTAATACATTTTAATTAAGAATGAAAATGACTAGGAAATATCTACTAAACAAATTTGGTAAGTAATATGATTTTTTTTTAAATGTTGGTTTCTCTACCCAAATGCAATGAAAATACATGCATTAATATTAGCATGTACTAAAAATAAAAGTACAGGTATACTACACTTTCTAAAAAAAATGGCACATGAAAAATGTCAAATGTAATAAATAATTAAATAAATCTATTTTACAATTTTATTGTAGTTATAGTTTTAAAATGACATTTTATGAATATAACTAATATTTATAATCTTGATTATAGATTATAATCTATAATCTAATATATAGTAAATTTATCATATAATAAATTAATTATAAATTATATAAATATATTAATAATAATATATAAATTATTTTAAATGATTTAACAATGTTTAAACATGAATAAAGCTGACTTTAATGTCACTTTAATGTGAAAAGTAAAATAAATGTATTGAATCTACATATATTAAAAATGTTTTCCTAATAACATAACATCTTTGTTTAAATCAATTTGACTTTCAATTCTATTAGTTTTTTTCCTTGTTAGTTTCCACTTCATTTTCTTTATTAAATAAATTCCAAGTGCTCAATCAATCACTGTAAACTTGGCACGAATTTGATTTTACTTACACATCATTAGGCAACAACTAAACTTAAGTTTCCAATTTTATTGGGGTGATTTTTTCCCCCTATCTATGATTAGAACCCTAAACAAACTCTATTTGTATTTACGTTCATGTGACAATAACTGAGGCGCAGCATTGAAAATGACTGATTAAATGAACCAGTATGTATATATCTTTGGACGTTATGCTTATGAGCTCCCAGAGTACTAACCAGTGAAGAAGACACGTGCAGACACCTGCTAGTCCCCAAGCAGTGCTAAAATTACATGCCTACACTCACACGCAAGCGCAACGGTCCGTCAGACCGAGGGGAAAGCTTGTGCCCTCACTCCTGTGGAGGAGTGGGTAGGCGTGTCTCAGATACAGACAGAGTGGCTCGGAGGGGTGGACTTCCTGAGAAATGTCAGCTTGCATTTGCTCTATTTGGCTTGATACTTTTTGTTGGAAAAAGGGGAAGTAAGAGAGAGAGAGAGAGAGAGAGGGAGGAGAGGCAAAAGAGAGCAAGAGGAGTGGAGACATAAAGCACTGTATTAAAGACCCCATGAAATCAAAATTGCACATTTGTGGCTTTCGGTTCAGGTCTGTCAGCTTTGAGGTCTTATATGCTCTTGTTCTCCTAAAAGTTGACAAAATTACCAATAAGCAGGGCTGAAGAGTAATGAAATACATGTAATGGCGTTACGTATTTAAAATACAAAATATGAGTAACTGTATTTCGTTATAATTACATTTTAAATAGGTGGTAATCAAATTACAGTTACATCCGAAAAGTATTTTAGATTACCAAAGTGATTACTTTGAATTTTAATGTCATTTCTTAATTCAATATTTATGTAAACAGTTTGGGTTTATTAACCAACAAGGCAACTGATTCTCCGTTGAAAAAAAAAAAAAAAACTGCGTGCAGCAGCCTGTTCATTTAGCAACTCATAGTGAGTGCATACGCTCATCACGACACATAAATGGACAACACAACAGAAAGCCATTCGCGTAATGCATTTCTCTAGTGGAAATACAAAGACTATTAAATAAATCTGAAAAAGATAACGTAACATCTCAGTGCAGTGCAATGCCTACCTGCAACAAAACTTCTATCAGCATCGGAGGATACAACGTCTAATCTGAAAAAGCATCTTGAGGGAAGTTGTTATTGATCTTTTAAAAATTTTATCCAGTAACTCGTTTTTCTATTTTCTCATATTTTGAGTGTTGAATCATTACGTTTAATATTTCTAAGAATTTAATTGAAAAACACACCGAATTCTCCTAGATTTCATACTTTGCATTCAGTTAACAGATCCATATGAATCATGCATGAAATAAAAGTTTATAAAGTCAAACGATAGCTTTGTGTCTTTTTTCATTCTAAATGTTCTAGAATAGATCTTTGGCGTGGTAATGCGAGTTCATGATTCGATTCGTGCACAGATGATTCTTTTGAGTCAATCTTTTAAATGAATAATTTCTTTTGTTTAATGAAACCAGTGTGAATAGTTCACATTAAACTGGATAGATCTGGGGTATGTTTCCCAAAAGCATCGTTAGCGAACTGTGGTTGTTAAATTACATTGAACTATAACGACATTACTTGCGACCGTAGTTGCTTTGGGAAACGAGCCCTGTCAATTTTGACTCAGCGATCGCTTCTCCATAGAGAGGATTATGAAGTAATCACTTAAAGTTTGGTGCATTCATTAAACAAATCTATTGTATAACTGTGCCAGGCTACTTTTATGATATGGATTCGTTTTGAAGCTTGGAATGCAGCATGAAACAGCAAGGAATCCCCCATTCATTGTATTAAAATTGAATTTATATTGATTGGTAGATTTAAATGACAACTTTTTTTGTTGTTGTTGTTCATAGAAATGCTGTGGAAAACTGATGTTGTTACAAAATGCAAAGAGAAAACATAAAAACAAGACATTGCGCTCTTTCGTTTTTACTGAATGTGCATTGGTTTCTATGGTAATGCCGTTGCTTTGTTATGACTATGCTAAAAACAACAGTAACAGCAATACAGTTTGCAATACAGATGTTGTCTTACCGTCGCGGTTGCGCTGTAATATTAAAAAATATTTTTTCGCCGTAGTCGAAAAAAATAGTTGAAATTAGCTTAAGTTTAAAACATAATCAACACAGATTAAATGAAAGACTAATGGTAGAATCTTATAGTGATGGAATTAAATGGTATATACCATAAAACGCAACATTTAACTACATAAACTCTCACATTGTAACGACTATGGCAAAGCAGCTGTTCCCTCTCGAGCTTTCACGAGACATCACAGAGAATTTCTCCGTTATGGGAACTCCTCCCCTTCCAACCTTTCCTGAAGTCCTATTAGCTCACGCCAGTCCAAATGACTGGCCAATTGTCGCGAAGCATGCAATCGCATGCAAATACTGACGAGCTCGAGAGGCAGTATAAATGCGGTGCCCGCGACAATTACATCAGAATCTTCTCCTTCACTTTGCTGAACAACCTAGATTATGGCTTATGGCTACTACAACTCACAGTTGAGGTTCGCTCATCAGAGGGCGGTGCCTGTAGGGCCGCTTCTCTGCAGCGTTCAGGTGAGTATGACATTTTTCTTCAGATGAGTCCGTCTGCCCTCTATCAGTGGTGGACCTTTAGGACTCTGGTGATGAGCTCATGCCGACTAAATGTCCGCATTCCTCTCACCCATCGAACCAGCAGGACAGGACATCAGCCCGGCTTCTCACGTCCCCCTTCCATGGTGGAGCGGAGAGCCAAGTGCAGATACCGGAGATAAGGGTGTCCATGTTGCCGCAGATGCCGCGCGGCCCACTGTGAAAGCATGCAGCCCCCGCCTCAGAGCGGAGTTCTGCCGTGTGCAAAACACAATCGCTTGGCTCCCCACTCATTCACATGATACCAGCCTCATCAGCGGCTGCCGTGTTTGGGAGACACTGCTCTCTTATTCACACGATACCAACCCCCAACAGCGGTCTGCCGTGTATAGAGGACACCCTCTCATTCGCATGATACCAGTCCCACATCAGCGGCTGCCGTGTTTGGGAAGACACTGGTCTCTTATTCACACAGTACCAGCCCCACATCAGCGGCTGCCGTGTGTAGAGGGCTCGCTCTCTCACTCATTCAAGGCGATATGGAGCCCCCGCTTCAGTGCGGCGACCTGCTATGAAGCGCTTCAGCGCTCACCCACTAGCTAACGGTAAAGCGGCCCCCGCCTTAGAGCGGCAGTGAGTCACATTATGCCACCTGATGATCACCTGATGCCTCTGCGCAGAAAAGCGCGCGAAGGCGAGGAGTCACCTGATGCCCCTGAGCAGAAAAACGCGCAAAGGCGAGGAGTCACATGATGCCCCGGTGTGCATCCTATCAGCCTTCCAGATTTCGCTGGACTATTAGGTCAGTTGTTCAAGCCCCTACGAAGTGTTGTTCAACTAGGTCGTATAGCATAGTCACAGTCTGTAGTGACAAGTGCAGATGCTGCTGCAGCTCTGCACAGGGATCGGGCGCCGCTCGCCCCTCCACCCACACCGGTTAAAGAGCAGCAGACCACAAGATCAAGGTCTTCTTTAGCGCATGGCTCATCGCAATGCAGGGTCGCCAGGCCCGTGAGCGCTGCTGCCTCTCGCCAGGACGGATGTGCGGGAAAAGTGTAAGAGACCCGGGAAGACGCGCCACGGCCAGCGGGGGAGCCCGCAGGCTGTCTCAAATTGTTCAAATTGGTGTGATAGTGTATGTTCATCAAAATGCATACATTTGCGCAAAAGAGCTCTTTCCTCCTCACTCAGAACGGTACAGAGCCGCTGCCCACATGGGTTATAGCCGCGCAGCACTCGCCGGCGCATCCATCGACCGAACCGCTGAAACCGCTATGTCAGTTCCTGAGCGTGTGAAAAACTATTCCGAGAATCTTGCACTGGTTACTCGGTGTGATGGAGCGGGGGTACGCCCTTAAATTCAGATGCAGACCACCCTGTTTCAGCGGCGCAGTGCAGTCTCTTAATATTTCTCAAAATGCCCTGGTCCTGAGACAAGAGCTGTGCAACCTGTTCGAAAAATGAGCAATAGAACGAGTTCCGGCGAGCGAGCTGGAGAGCGGCTTTATAGCCGCTATTTTGTGGAGCCACAAAAGAGATGGAGGACTCTGCCCGATTCTAGATCTCAGGCCCATCAACAGAGCGCTCTGCAAGCGTTCATTCAGGATGATATGGCTGGAACAGATCCTGGCGCAGATTCGCCCCAGGGACTGGTTGCGTCCATGGAATTAAAGGACGCGTACGTTCACATTCAGATAGCACCGCACATCACAGATGCTTTCTGAGGTTTGCGCTCGAGGGCACAGTGTACCAGTACCCTGTTCTTCTGTTTGTGTCGTGGTCACAACGGACACCTCGACTCGAGGCCGGGGAGCAGGGTGCGAGGGCATGCCGGCTTCAGGGCTGTGGTCAGACCCTCAGAGCCGGTGGCGTATAAACCGCTTGGAGCTCGAAGCAGTGCTTTTAGCTCTAAAGGATTTTCGGCCGCAGCTGGAACAGCGTCATGTACTGATTCGCACCGACAACATGTCTGTGGTCTCGTACATAGATCACCAAGGAGGCATACGATCCAAGGCTCTGTACGAGCAGGCAGCGAATCTCCTGCTATGGGCGGACCATCACTTTCTCTCCATCAGAGCAGTGCACATCCCCGGTCTCCTAAACCGCGGGGCGGACATGCTTTCGAGGAAGGGGATTCCCCAAGGAGAGTGGAGGTTGCACCCCGAGTCGGTTCGGATGATTTGGACTCGCTATGAGAGAGCGGAGGTGGATCTGTTCGCCACGAGCGAGAATGCGCACTGCCCGCTGTTCTTCTCCCTGTCTCACTCCCCGCTGAAGGGGGACGCTCTGACATCGCACTGGCCAGCAGCCAGGCTGTATGCGTTTCCTCTGATCAAGATATTGCCACTGGTGTTATGCAAGATCAGGGAGGAGGGGGCTTCAGTGATACTCATCGCCCCGAACTAGCCGAACCAGCTTTCCCGGATCTGACAGAGCTGCTGATGGCGCCGCCCCGGCCGATCCCCATCAGGAAGGACCTGCTATCTCAGGTGAGCGGCTCGGTCTGGCACCTGAACCCGGAGTTGTGGAGCCTTCATGTGTGGCTGCTTCGGGGGTTATCAGAGGAGCTGAGCACCCTGCATTCTCGTGTGCTCAACACGCTCACGGAGGCGCGGGCACCCTCTACGAGGCGTTTGTAGGCTCTGAAATGGGGAGTGTTTGTGAAATGGTGCAGTGATGTTCATATCGACCCGGCTACTTGCTCTGTGTCGGATGTTCTGCATTTTCTACAGTGCAGACTGGATAGTGGATCTCTACCATCAACACTGAAAGTCTATGTGGCAGCTATTGCCTCGTTTCGTTCCCCGCTGGGCGGGCAATCGTTCAGTAGGCACACGCTGGTGGTGAGTTTTCTTAAGGCAGCGAGGAGATTGCATCCTCCACGTCCGCCTTCAGTCCCGCCCTGGGACTTCGAGGTGGTGTTAAGAGCTCTTTCACAGCCACCATTCGAACCTTTGGCATCCGTTGCTTTGAAGGAGCTATCTCTCAAAACTGCACTTCTTCTTGCCAGCTTTTCATGTGCTACGGTGGTTGTGCGAAGGGCCGGGCCGTATCAAAACAGAGGCTTTCCCACTGGATTGTGGACGCTATCACGGCTGCTTATACGAGCCGAGGTTTGGAATGCACCTTTCACATTAGGGCCCACTCAACAAGGGCTGTCGCCTCCTCCTGGGCATGGTCGAGAGGTATGTCTATTCAGTATATATGCTTTGCAGCCGTCTGGTCTTCTCAGAATACCTTTGCCAGGTTTTACAAGCTGGACATGCAGTCCTTAGCCTCCTGAGTGCTGTCGGTGAGTGACTGATTTATGTTTTGCTATCTCTGTTCATGTGTGTTGCTGCCTCGCACAGTATTACTATGCTATTGTTGTTGTTGTCTGCCCTGTGCTCAGTGCAGCTTCCTGTTATTCGTGTATGATTCACTAGTGCTACCATTATCATGTTATGTGTTATGCTGCTTAAACACAGTTATCTCTGTGCAGCCCCTTACAATACTGTTGCTGCGTCTGATCTGCCCTGTTCGCAGCGCAGGCTACATTATTAATGGCCAGATATGCAAATTTCGTATACCTGGGATTTAGACGCTCATTGGCTTACCTCCACCTATCAGCTGCGAGCCCGCCTAACAAGCGTCGCTATTGGTGGGAATTATGTGTGTGTGTATTCTCTCTTCGCCTAGTGTGTAACTGGTACAGGCTGCTCGTAGCCTCTCTCACGGCGGGATTGAATATCGTTCCCATAACGGAGAAATTCTCTGTGATGTCTCGTGAAACCTCGAGAGGGAACGTCTCTGGTTACTATCGTAACCTCAGTTCCCTGAGAGCGGGAACGAGACATCACGGAGGTCGCCGTGTTCGCTGCTCCACCAGCTAAGCGGTGTTCAGTATCCGATTCTGACGTAATTGTCGCGGGCACCGCATTTATACTGCCTCTCGAGCTCGTCAGTATTTGCATGCGATTGCATGCTTCGCGACAATTGGCCAGTCATTTGGACTGGCGTGAGCCAATAGGACTTCAGGAAAGGTTGGAAGGGAAGGAGTTTCCATAACGGAGAAATTCTCTGTGATGTCTCGTTCCCGCTCTCAGGGAACCGAGGTTACGATAGTAACCGGAGACGTTCTCCGCTACCCTACTTATATTTATTAAAAAAAATTAATGACAACTTACATGCATCTAGTCTGTTGATGAAGCCATGTTTCAGGTCACATGTGAATTATGGATCGCCTTTTCACAGGCGTCCAATCACAGCTGACTTCCGGAAAAGGGGAAGTAACCAATGGCATTAGAGATAACAATTAAAACAGCAAGCCCCGCCCCACGACTGACAAAAATAGAAGTGTTCGCGCGAGCAGGTGAGAGAAGATCGAGCGCGAGGATGTGGGGGATGATCACGTGCGCGCGAGGGCTTGTATTGCGCGCAGAGGACAAGTGACGCGCGCACGAGTGTTTGAAATTGATTGAGTGTTTGAAGTGATTTACCGCGCGCGCCAGCATAAGTGGTGCGCTCGGTTATTAATAGCATAGATTTGACGCCATAGGCCGTTGCCGTTCCAGCAATAGAGGCTGCTTAAAGTCCCTAATAATTTGTCATGTGAGGCAGCGGCAGAAACGCAGGAAGCTTGAATGTGCGGCTTTATTCCGTGATGCTGTCTCCGCTACTTTGCTTCTTTTTTTTTTTTGGTCTCCGCTACTTTCAAAACACAAAGAGGTATGTATACTAGCAGTATATTGTGTTTTACCGCTTGACTTGCACTTTGCAACGACACAAGCTTTCTGCAAAGATGTTCAGCATGTTTTCTGCAGAAATGTCTGACGTGTTTACATTTTACGTGGCGTGAGGACGTGAAAAAGCTACGCTAAATCCGATCTGACCGTTCAGACTGAAACGGATTTCCAGAAATGCAATTTGAATAGGATTCCAAACCACATACGAATGTACATTTGAATTGAGCAGTGCCACAGACTGATCAACTCCATGCCACGCCGCATTGCTGCAGTAATTCAGGCAAAAGGAGCCCCAACTAAGTATTGAGTGCTGTACATGCTCATACTTTTCATTTTCATACTTTTCAGTTGGCCAAGATTTCTAAAAATCCTTTCTTTGTATTGGTCTTAAGTAATATTCTAATATTTTGAGATACTGATTTTTGACTTTCATGAGCTGTAAGCTCTAATCATCAAAATTAAAAGAAATAAACATTTGAAATATATCAGTCTGTGTGTAATGAATGAATATAATATACAAGTTTCACTTTTTGAATGGAATTAGTGAAATAAATCAACTTTTTGATGATATTTTAATTATATGACCAGCACCTGTATACTGCATCCGTCTACAGAAATAAGTCTCGAATTTGAAAAGAAATGAATTCAATGAAAGAAAAAAAAAACTGACATGAAAGAACATGACTCTCTGTGTGTGTGTGTGTGTGTGTGTGTGTGTGTGTGAGACCAACCAAAATGAGTATTACCATACCATATTTTGTGTTGTATATAGTTTTAATAATAAAATGTATAATTTTATTTAGCAAAGATGCATTAAGTGAAAGTAAAGACTTACAGAATTTTGAGCTAAAGTCGAGTCTTAATCATTAGCTCTCCATCATGGACAGCAAGCTAAATAATACAATTAACTTTATCTTACTGAAGGATTACAGGAAAATGTGAACCAGACTGCATTAAAGAGATTCAGCTTCAGCAAGAATAAACATGGTTTGTGTCCACCACAATGTGTATTATTTAGTGAATTATTGTACGCCAAGGGCATGAAACCAAATAATTAAAGATACGTTTAGAAACCAAATACTCAAACTAAGACAATCTGAGTCCTGAAGCAAAACCTGTGTTTTGGAGAATATCAGTTAATGCTCAACACCACTGACAGTGTCTTCAGGACAGGCTGCTGGTTTATGTGGATCTGTCCAGCATGATGAAAATAGCCCTGCGGTTTATTTCAGGCCTCGGAAATGCAGCGGAGATCTGGAGATGTCTGAAACAGCAGGGTTTGTATGAATACTGTAATTAAACTGTCACCACTGCTGTTTCACAAATGCACGTGTGTGCGTTAATGCTTCTGGATGAATATGTGAGAAACACTCTCTTTGCTTGCTATGTGGCGATAAAGAGAATGCCACTGGTCCCTTGTGAGCGTGCACGTCACTCACCACTCCCTGAGCAGCGATGAGGGCAGCGAGAGTGCTGCGTCCAGAGGTTCCTGGGGGACAGAGAGACAGACGTATCTCCTGACCCTGGATCAGCTGTCTGTCCATCTCCAGCAGCACGGCTTCAGCCTGCTCCGCCGTCTCGTACTCCACCACAGCGAAACCCCGCACTGGACTTCCCTCATCCTGAGCCAGCTGCAACACACACACACACACACACACACACACACACAGTGTTTGGAGATCAACAAATCTGGCCAAAGGCGTGTGATTCTGGTACATCATTACAATCCAATTTTCTCCCAGTTCTTGCGAGGCATGATTATTTTATGAAACCAAAAAATGAACAATTTCATTCATTTTCATTAAAATTCTCAACTGGATGCATCCTAAATAATGGAAGCAAAATTTATCTACAGATATGAGCTCCGCTGGGTTGTGCAGAGCCTTAAGGAACCCACTGATCTGTGTCTTCTGGAGTTGATTTGTGAGTTGCCTGCAGCTAAAGGATGTGGTTAATGATTGTGACATTCTGACATGAGAAATAAAACCCCCACTGCATATTAAGCACTACTTTGATATTAGAACAGAAATTGAGGTTTAATTATTGAGTATTTTTCCTTGTGGCAGATTTCTGTTTATTGATACTGTGGGGTCCAAACATCAGAGACCAGACATCTGAGATTTTTTTGAGTTTGTTTTTATTTAATGCTCATTATTTTTTTCAATAATAATATTAAAACAATACTAATTGTTGATGTTGTTGTTATTATTAGTATTATTATCTGTACAAAATATTTCATATTTGATTAGTAATTTAAAAATACTGCATACTATTTCTTATGCATCGTGTTTCTTTCTTTGTTTCTTTTTTTACATTTTTTAAAATCCTAAAAAAAAATTTTGTTTATTTACAGGTTTCAATTTGGTTTTGAATCCCAGATTTTTAGTACGGTTTCAGACTTTTGGACTTCACTGTATAGAGTCAAACCAAAAATTATTGAGACACCAGATATCATTTTTGATATCTTTTTACTAGTGGGTGCAGGACACTATAGTTAATTTATGTAAGTGAGGATTGCAAAATAAAGTAAACTGTGACACATTATACCCAAAAATTCTTCATGCAGTGGACTACCAGTAAAACTGATAAAAAATTGGGACAAAAATTATTCAGACACTTGACCATGTTTTGCTTAAGTGCTTTTATTTAATTGCTTATGTGACCTTTTTACACCACAGACTGAACAAAATTAAGCATGGCTTGTAATTGGTTGACCTAAATTGGTATTATATCATTGTGTACTTAAATTTAATAGCTGACAGCTGACAGTTATTTAACCTAATTCATTACATATCTTTCTATCAAAGTTATCTGACATTATCAAGATGAATTTATTCTGACACAGTTTAACTCTGAGCTCTTGTCATATTTTGTTACCATTCCAAACTACAGCAAATAAACTGTGATAATGTGAGAAATGTTGAAGGTTTCTGAATAAATTTTGATTCGACTGTATATTTGCTATATAAATACAATTTTAGCTCATCCACACTCTTTATATTCTTAAGTTGTCAGACCAGTCCAAGACACCAAAGTATAGGTCAGAAAAAGATAGTATGCAACAATAACACTAACTATGGTATTGCAGAAATGACTATTGTAAATAATCTATTAGTGAGGTAAGACAGAGATATAAATTGTGTTTTAAGTTACTACTTTTTGGCATACAAATATCATAGTTTGTTTTATAGAAACTACTGATAAAGAGAAGCCATTTACAGGTAATTACTATGCAAAAAACACTAAGTGTTTTCATAAGTGTGTAAACCAAGCAGCATATCACAGTATCTCATCTTTGCGGAGTCAGTGAGAAACGTTGTGCCTTACTACAATAGCTTCATGTCAGGAACAGAGATGACGTCATTTCATGCTTTCATTAATCCAGCCGTGTCCAGATCTAAAACTAGACTCTGTCTGTGGGAGAATGTTCTGTGTTCCAGCAGGCAAGTCAATTCCTTGTTTATAGTTCTTTCCATGACTCTGGTTGGGGTGAAGAGAGATCTGGCTTTGTTTTACTTTTGAAAAAGAAATATGAATGATATTTCAAATATGAAATACAACATCTCTAACATGCACTGCCCCCCAAAAAGTACCATGGTCACGGTTCTCCACACTTAGAGATGCATGAACGTTATTGCATTAGGTAACAAAATATGTGAGACCACTATACCCAAGACGCATGTTAAATCAACTCGCAAACAAGCATATTTAACGGTAAAGTGATTCACCATCAAAAATCTTACACATGCACTCAAGCCTACTTGCAAATATGCTAAAAGCTCTCTAATTCCCAGCACAATTACCAGGCAGTGTTTTGAATCTCACAGTCCTTATAAGGGACAACACAGGGAATCAAGAATATTTACAAGGTGAGCTTGAGTAAACACACACAAACACACACACACACTCTCCAGATGTGTTGTGAGGTGTTGACTTTCATCTATGTGCGTCATTTTGTTGAACTGGCCTCAAGGGAGTCCAGCGGCGCCTCATCAAAACATCTCCACCAACTGCCAGGGACTCATCAGTGGAAAGAACTGCCTCCTCTATCCACTCCTTCATCATGTTCGGCTTAAAGCTACGTTTGTTCCATGTCTCTTAGATAGTCTGGATCATGTTCTAAACACTAACCTCAAATTCAGTCGATTCAGTCCATGATTCAGAACAGTCAGGACTCCTGGGCTTAATTCAGACTGATTTACAAACTTCATTACAAGTTTATTCAAGTGTGCTATTAGTATACTTCTTTTAAACTAAAATAGGAAAGTATACTTTTGGTCTAATTCTTATGTACTTCTCAGAAATGGGCTTTATGTACTTCTCAGAAATATACTTAAAATGTCATTTAAGTATACTTGACTTGTACTTAGAAAAAGTCTAAATATATCTGAGCTATACTTGTGCTCCTAGAATCCGTGTTTTCGTTGTTATATGGTAAGGGGTGCTAGTACACATCTTCTGTACAGAATTTCCAAAAAAACACAAGTGAAGAAGAAACCGAAACAACAGATGCTTCCACGTGTAGCCTAATCTAACACGATCATCAGACATAAAACATTATCAAAACCGTGTAACATGGAATAAAATGTCGACCAATGAAGAGGTAATAATGACTGTCAAGCTTTGGGGTGTTGATCGACTCCATCTACGTTTTGATTATAATTTTTTCAGCTTTTTGCTCAAAATGTTGTTTATTTCTTTATTATTTATTTATGAAACTTACCCACATTCAAGTGTTTAAAAAAAGAATGCATAAAGCTAGAATAAAATGTTTTTGTTTACAAGTAGATACTCTGTTCTTTCTTTTGATGTTTTGTATGTTCAGATATTCATATAACAAAATATATACAAATTAATACCTAAATATGGACATAGTAGTTTACTTAAGTATGATGTAAAGTTCACTTTAAGAAAACTACGAGTATACTTGCAGTATAAAACTACTAAACTAGTAGTTTACTGAGACTATACTTCAGAGTGTACTAAAAATGCTACTACAAGTATTTAATTAGTAAACTATCAGTATACTCAGTATACTCAAAGTTTACTACTGTTATACTTGAAGTATACTTAAAATTATACTTTTATATACCAGAAAGTGGGCCAATTTAGTCCCAAGGAGTATTGAAATAGTACACTTACGCGTATACATCTAGTACACTGATATTTGTATACTTACTACATAAAGTATACTTAATAAAATAAACTTAAAGGGGTGGTTTACTGCGATTTCACTTTTTTCATTTTAAATAGTGTGTAATGTTGCTGTTGGTGCATGAACAGTATCTGCAAAGTTGCTGCGCTGAAAGTTCAACGTAAGCGGAGATATCGTCTTTTAAAAATCAGGAAGTTTAATGCCTACAAAAACGACTCATATGGGACTACAACGAGATACTTCACGGGTTGCATACGTAATAAACCCATCAACCCCTCCCTCCGGAACATGCCAAAAAGGGGGCAAGGCCATGTTCTGCGGCTGTGTCGAAGAGGAAGAGTTATAGTGGAGAGTTGTAGCCATGCCGTCGAAACTGTGTTATTTTCACCCAGCTGTCAGGTCTTCTGTGTTCGGGCTTCCTACGGATGCTGTAGTTCGTCAACAATGGTTAAAATTTATGTTTGATTATGTTCCTGACAATTACAATCCTAATTTAGCTCTCTGTGCTGCGCATTTTACGGAAGACAGCTTCCAGAATCTACACGAGTTCAATGCCGGATTCACACAGAAACTATTACTAAAACATGGAGCAGTTCCAACTTTAAAACCAGAGGCATCAGTTGTTGGGCCACAACCTGTAAGTAAGATTTCATAATTTTAAATGTATTTGCATGTATAATTTCAGACGTAATGTTTTAGTTTTATCAAGGTCGTAAACAAATGTCAACGCTGTCTTTAGTAGCCAGTTAGTTAAATGCTATGTTGTGTGTCTATGACAAACGCGTACAAACATTTTGGACCCGAATTTGTAATTATGTACTAATTTTGTAAATGTATTTTCCATGTATACTTTATGACGTAATTTTTCGATTTGATCAAGAACGTAAACACAAGCCAATGCTGTTTGTTTATAGTAGCCAGTTAGTTCGAGGCTATTTTGTGTGTATAAGACAAATGTGTACTAACTTCAAAAAATTATATGTAATCACAACAGCAAACTTCCATTCAGAAACGTTTTGTAAGAGCCGTGCTTGCGGAAGTTCTGCTTGACTCTCTTCATTATCGCTTTCTGGGTCTGATTCTGGCTCAAACTAATACGGCAATATTGACACCATTATTTACATTTGACCGCAGCACATGCAGCTGTCGCCCGTGAAGGTAATGGGTGTGAAGTTTCCGGACAATGTGCAGTACGCAGTTTAGCCAATCACAACACACCGGCCCAACTAACCAATCTGAGCCCATTGCCTGTTTCTGAGGGAGTGGTTTCATAGAATCAGGAAGTCAACCGGTCGTTCAAATGACAGCGGAGAAAGCGGCTTACAATAAAGGTGAAATATATGAAAAATAAGGCGTTTTTTAACAAACGAAACACGAAGACATGTTATATTGCACCCCATAAACACAATCAAGCAAAGAAAAAAAGCAGTAAACCACCCCTTTAAAGTATACTACTTTTTGGTAAGGGAAAGAATCACACTAATCAAATGTTTTGTTGTTTTATACTGTTCATTTCTTTTGTTTGTGAATTAGTGAGAACAATTGAAAAGAACTTTGTGTTGAC